>NC_090651.1:344715667-345039001 GCF_040937935.1 Hyperolius riggenbachi | reverse complement strand
GGCCGGGCCTTATCCCTGCTCTATTATGGTGCGTTTCCTAGCCGATTCTCCCTCTCTGCAGGCAGAGCGCCGGCCGGGCCTCATCCCAGCTCTATTATGGTGCGTTTCCTAGCCGATTCCTCCTCTCTGCAGTCAGAGCGCCGGCTGGGCCTCATCCCTGCTGGATTGTGGTGCGTTTCCTAGCCGATTCCTCCTCTCTGCAGTCAGAGCGCTGGCCGGGCTTCATCCCTGCTGCATTATGGTGCGTTTCCTAGCCGATTCCCCCTCTCTGCAGGCAGAGCGCCAGCCAGGCCTCATCCCAGCTGCATTATGGTGCATTTCCTAGCCGATTCCCCCTCTGTGCAGGCAGAGCGCCTGCCAGGCCTCATCCCAGCTCTGTTATGGTGCGTTTCCTAGCCGATTCTCCCTCTCTGCAGGCAGAGCGCCGGCCGGGCCTCATCCCAGCTGCATTATGGTGCATTTCCTAGCCGATTCCCCCTCTGTGCAGGCAGAGCGCCTGCCAGGCCTCATCCCAGCTCTGTTATGGTGCGTTTCCTAGCCGATTCTCCCTCTCTGCAGTCAGAGCGCCGGCTGAGCCTCATTCCAGCTCTATTATGGTGCGTTTCCTAGCCGATTCCCCCTCTCTGCAGGCAGAGCGCCGGCCGGGCCTTATCCCTGCTCTATTATGGTGCGTTTCCTAGCCGATTCTCCCTCTCTGCAGGCAGAGCGCCGGCCGGGCCTCATCCCAGCTCTATTATGGTGCGTTTCCTAGCCGATTCTCCCTCTCTGCAGACAGAGCGCCGGCCGGGCCTCATCCCTGCTGCATTGTGCTGCGTTTCCTAGCCGATTCTCCCTCTCTGCAGGCAGAGCGCTGGCCGGGCCTCATCCCTGCTGGATTGTGGTGCGTTTCCTAGCCGATTCCTCCTCTCTGCAGTCAGAGCGCCGGCCGGGCCTCATCCCTGCTGGATTGTGGTGCGTTTCCTAGCCGATTCCTCCTCTCTGCAGTCAGAGCGCCGGCTGGGCTTCATCCCTGCTGCATTATGGTGCGTTTCCTAGCCGATTCCCCCTCTCTGCAGGCAGAGCGCCTGCCAGGCCTCATCCCAGCTCTGTTATGGTGCGTTTCCTAGCCGATTCTCCCTCTCTGCAGGCAGAGCGCCGGCCGGGCCTCATCCCAGCTCTATTATGGTGCGTTTCCTAGCCGATTCCCCCTCTCTGCAGTCAGAGCGCCGGCTGGGCCTCATCCCAGCTCTATTATGGTGCATTTCCTAGCCGATTCCCCCTCTCTGCAGGCAGAGCGCCAGCTGCGCCTCATCCCAGCTCTATTATGGTGCGTTTCCTAGCCGATTCCCCCTCTCTGCAGGCAGAGCGCAGGCCGGGCCTCATCCCAGCTCTATCATGGTGCATTTCCTAGCCGATTCTCCCTCTCTGCAGGCAGAGCGCCGGCCGGGCCTCATCCCAGGTCTATTATGGTGCGTTTCCTAGCCGATTGCCCCTCTCTGCAGGCAGAGCGCCGGCCGGGCCTCATCCCAGCTCTATTATTGTGCGTTTCCTAGCCAATTCTCCCTCTCTGCAGGCAGAGCGCCGGCCGGGCCTCATCCCACCTCTATTATGGTGCGTTTCTTAGCCGATTCCCCCTCTCTGCAGGTAGAGCGCCGGCCGGGCCTCATCCCAGCTCTATCATGGTGCGTTTCCTAGCCGATTCCCCCTATCTGCAGGCAGAGCGCCGGCCGGGTCTCATCCCAGCTCTATTATGGTGCATTTCCTAGCCGATTCCCCCTCTCTGCAGGCAGGGCGCCGGCCGGGCCTCATCCCAGCTCTATTATGGTGCGTTTCCTAGCCGATTCCCCCTCTCTGCAGTCAGAGCGCCGGCCGGGCTTCATCCCTGCTGCATTATGGTGCGTTTCCTAGCCGATTCCCCCTCTCTGCAGGCAGAGCACTGGCTGGGCCTCATCCCAGCTCTTTTATGGTGCGTTTCCTAGCCGTCCGATTCTCCCTCTCTGCAGTCAGAGCGCCGGCCGGGCCTCATCCCAGCTCTATTATGGCGCGTTTCCCAGCCGATTCCCCCTCTCTGCAGGCAGAGCGCCGGCCGGGCCTCATCCCAGCTCTATTATGGTGCGTTTCCTAGTCGATTCCCCCTCTCTGCAGTCAGAGCGCCGGCCGGGCCTCATCCCTGCTGCATTATGGTGCGTTTCCTAGCCGATTCCCCCTCTGCAGGCAGAGCGCCGGCCAGGCCTCATCCCAGCTGCATTATGGTGCGTTTCCTAGCCGATTCTCCCTCTCTGCAGTCAGCGCGCCGGCCGGGCCTGATCCCAGCTCTATCATGGTGCGTTTCCTAGCCGATTCCCCCTCTCTACAGGCAGAACGCCGGCCGGGCCTCATCCCAGCTCTATTATGGCACGTTTCCCAGCCGATTCCCCCTCTCTGCAGGCAGAGCGCCGGCTGGGCCTCATCCCAGCTTTATCATGGCGCGTTTCCCAGCCGATTCCCCCTCGTCTCAGGGGCACCCTTGTTAACTGCCTCAATTTTGTCCGAACACTGGTGGTGGGCCCAAATTATGCATATGCAAAATTTCGCATCGAAATTTGCAATTATGCGTCGTAATCGTAATGCGAAATTTCAGGGAAAAATCATAATTCATTTTGTATGTAATAGTAGTATTTCATAATTTCGCGTAATTTTTTGAGTAATTTTCAAGAAATTTTGCATAATTTTGTGACGACATTAGTGTCTAATATCAAAGCCGCCATACATGCGATTGCTACCAAAATTGCTACATATGTTAAGGAGAATAGTGGGAACAAGTCAAAACAAGAATTTTTTAAAAAGACCTTGTAGTTTTTGAGAAAATCGATTTTTAAAAATGCAAAGAAAAATGTTTTTTAAATTGTCATTTTTCTGAGTTTAAAAACCATTTTTTCTTTGCATCACTGTACTTTTCTTTGCAGTCTGTACTACAGGAAGAGCGCATGTAATAAGCCACAATTTGAGTTCATGGTCTGTTTTCAAAATTCACAGCTTGCTGCGAATTGAATTGGAAGGATAATTTAATAACCTGAAATTACAAGACTTTCGGCAGCACCAATATGTTTATCGCAATTTCCCAACTAAAGCAGAGCGTCAATTTAAATCTAAAGTGTGTCTAAATGGAAGCTGACATATTGAATGTTGTTTCCTGCAATCGCAGAGTAGAGCTTTATTCATCCTAACACAGGTCTCAGGGGACAGCAGGAAAAAAGGGTGCCGGCTAAAGGGTGGACAAAAAGGGCGCCGCCATAGACTCTAATGCAATTATTGGTATTACAGCGAAAAAAGCAGAAAAAAGGGCGCCGCAATAAATATCGTTAACAACATTAGAACATTATAGTTTTTGAAGTAGTTATCGTTTTAGAAGCTTGCAACGTTATAGTTTTTGTCATATTATTTTGTTTGTATGTACAGATTTTACCTTATCAAAGATATTATCGTTTCTATATACTGGTAGGTGAACAGAGGCTCCAGAAGAATAAAAGTACATAAAATCTTTAAAAGCTTACTGGGAGGAAGTGGTGGACTTACCTCCGTAAAGCAGACACAACGGACTGTCACTATGTAAACATACACATTTATTGAAAATACCCCAAGGGCCTCTGTTCACCTACCAGTATATTTGAGTCCACCCCAGGTGGAGGGGTGTTGCCTGTTTCTTCCTATCTACCGAGAGCGACTTCTTAACCTCCTTGCCGGTTATCCCGAGCTCAGCTCGGGGTAACCTGCGCAGGAGGATATCTCAGGCCCCGCTGGGCCGATTTGCATAATTTTTTTTTTGTTACAAGCAGCTAGCACTTTGCTAGCTGCTTGTAACTTCCGATCGCCGCCGCTCGCCGCCGATCCGCCGCAATCCGCCGCGCCGAGTCGCTCCCCCCCGCCCCAGAGCCCTGCGCTGCCTGGCCAATCAGTGCCAGGCAGCGTTGAGGGGCGGATCGGGATTCCCTATGACGTCCCGACGTCCATGACGTCGGTGACGTCATCCCGCCCCGTCGCCATGGCGACCGGGGAAGCCCTGCAGGAAATCCCGTTCTCAACGGGATTCCCTGCATACTCTGATCGCCGAAGGCGATCGGAGTGGGTGGGGGGATGCCGCCGCTTAGCGGCTATCATGTAGCGAGCCCTTGGCTCGCTACATGATTTAAAAAAAAAAAAAATTAAAAAAATGTGCGCCGCTGCCTCCTTGCCGGATTTTTTAGACCGGCAAGGAGGTTAATCCTGAGTGAGGACAGGTCTAATCTCCTCACCTGCTTCTTGAGCGGTTACCTAGGCGGTAACCCATGTTCATGAGTATGACCATCTCACTTTTCTGCTTTTCCAACCAATTCTGACTTACTACACTATATTGGGCTCTCGATTTCTTTCAATTATTGTTTCTATGTGTAAAAGGGTGTTTTTGCAGAGGGAATGGTTAGGATTGGGTACCACCAGGGGGAGTGGTTAGGGTTAGGCACAACCTTGGCGGTTAGTTTTAGGCAACACCAGGGGTAGTGGTTAGGGTTAGGAACCACCAGGAGCGGGGGTCTTAGGGTAAGGCATCACCAGGGGGGTTAGGGTTACGCACCACGGGGGGGGGGGGGGTAATTAGGGTTAGGCACCACCGAGGGTGTTAGCGTTAGGCACCACCATGGGGGTAATTAGGGTTAGGCAACACCAGGGGCTGGTTAGCCTTAGGCACCACCGGGAGGTTAGGGTTAGGCAACACCGGGAGGTGGTTAGGGTTAGGCACCACCAGGGGGGTGGCTAGGGTTAGTCACCACCAGGGGGGTGGCTAGGGTTAGGCACCACCAGGGGGTGGTTAGGGTTATGGGCCACTGGGGTGGTGATTAGGGTTAGGCACCACCGGGGGGTGGTTAGGGGCCACCAGCATAGTGGTTAGTTTCAGGCACCACCAGGGGAGGGTTCTGTGTGAGGGTAAGGTTGGGTTAAGCTGTATTGTTGAATTACGTAACAATTTTTAACATTAATATATTTTCGTTATTATTTCCCGTCTGTTTTTACAACTGTATTTATTGTTAACCAAGTTTGACACCTATGTTTATCCTTATCAGATTTCGTTATCCACCGGCGCCATTTCGTTATCCTTTTTCATGCACGCGGTCTCAGGGGGCGGCAGGAGAAAGGAATAGAGTAGAAGGTTATATTTGCAGGCTTGCTTACTTTACCAGGTCACCTCCTCTCACTCTCACACGCAGGACTTCTCAAGAGCGCCACCTCACCTTTGAAACTCTCTCCCACAGCCTGTCTGTCATGCTCCAAGCCTGGAAATGATTAAATGTACCCTCACACCTCTTCAGACAAGCATATAATTTATTATAGCTAGCATTTGACCCGTTAACCCCACTGTCAATTACCACAGGTGCTCATTAACGGTAAAATCTCCCAGACGGTCGACCTCCTGATCGATCAGATCGGGTACTGTTAAAGGACTTCCGAGGCCAAAATTAATAAAATCACACTATACCTTTTTTTTTGCAGAATCCACGGAGGACGTCCTGCCCGTCCTCCGCTCTGTTCCGCCATCAATGCACGTCTTATTGTTCCCCTACGGCTCGGCCCGACCCCACCGAACGGGTCGCATGGATGCCACCTCTAATATGGCCGCCGCCTTGCTCCGCGGCTGCGCAGTACGCTTTGTCGCTAGCGCGACTGCGCAGCCTGTGTGCGCCCGCCCGACGTACGCTTGGGGAGCATGCCGGGACCTAGTACGCGGCGGGAGGCGGGCAATAGGCTGCGCAGTCGCGCTAGCGACAAAGCGTACTGCGCAGCCGCGGAGCAAGGCGGCGGCCATATTAGAGGTGGCATCCATGCGAAGCGTTCGGTGGGGTCGGGCCGAGCCGTAGGGGAACAATAAGACGTGCATTGATGGCGGAACAGAGCGGAGGACGGGCAGGACGTCCTCCGTGGATTCTGCAAAAAAAAAGGTATAGTGTGATTTTATTAATTTTGGCCTCGGAAGTCCTTTAATGGTGCCGATCGACAATGAACAATCGCTGTAGCGATTGTTCTCTCTATCCGGACTTCCAAAACATTATTTAGTGTGATCGGATTGCTTATCACTCCCCCTTTGTTAGTGGGCCCAAAGGATCGTTTCTGTTCGATTGCAGCAATTGGATCGGACGGTTAATTGTTTAAGAATTTGGAATATTAATAGATACTTTTTTGCAGCTGGATTCACAGAGGTAAGTTGCTTAACACACGTATTATAGAGAGTGGGAACCGCTTTGGAAACTGGACATAAGACTTTATGTATGCAGCGAGTTAGAATAATGTGATCAGTTACAATGCAGTACTGTGAACAGGCCCAGAGAACTGTATGGACAGTGAGTTGACATGCAGAATAATTATGCAACGCAACGGAGCACTGTGAACTAGCCCTTAGTGTCTCCACCCCACTACTGTCTAGATTGTAAGCTTGCAAGGGCAGAGACCTCCCTCTAGTGTTTCCTGTTTCTGTGTATTTTATCAGATGAACATGTACCAGTGTTGGCTAATGTTTTAAAGCAGAATTGTGAGCCATAAAATCAAATTCCATTTACCCACTGCTCTGTGTGTATCATGTAGTCTACATCCTGACCCTGCATTGCAAGCATTCCATTGTAATCATAAATGTTTATTCTATAATGAATGTACCCTGCAGGGGCGTAACAATAGCCCCTGCAAGGGATGCAGCCGCAGGGGGGCCCTTAGGGGGAGAAGCCTGAGGGGGGCCCTCTAGGGCCATTTTTAGGGGCAGGACGGGGCACAGCACAGGAAGGGGGAGCAGCAGGCATAAACAGCGGCAGGGAGGGTGGTCCGAACCCACCTCCCTCACCTCGGGCTACCATCAGCGCTCCCTCCTCCAGCAACGACTGCTGGTGGGGCATCCAAAATTTCGCAGGGGGGCTTTGTGATTTCTAGTTTCGCCCCTGGTAGCCTGGCTCCTTTCTGGTACATTGCCAGGGAGAGGGAAGCCTGTTATCTCCCCTCCCACATTCCTGATCATCACTGATTGGCTGAGGGCAGTTCAGTGTGACATGAGGCTCACTGATTGGCTGAGGGCAGTCCAGTTTAACTGGCTGAGGCTGAGAAGGCAAATACACCTCATCCCTCTGCAGAAGCTTCTGAAATACAACATATGCTGTGCTCACATGTGTTTACAAAGCAAACTAGATAGATTGCAATTTTTAGTACAGAGCTTAGTGAGGACAAGAAAAAAAAGAGTAAACGAGGAAATGACATCAGGATTGGCTTCAGTCAGAGACGGTAAAGATGGAAAAGGCCTGGAAGTTTTCTTTTCATTTACTATATAAAATTCACTGAATTCAAAATAAATGTGGACAGCACAATACGTCTGTTATGTAAGTAGGACAAGTATTTATTTACTTATATATGTGTTTATTTTTCCCTAGGATAGTATGGCTGTCCTTGCTGATATAAAACTATACATCAATTTTATGTATGGTACTTGTACTTGTGTCACTAGTTGTCCTGATTGCACAGTGTGTTGAACTGCTCTTGTATCTGTGCTCCCCATTACTGTATGTTATTGCACTATGTACAGCACTACAGAAGATGTTAGTGCAATATAAATAAAAGATAACCAGAAGAAGCAGCTGAGATTGGCTGAATGCTGGGCTCATACTTGGAAAACAAGGGCAGCCTTGGCTGTATTGCTGCAGCTGGAGGGGAGGGTACTGCATCCAGGCAGGCTCATGGCATCCAGAAATATGAAAAGGCATCCAAGCAAGTCCTAATTCACTCATCAGTCAATGCCAGCAGGCTATTAAACAGAACGGCTTCATACTATAGCAGGTCATAAAAATTAACATGCAGCCAGTGCAGTAAATAAAACAGGCAGACACAAAGGTTAACGCTAATGTCCGTATAAATATTTGTCACGCGGGGTAAGGATGGGCTCGGCCGCAGATCCAGGAAACGGCGGTTCTTTTTAGGGGCTCCTACTGTGACCTAATTCTCCACTGCCGTTTATTTTTTTTTTGATTGAGAAGAACAGTAACCATAGATTGAACTTCATCCAAATCTGTAGCTGATACCTCCTTTCCCATGTGAAATCTTTACCTTTTCTTGAATAGATGATCAGGTGGCTCTGTATGGCTGCCACTGTGGTGAAACTCCTCCCACAGTGTGATGTCATGACAATGGTCCTGACTGTTTCCTGCCTGTGAGCCTCATTGCATTGTGGAAAATAACGGCTTTTTCCAACTGCCAAGCAAGCAATCTCTCCCTTTGTGCTTAGAACTCTCAGTAACGAACATTCCGTACAGATCACCTGGCAGGACTAAAGGTGCGTACACACATGCGACTATAGTCGTTTGAAACGATCGTTCCCCGATCCTTTCAAACGACGATCGTTTGAAAAAAAGCAGCCAACGACCATGAAGTCTAACGACGGACGAGCTAGATCGTTCAAAACTAATGATCTAGCCTGACGGATTTTTTCCAACGACGACCGTTTGCAAATGTAGTACATCGTTGGAAACGATCGTTCGTACTAGGCTTGACATGCGCATTTCACTATTTCTCCATGGAACTTTTCATTTTTATGCGCAAGCGCAATAGTTGCTTTTACGTGATGTAACGTTCGTTCTAACGATCTGATCGTTACACACCTTTTAAAACTAACTTTACTTAGGTCGTTCTTTCATCAATTATAAGTTCGTTCGTCGTTGACAACGAACGATCGTTGTCGCATGTGTGTACGTAGCTTTAGGCCTGGAACCCACTTCAAATCGCAAATCGCTAGCTTTTATTTGCGTTTTGTAAGTGATTTCATGAGCATTTTCCGGCGATTTTGGTAGTGATTTTAAAAAGTGTAAGCTTTTTGCCAGCGATTGTGACAGCGATTTGTGATTAGCGGTTTTAATTCTGATTGGTCCTTTCAAATTATTAAAAAATGTTTACAGTCTGCAGTAATTTAAAATTGCACAGAAGTCGCTATGTGTAGCGATTCATGAGCGATTTGCCAGCGCTTAAATACTTTACATTGAAGCGCAAACGTTCCCAAAATGCTGCTTGTCCTTTTGCTAGCAATTTTGATAATCGTAATCGATACTGTGGAATTTGTTACATTTAGTTACATTGGCAGAGCGTTTAGGGAAATACAGTAGCTAGCGATTTAAAGCTTTCCCTAAACGCTCAAAAAAGCCTCTAGTGGGTTCCAGGCCTAAAGCTGAAACCACCAGTGATACATTTCAGGAAGTAAATCAGGAGAGGAAAGATTTTACAACTGGCAAACACTGACTAAATGATCTACAAATGCAATAAAATATAAGCACTTTTATTCATTATGTTATTTTTTTCTACAGTTTCTCTTTAAGTCCAAGTCTGAGGTCAGGAAAAGTTTTGTTTTTTTAATATGTCCTTGACTTTATTTTGAAATAAAGGATGCATGATAAGTGCTCTAAACATGGCTGCAGTTTTGGCAAATAAATCTGCTGCACCAATTCAATTATCTTCACCGGCACCTTATTAAGCATAGACAGTCTAGGCAGATGCCTGGGGGGGATAGCTGGTTTAGGGGGCAACAAGCAGCTATTTTTAGCAGAATGTGCTTCATAGAAATCTTTTCCACAACTGCTATTTCTATTAAAGGGAACCAGAAACGAAGCACCCTCATGTACAGTATTTTACCATATATGTCAGTGGGAACATTAGAGAAAACACCTACCCTGCTCTCTGTTTTATTCTGCACTGCTCAGCCTACTTGTTATCAACCCTGATAAAATCCCAGAGTGAGCATTCAGTCTGGCTTTGCTCAGGAATCATTATAGCTGAGTCAATATAGCAAAGCCAGACAATGCGCAGTCAGGGATTTTATCAGGGCTAATAAGAAGCAAGCCGAACAGTGAAGAATGAAACAGAGAGCAGAGTAGGTGTTTTATCTAATGTTCCCCCTGATATACATGGTAAAATACATGAGGGTGCTTCATCTCTGGTTCACTTTAAAAACAGTCCTGTACAGTGGGTTGCAAAAGTATTCGGCCCCCTTGAAGTTTTCCACATTTTGTCATATTACTGCCACAAACATGCATCAACTTTATTGGAATTCCACATGAAAGACCAACACAAAGTGCTGTACTCGTGAGAAGTGGAACGAAAATCATACATGATTCCAAACATTTTTTACAAAGCAATAACTGCAAAGTGGTGTGAGCATAATTATTCGGCCCCCTTTGATCCGAGTGCAGTCAGTTGCCTATAGACATTGCCTGATGAGTGCTAATGACTAAATAGAGTGCACCTGTGTGTAATCTAATGTCAGTACAAATACAGCTGCTTTGTGAGGGCCTCAGAGGTTGTCTAAGAGAATATTGGGAGCAACAACACCGTGAAGTCCAAAGAACACACAAGACAGGTCGGGGATCAAGTTATTGAGAAATTTAAAGCAGGCTTAGGCTACAAAAAGATTTCCAAAGCCTTGAACATCCCACGGAGCACTGTTCAAGCGATCATTCAGAAATGGAAGGAGTATGGCACAACTGTAAACCTACCAACACAAGGCCATCCACCTAAACTCACAGGCCGAACAAGGAGAGCGCTGACCAGAAATGCAGTCAAGAGGCCCATGGTGACTCTGGATGAGCTGCAGAGATCTACAGCTCAGGTGGGAGACTGTGTCCATAGGACAACTATTAGTCATGCACTGTACAAAGTTGGCCTTTATGGAAGAGTGGCAAGAAGAAAGGCATTGTTAACAGAAAGCATAAGTCCCGTTTGCAGTTTGCTACAAGCCATGTGGGGGACACAGCAACCATGTTGAAGAAGGTGCTCTGGTCAGATGAGACCAAAATGGAACTTTTTGGCCAAAAGGCAAAACGCTATGTGTGGCGGAAAACTAACACTGCACATCACTCTGAACACACCATCCCCACTGTCAAATATGGTGGTGGCAGCATTATGCTCTGGGGGTGCTTCTCTTCAGCAGGGACAGGGAAGCTGGTCAGAGTTGATGGGAAGTTGGATGGAGCCAAATACAGGGCAATCTTGGAAGAAAACCTCTTGGAGACTGCAAAAGACTTGAGACTGGGGCGGAGGTTCACCTTCCAGCAGGACAATGAGCCTAAACATAAAGCCAGGGCAACAATGGAATGGTTTAAAACAAAACATATCTATGTGTTAGAATGGCCCAGTCAAAGTCCAGATCTAAATCCAATCGAGAATCTGTGGCAAGATCTGAAAACTGCTGTTCACAAACGCTGTCCATCTAATCTGACTGAGCTGGAGCGGTTTTGCAAAGAAGAATGGGCAAGGATTTCAGTCTCTAGATGTGCAAAGCTGGTAGAGACATACCCTAAAAGACTGGCAGCTGTAATTGCAGCAAAAGGTGGTTCTACAAAGTATTGACTCAGGGGGGCCAAATAATTACGCACACCCCACTTTGCAGTTATTGATTTGTAAAAAATGTTTGGAATGATGTATGATTTTCGATCCACTTCTCACGTGTACACCACTTTGTATTGGTCTTTCACGTGGAATTCCAATAAAATGTATGCATGTTTGTGGCAGTAATGTGACAAAATGTGGAAAACTTCAAGGGGGCTGAATACTTTTGCAACCCACTGTATGTAACAATGATAAACCTTACACAAACTACTTGAATCTCTCCCTTTTTTTTGTAATGGAAGCTCCCTTTAAAGAGAAACTGTAACCAAGAATTGAACTTCATCCCAGTCAGTAGCTAATACCCCCTTTCCCATGAGAAATCTTTTCCTTCTCTCAAATGGATCATCAGGGGGCTCTGTTTGGCTAATATTGTGGTGAAACACTCCCCCCCATAGTGTGATGTCAGGACCTGTCTGTGAACCTCATTGCATTGTGGGAAATAGCTGTTTACAGCTGTTTCCAACTGCCAAAAAAGCAAGCTGAATCTCCTTCCACTGACAACACCTGCCAGCAGTAAAAATGTCACCATGTGATAAATATCAGAATGTAAATCAGGGAGAGGAAAGATTTTACAATGGGCAAACACTGACTAAATCATTTATACATAATTATTGTAAAAATGAAGCACTTTTTTATTACATTATTTTCACTGGAGTTCCTCTTTAAGTGTCGCGCATTCAGAGAGCACATCTCCCGTGCAGCCCATTGCTGCACACCTGCTGGGGCGCGTGGCACGTCATCCGGTGCTGCTCCGCGCCTCCCTCCCCTCCCCCTGACATGCTACGCCGCTCCGTGCCGCACTGTAAACACCCAGCGCCTTTGTTAGCGTTTCAGAATGGATTGTTTTGGCCCTGATGTATTGAATATTCAGAGCAGCGGGGCTCAGCGAGAATCCCACTAATTATAGCCTGACATTGGATTCTCATAAAGCATGTCTGAGGGTGGCGGCTGCATAACTATGCCTCCGAACCTGGGGGACCGGGGAGCGGGAGGGGAGGGGGGGGGCGTGACAGCGAGGAGGCCAAACCACACAATGCAAGATGCTGAGAAAAAGACAAACAAACACTTATATCGTGCTTTTCTCCTGGCTGACTCAAAGCGCCAGAGCTGCAGCCACTAGGATGCGCTCTATAGGCAGTAGCAATGTTAGGGAGTCTTGCCTAAGGTCTCCTGCTGAATAGGTGCTGGCTTACTGAACAGGCAGAGCTGAGATTCGAACCCTGGTCTCCCGTGTCAGAGGCAGAGCCCTTAACCAACACTATCCAGCCACTACTTACACTATCCAGCCAAAAGTAAAAAGGATGAAAACGGAATAAAAAGAATTTACAAAATGCACTTAACACATCTGTAGGCTTTATAAGCGCACTTTTTTCAGAGGTAGATGGGGAGGGGGTGCAGCATATTGGCTAAGTACGTAGTACTCTCAGCACTAGTCTAGTTTAGGGGACACAGTGATTGGGTAGACAGCATTCTCTCGAACTGCTAGGCTTAATATTCATTGTCGTAAACTCCGCCCACACTATTCGGCCAATTACAACGCTTCCTGCTTTAGAGGATGCTGTTAATGGAGAACTGTTCCCTATGAGGTTTCCTGCCGGGCCCCCTATAGTAGAGTAGCGCTGTACTCTCAGTGAGTACTGAGTGCCATCTGCATGGAGTTTGTAGGATTTCCCCATTGCTGTGTGCATTTTATCCTACAACCCCAAACCTACCCAAGACCACATTTATACTTTTTCTGCCCCTAGGCCGACTTTCTTGCAGCTCCCCTTCCATTTACAGCACCGCCTCCTATTCCCTGTGCAGCCCCCTCTCCCATGTCTAACATTCAAGTACATCAGCCCCTTTTATTATATAAAGATCCCTTGGGCAGCAGATCTCTATTTCTTTCTGTTCCTCCGTATTTTCTACCTCTGTATTCCATTTGCAGCCTATTCTTCCATTTGCAGCAATCCCTCCTCCATTTCCAGGCTCCTCCCCTCAAGCAGCTGCCGCCCAAGGCCCGGGGCCTTTCTAGAAAACCGTCCATGAAGATACCATGATAATAATGGATTAAAGCGAACAAGCCCCAAGCAAGATTTCATCTTTGGCTCTCCCTGCTCACCACCTCTCAGTTTTGGTAAGGAAAGGCCATGCCCCAGAACACTCATTGAATCTAGACATGCACTTAGGTTGCCTTGTTGTTGATTTGGTTCTACGCCAGTAGCTAAATCAGAGCTTGACTCCATTGACATCACTGTGTGCGTACTCTGGGAGTGTACAGTGATTTCCACCAAAAGAGTAGATCACCACTAAAGTATAGCTGCAGACCACGCAAGCACATCGACGTTGAATTGGCAAGGAAAAGTTTGTTCTGCAAAATATACTTTCCTTTTATTTGCAGTGAGCCAGTCGCATTGATCGCAGGGGGGGTCATGTGATCAGAGATGACTCAGTGAACTCCAGTACGGCTCCGGGGAGAAATGTTGCCATGGGGTGTGCAGCCACACAGGGTGAGATTATTAAAGGACAACTGAAGTGAAAGCTATATGGAGGCTGCCATATTTATTTCCTTTTAAGCAGTACCAGTTGCCTGGCTATCCTGCTGATCCTCTGCCTCTAATACTTTTAGCCATAGACCCTGAACAAGCATGCAGCAGATCAGGTGTTCCTGACATTATTGTCAGATCTGGCAAGATTAGCTGCATGCTTGGTTCTGGTGTGATTCAGCCACTACTGCAGCCAAATAGTTCAGCAGGGCTGCCAGGCAACTGGTATTGTTTAAGAAGAGATAAATGTGACAGCCTCCATACTGTGCTCACTTCAGTTGTTCTTTAAATTAACGATCCTACAGATTAGGGAACGTGCTGCGGAATGTTCACTCACTGCCCAGCGGTGCGGAGGGGTTAAGCATGCTCTGCTCTGCTGTGCCGAAACCTGTCCATTATTCTTTATTTTTCCTACAGCACCTGACTGGCGGTCTAAATCAATCAAGCATTATTGCACATTTGCATCAGTAAACCATCTGAACTGTTGCTGCGTTCGGCTGAGCTAATGCAAATCTGCCAGCCCAAGCTGCCAGTGCTTGGTCAGCCTTAAAGGAGAACTGTCAAGAGTAAGGGCTGTCTGACACGCACACACACACACACACACACACACACACTTGCGCCCCTCCATCCCTCCCACCCCAGCCGTCCCACAGTGATTGCTATTAGACTAAGAGGTGCCCCCAAAACCTTAATCTCTAGTTATCTGGCTTGCAGTCACTGCCATGTATCCCATTTTCTTACTTCTCTCTGCTTCATAAACAATAAGGGAATGACAGCTGAGTGCGTTGTGCTCCCCACCTACACTGCACTCTGAGGCTGGAGCCTCTCTCGCCTCAGCCAGAGCCCACCCCCCCCCCCCACACACACACACACATACACACATACACACATTGACCCTCTGTTCCTCTTTCCTCCTCATTTGTCCCTCTTTCAGGACTTTGTCCCTCTTTCTATGTAAATATATATATATTTTTCTCTACTAAAAATGTGTTTGATTGACTCTAAACTTTATTCCTATCCTTTACATTGATATATTACTAATTTTAAAATGTTAATATGAAGTAAAATGAACCAGGATAGAAAGGACCAGTGTGGTTTGAATTATAAAACAACATATTTTTCTTATAAAATCTTTATGGTTTATGTGATGGGTGTGATGGGGGCATGGTCAGGGGTGTGGCGGGGCGTGGCTTAAGTGTCCCTCTTTCTCATCTCAGTTGGGAGGCAGGCACACAACACACACACAGTAGCAGTAACCTTTCGGATGGTGAAAAAACAAATAACATCTGATCGTGCTGGTTTCCATAGGATCACAACTCACCCCTCCTCTCTGCTGACTCATGCTGTCTAGTTGGAGAGCAGACAGCATGAATCATCAGAAAGCATGGGTACGAGAGTGATCAGAGACACTCAGAGAGCAAGCTTGAATGACCTGTAGACTTTTTCATGTGCTCATTGTTACATTCCATAGCTTCAACTGTCCCTCTTTGGGAGCCCTGTCCCTCTGTCCCTTCTCATTTGTCCCTCTTTCAGGACTTTGTCCCTGTTTCTATGTAAATATATAAATGTCTCTACTAAAAAATATGTGTTTAATTAGCTCTAAACTTTATTCACATCCTTTAAATTGATATATTTCTTATTTTCTAATGCTAATATGAAGGAAAATGAACCAGGGTAGTAAGGACCAGTGTGGTTTGTATTATAAAACATATTTTCCTTATAAAATCTTTATGGTATGCGTGACTAGGGGTGGACCGAGGGCATTCTCAGAGGTGTGATGGGGCCGTGATTAGGGGTGTGGCAGGGGCGTGACTTAAATGTCCCTCTTTCTTATATCAAAAAGGTAGGAAGTATGCATTTATTGAAGCACGCCAGATCTAAAATCTATGAACTATTGGCTCTTTTTATCTCCTTCCTGTTCTTAGAAGCCATTTTCTGCTAGGAAAGTGTTTTATGGCTGTTAGGGCTCGTTCACATCTAGGGGGCGTTTTCAGCCTTTTTTCAAGCGCAGGAAATTTTCATAATGGCTTTAAAAACGCTTCTGCAATGATTCCCTATGAGAGAGTTCACAGCTGAGCGGTGCGTTTGTGATACGCTCAGCAAAGCGGTGCCTGTACCATTTTTGAGGCAATTTTGCATCAATGGAAGGTATAGGTGAAACGCAAAATGCTCACAAAATCGCTTTGTGCAACGATTGTGTGAGTGTTTTTAAGAATGAATACATTGTATTTATTATTTTCCGGGTCAAAGAGTTCACTTCCTGACTTGCGTCAGGGAGTGAATTATAACTGGAAAAGTGCTTAGGAAAGGGCTTTTACCAGAAACGCAGCACGCAGTGGAATGTCGGGAGGGGGAAAAGCTCACAAAAACGCTTGCGTTTGCATGTTTGGTTTTAGGTGTGAATGAGGCCTAAATCCTTATCAGTGAGGGTAACGATATAGTCTGACTCAGTCCCAACTGTCACTTGCATACCTGATGTTTAACTCTTTCAAGCGAAAAGAAAAAAAGGAACACAGCATAGTTTGTGTGCTAGGCACTGTACATACACATGTCTATCTCATCATGGCACGTCGCCTTGTGTATCCTATAAAGGCAGTAGAAGGGTGTTTTTTTTATCGCCCACGCCGGTTTGGCCATTCCGTAGGCCTCGGCAGGGGAAGTGTTACAGCGTGGCAGGCAGGCCTGGCCAGGAGAGAGGCAGCAATTTGCAGGACATTAATCAGCTAGCGATCCGCTCCTCCTTACCGCTGACATGGGGGCCTCACAGAGGATCTATCACCCAGCGCTCATAAACAACGCGGCCCAATAGCAGGAAAAATGACGTTTCCCTTCCTTTTTGCTTACGTTTCCAGGCAGAATATTTATTGCCGGGTGCCGTGATAAGATTCCCCTTCTACCAGATGCAATATACAGCTTGGGAAAAAATATCGAATAAAGACAAAGCGCGTTAGGTGGATTGAAACAGATGCGCGTTTCATTAATGCTTGTTTGTGTCATGATTCATTCGCCGGCGCTTTGCAGAATTGTAATGCAAACTATGCAGGCAGGCTTGGCTCCTGCAGTTCAGCACTGCTCCGCTGGGTCTGCCATAGGGAAGGGCGGGGGAACAGCCGGTGCCCAGAATGCCCGCTTGCACCAGGAAGATAAGGAAAAACAGAAGCAGTACTCATCACTCCTGCCAGGTGAAAATACTTGACAAGGTATTGTGTTACTACTGAAATAAACTACACACCTTCACACAGCCTAGAATATATATATATATATAAATATATACGATATACTGTATATCCTGCAGTTCAAATAAACTATTAAGTAGCCCAAGTCACAGCTACATTTGCTGTCATGTGGTCACTCTTGGCCCCTCCCCTTGGATGACTCATGCTGTCTATGTGGAGAGAAGACAGCATGAGTCATCAAAGAGGAAGAGTAATCATAATTGGGAGATTTAGTAATCAGGTTTGAGTGACCTGCAAGATTTTCACATGGCTGGAAAAAAGAGAAAAGGTCTCCAAACAGAGTAAGGGCTCGTTCACAACTAAAATCGTTAACCAATAGCGATTTGCGGTAACGTCTTCTCGCGGGTGATTTTTCCTCGATTTGACGCAGAAAAATCACTGTACAAAATTGCGTTTTTGGAGCAATCGTGCTTAGCGTTTTTCTATATATGCTATCGGTCCAAAATCGATGGAAAAATGCTGCATGTAACACGTTTGCGATTAGCGATAATCGTGGAATTCCCGCGATTATCGCTAATCGCTGTAGTGTGAACACTGCCATAGACTAAAATAGCACTAGCGTTTTTAAAAACCGCAAGCACTTCAGCGATTAGCGGGAATCGCACAATTCCCACTTAGGTGTGCACAAGCCCTAAGAAAAAGCTTCCATGCCTTTACTGAGTGAGAGGCCCAGTGTACACCGAGCGGTTTTAGCAGCGATCCGCCATCCGCATCCGCCTCCGCCTGTGAAAACGCTTGGCTAATGTATTTCAATGGGATGGTGCACACCAGTGGTTTGAGTTTTTTTTCCAAACCACAAACGTGCCTCCTGCTGCACGTTCGGGGTCTTCTGAAGCATTTCGTCCTCAATGTAAAGTATAGGGAAAACACAAACCGCTCTGGAAACCGCTACATCAGAGCGATTTTCCAAGCGTTTTTGTTACAGAAGCTGTTCAGCTCCAGCTTTACTGTAACAATAATTGTTATCTGCTACACAAAAACGCTCCCAACAATGCTAGGCATGCTTAGAAAACGTCTCTAAACATGCCTAGAATGTTTCTGAAATCAGCTCCAAAAAACGCTAGCGTTTTGAGGATCTGCTAGCGGTTTTGGTGTGCACTGGGCCTCATTGTTTTAGGATATACTGCTGCAGTAGGCTCATATGTATGGACACAGAGCCCTACAAGGCAAACCTATGCAGTTGCCTAGGGCCTGTAGAAGGTCTAAGGGCCTAGTGGATGCCCCCCCCCCCCCCCCCCCAAAATCTTAGTAAAAAAAAAAAAAAGCCAGGTGGGCAAATACTGCTATATTGCCTTGGTCCCCAGTTCATCTTAATCCTTTTCTCTGTGGACCCACAACAGGGTCAGTTTGAAGCCCCCTGAAAATGCAGGTAAGGAGTTATAACAAAGCTCTTTGGAGTTTTATTGCCATCCTGTGAAAATTTCCATCACTTCCTCTCTAGACAGGAAGTCAGGCAATCTCTCCAAAAGTGACAGAAAAAGCAACAACTAGAATATGTTAGGAAGAAAGGAGAATCTTACAACCTTTGAATGTTTGAATGTCCGTCTCTTAATTCCTGTCCCTGGGCCTGGGATTAGCAGTTTTCATATGGAAGCCAAAAAAGGAAGCAGCAGAACCAGGGATGGAGAAAATCTCGCTAATAATAACTCCAAAAGTTTCTAACGCCTTTTCACACTTTTCAACAGCAGAATGAAAATGTCACTGGGTTTTAAAGGACAAGTGTAACATAAATGCATTTAATCAGCCCCAAAGTGCTCCCTTATCAAGTGGGAAATTCACTGCATTGGCGATTTTGCTCAAATTTCATTTATGGTCTAAAGCATTAAACACAGCATAAAATGGACAGCTAAAACCATCTGACTGTTTTTCAAGGTACTAGAAGGGTTAAAGCTGAAGCTTATTACCAGGGGCGTAGCAATAGGAGGTGCAGAGGTTCCGACCGCATCGGGGACCTTGGGCCAGAGGGGCTCCGAAGGGCCATCCTTCAACTGCAATTCTTGCTCTCTATTGGTCCTGTGCTCGTAATAATCACTTCTATAGATACGTTGAATAGTGGTAATCATTATAGTAGCAGTAGGGTATTGTACCGTGTTAGCCATCAGTAAAAGCAAGAAGTTTTAAATCAGGATGATACCATTTATTGGCTAACTAAAAACAATAAGAATAAGCAAGCTTTCGGCTTTGCAGCCTTCGTCGGGCTTACAATCCTGTATAATTGCAGGCTGATGGTACAGACAGCTTTATACATGCAACATCAAAAGGGGGTACATAGATTTTTTTCAAGCATCTTAATGACATGTATTTATGCTTGAAAAAAATCTATGTACCCCCTTTTGATGTTGCATGTATAAAGCTGTCTGTACAATCAGCCTGCAATTCTACAGGATTGTAAGCCCGACGAAGGCTGCAAAGCCGAAAGCTTGCTTATTCTTATTGTTTTTAATTAGCCAAATAAATGGTATCATCCTGATTTAAAACTTCTTGGTAATCATTATCAAACTGTTCCCCATCCCCTTCTTGTACCTCTGACACTTTAGTTGCCATTGGCATGTTTTGGTGCGCCACTGCGCCGTATCAATTGTTATGTATAGAGTGCTTGGGGGGCCCCAATGTAAAACTTGCATTGGGGCCCGCAGCTCCTTAGCTTTGCCACTGCTTATTACCTTTAGTGGCTAATTGATAGGCTTGCCATTGCTGGCCAGCATTTATCAGATTGTTTTGGAACTGGACTGAGCCTTGTAGACAAGGCAGAAGAGTTCCTGTTGTATTTGGCTGGGGAACAGAGAACTTTCTTTCTTTTATTTGCTCACTTATTAATTAGGGCCCTTCCACACTAAGTCCGTTGTGTTGCGTCGCAATAGACGGTATTCCTGGTGTAACTATCGCCCCTGCTGCCACTGCAGTGGCAGGAGGTCCCAGAGCTGGGAAGGGGCACGGGAGGCAGTCCTGTCTGAATTCAGCAAAGCAGAGGTGTATACATTACCTGCTCTCGGTGCACTCCTCCCTTCTACTCACTTCCTGTTTAGTTTTGGAGTGCCGTGCACTGCCTGCAGCCAGCCAATCACCATGCTGGCACTGAAGCCGCATGGTGATTGGCTGGCTAACGCAGTGCATGACAACTAGCCAGGAAGTGAGTGGAGGAGGCGCGACCGCCTGGAGCAGGTAACATATACACTTCTGCTGCACTAAATGCTCTGCATAGCCATGTACTGGAGCAAATGAAAAATGTGTTTAACTGATTGACAAACTTTATTCCCATCAATTAAATTGGTATATTTTCTATTTTTAAATGTTAAAATGAAGGAGAAGTAATGATTTTAGAAAGGACCAGTGTGGTCTGAATGATAACACTACATCTTTTACTTCTGAATTCCTTGTGCTATGCATGGTAAGGGGTGTGATGGGGGCGTGGCTAGAGGTGTGTCTTTAAAGTGGCCCTCTTTCTAGTCTCAAAAGGTTGTGATGTATGTGTAAGAGTCTAAAAAGGACCAAAAAGCCCTCTTAGGCCTGGAAACCACTACAAAACGCTATCACTAGCGTTTTGTATGAGCAGTTTGTAAGTGATTTCATGAGCATTTTCGGGAGCGATTTTAAAAAGTGTAATCAATTTGCCAGGGGTTGTGTAGCGATTAGCGCTTTCAATTCTGATTGGTCCTTTCAATTAATTTTAATTTTGTAACAGTGTGCAGTAACTTCAAAATGCTAGCAAAATCGCTCTGTGCAGGTTTTGATGAGCGTTTACGCCAGCGTTTATATACTTTACATTGCAGAAACGCTAACGCTAAACGTGAAAAATGCTGCATGTTCTGCATTTTGCGTTTTGGTAATCGCAATCGCACCAGTGGAATTTAGCCCATCCATTAACATTAGCTGAGCGTTTAGGGAAATCGCTAGCGATTTGAATCGCTCCCTAAACCCTCAGAAAATCGCTCTAGTGGGTTTGAGCCCTTAGGGCTGCTGCACACCTAAAATCGTTAGGGTAATCGCAATCGCTATGTATTTGTTAGAAGTGCTAGGGATTCTATTAACCTCTTGACGACCAGCTAACGCCAATTGGCGTAAACTGGTCGTCTGTGGGTTTCCATGTAAACGGCCGCTCGTTCGAGCGGCCTTTCCATGTCCGTTCACGAAGGCTGTCTCCGTGAACAGCCGGAGAGCCGCCGATCGTGGCTCGCCGGCGAAATGTAAACACGCGGGTAAGAAATCCCTGCTGTTTACATCATATGGCGCTGCTTCGCAGAAGCGCCGTAAGGCAGATCGGCCATCCCCGGCCTCTGATTGGCCGGGGATCGCCGTCATTTGATAGGCTGAAGCCTATCCTACAATGCGCAGGACGGAAATCCGTCCTGCGCAGCTCAGAGAGGGAGGGAGGGAGGGGGACAGAGCGCCGAAAACGCTGCGTTTTGAAGAGCCCCCCCCCGCAAAGCGCAGAGAGCCGGCGGCGATCAGACCCCCCCAGCAGGACATCCCCCTAGTGGGGAAAAAAGGGGGTAAGTCTGATCGCCCTGGCTAAAACCTGATCTGTGCTGCGGGCTGTAGAGCCTACGCAGCACAGATCATTCAGAAATCCACTGGTCGGCAAGTGGTTAATGTGCATAGCGATTTTCTAGCTACACCTAGCGATTTTTGGAGCGTTTTGGTGTAGCAATGTATTGTTTTTTGCACAGTAGAGCTGGAAGTGTACAGCTTTTGTAAAAACTGTTCTAGTGTTTTTTTAGAGCGATTTTCCACTCTCCTATACTTAACATTGAGGCTGAATTGTCTCAGAAATGCTGCAGGACCCGCATTTAAGAAAAACATCACATCGCTCTGGTGTGATCCATCCCATAATACATTAGCCAAGTGTTTTAAAGTGGACCTGAACTCTTGCAGAGGAAAGAAGGAAAACAGAGAAATGCACCCTCTATGTATTTAGAGAGATTAGCCTAAATCCCCCTCATTTGTGTCTAATCACAAGTTGTAATTTGACCTCTCCCCTGTGTCACATGACTGCCATGGCAGAGATGGCAGATAAGCTCATTTGAAAGCACAGGCTGTTAACAATATGTCTGCTTCCATGAATCAGGAAGTAGAAACTGTGCCGATTTATTGTAGAATTTGTATCAGCTGTAACAAATACATGTTTTTCTGTAAAGGTTATTAACCTGTTGCTCATCTTTTAGAGTAGAGAGGACGTTCTGAGTTCAGGTCCTCTTAAAAAGTGCTCAGAAGCACTGTTAGGGGCTTGATTCAGTAAACCGTGATAACTCAAATATCACACCTTATCCAAGATATCACACGTTATCAAAGTTATCACACCTTATCAGAGTAGCATAGCGAGCGCTACGAACTTATGCCTGCTAATTGGCAATGGAAATCGTCCTGCCCTGAGCCCCTGCAGGTTCATAGCGCTCGCTATGCTACTCTGATAAGGCGTGTTAACTTTGATAAGGTGTGATATTTGAGTTATCACAGTTTAGTGAATCAGCCCTATGTGTGCACCAGCCCTTACTAGTGCTATGCAAAACAGAAATGTGCTTTAACGACCAACGTCAGCCGATAGGTGGACGCAGGTTGCAGTGGTGTTTCCATGAACGAGCGGCCGTTCCATGTCGGTTCACGGAGGGTGTCTCCGTGAACAGCCTGCGAGCCTCCGATCGTGGCTCGCAGGCTAAATGTAAACATGCGGGGAAGAAATCCTCGCTGTTTACATCATATGGCGCTGCTGCGCAGCAGCGCCATAAAGGAGATCGGCGATCCCCGGCCTCTGATTGGCCAGGGATCGCCGGCATCTGATAGGCTGAAGCCTATCAATGGCGGTGCAGGACGGATCGCCGTCCTGTGCCGCCCATAGGAAGGAGGGGAGGGAGGGAAGGGGGCGGAAAATCGCTGCGGAGGGGGGCTTTGAGGAGCCCCCCCGCTGAGCAAAGATAGCCAGCGGGGATCAGACCCCCCAGCAGGACATCTCCCTAGTGGGGAAAAAAGGGGGAAGTCTGGTTGCCCTGGCTGCTTGCTGATCTGTGCTGTGGGCTGAAGAACCCCCGCAGCACAGATCTGCGCAAACAAGCCCGGTCCTTAAGTGGTTAGGTGTTTGCAATTATTCAGGTTGGAGGAAAAAACCCTATAGTTCTTTAATCTTACAGCCATTAGCCAGTGCCTTATAATGCTGATCATTTCTCTGCTTTGCCGCATGCTGCTGTCTGCTGCTTTACACAACGTAGGAGAAGTGACAGGCTTAATTTACATGTAACACAATGTGATGTATATATTCTGTAGTCGTCCTGTCAGACTGCTGGCAAGTGACACAAATGTCTGTCTGCTTATGATGTGGACTGCCACCATTCTAACAAATCGATTTTTTCTCTTCTCTCCCTGTCCTCCCTCTTGTTTCCTCTCATTGTGTTGTGTTATTTCTCCCCCACGTCTGTTCCTTTTATCCCCCCCCCCCTCCCCTCCATCTCCTGTAATTGGCATCTCTGTGACGCTCTTGCCCTGGGCCCATCTGCCTCGCTCGTGCCAATCTTGTGCCGCCCTGCGTCCCTCGGCTGCCTCCTGCGCCCTCTTATCTGGCTGCCCAGTCCTCCTGGTGGAATGCTCCGAGCTGGTCCCGCCAGATGGTAATTACACCGCCTGTCAGGGGGATAACGTCACTCTCAGGTAAGTGCTGCTCTGTCACTGAATAAGCTAATAACATCATAAAGGGAGACACTAATGTGGCCTCAGTCGCCACTTTTTCAAAAAAAAATTTATTTACGGCTGTGGACTTTAAGGGTATGTGAAGTTTAAAAGTGAAATTCTGTTGATTAAAAAACAATTGTGACAAGTGGATATATCAGAGGTGTTACTACAAGTTATGGAGCCCCCGGCAGAACCCTGATGGGGCTCTCCTGTGTTCAATACCCCCCCCCCCCCCCTCACCCCTCCACCTCTGGTGAGGCCAATGACCAGGGGCAGATCTGACAATGGTAATATAACCGGTGTGACCACCATTACCCCTCTTATAACAAGTGTGGCCACCATGACCCCTTCCGTAAAAAATTGTGGTCACCATGACCCCTCCCATAACAGGCGTGGCCTCCATGACCCTTCCCATAAAAAGTATGGCTGCTATAACCGCTTCCATAACAATTGTGACAACCATGACCCTTCCCATAACAGGTGTGGTCAACATGACCCTTCCCATAACAGGTGTGGTCAACATGACCCCTCCCATAACAGGTGTGGTCAACATGACCCTTCCCATAACAGGTGTGGTCAACATGACCCTTCCCATAACAGGTGCGGTCAACATGACCCCTCCCATAACAGGTGTGACCAACATGACCCTCCCATAGCAGGTGTGACCACCATGACCCCTCCCATAACAGCGGTGACCAACATGACCCCACCCATAATAAGTGTGTCGCCCTACATTACCTCTCCCATAACAGGTGTGACCACCATGACCCCTCCCACAATAAGTGTGACCACCATGACCCTTCCCATATCAGGTATGACCAACATGACTATTTAAAACAATTGGTAAAAGAAACCAAGAGGTGTCACTCATTGTCCGTGCTACATGCACTTATCACAGTTTCTAAACCACTAGGATGACCCCTCCCATACATAACAAGTGTACTAATCCTCCGGGACATAAATGTGTTTAATAACAGCACAGATGCTGTTTCTTTTCTTGAACATCTTTCCTTTCATCTCATCCAGCTCTAGGAAATCCTGGTGTTCAATTTCAATTCTGAATAGTGGAGTCGCAGCTGGTCTTATTGACTCCCAATGTGATCACTTCTCAACCCTCCCTTCTGAGGATGCATGCTGTCTCGGTGGAGAGAAGGCAGCATGAGTCATAAGAAGGGGTGGAGTGCAAAGTGATCATGTGTAAGTTAATAATAGGTTTGAATGACCTGCAGGATTTTTCATATGGCTGGACCAGACAGAAGAAAAGATATCCTGTTTGTAGCTCCAAACCAACAAGTAAGTTCTCTAGTAAACTTTCGGCTAATTTAAATGTCAGATGGCTGGAGAAGTTGGTGACAAAAAATGTAAATCTGGTAAAATGTTAAGGAAAATGTTTTGAATGTTATTCCTATTGAATACACACACCAGTGTAATTTCAAAGGATTTCTGCACTAAAATGACAATAGATTGGCTGGGAAGAGTACCTGTTACCAGCTGGGGAGTGGGCAGGTCGGAAGCTGCCATTCTGTGAATACAGTTAGTAAAAAAACAGGAGAGAATTTGATTTTCCTCTTTTGGCAATTATAGAAAATCATTGCTGTCTGCGGAGTAAAATGGAAAGGTCAGTTTTAATAATGTTATATTACAAAATTGCTTGTGCGGCAGTTCTATAGGTTACATTATTTTTTTCCCAATAAAACCAGATCTACTTTTTTAAAGGGCAACTCCAGACCAAGAGTAAACTTACCTGGTGGGCTGATGGTATGATAATATGGTTGAGGAAACATTGTTACTAGAATAAAATATTAAATTATATTGATTTATTGTTCCACAGAGTTTTAAAGAATGCCTGGCAGCCAGACTCTGTGGGCCCCGCCCATGGCTTGTCAGAGGAGCTGCAGTTTGTTGTGAGTGGGTATTTCAGCATGTGGGCGGGGCTGCAGAAAATGGGCGGGCCTGGTACAATGCAGTGACTTTTCTCAGGCTTCATTTCAAGCTAATTCAGAAAAGATCACCAGTAATTTTAGGAGCTTGATGGGGAAACCAGATGGATATGAAGCATTCTGAGCAGTAGGGAGAGTCAATGCGAGGCAAATAGTTCTGGTTTGCATACAAATTGAAGCCAGATTTGGAATTTGGCCAATCATATTCAGCAGATAGTGCATTTGATCAGCCCAGGCTGCCTACAACTTAAATATAATTATCATGCAAGCCAGATTTACTAGCAAAGCATCTCAATGACCTTCCCAACCTCTCAGTAAGCAGCTAAGGCAGCGCCTGAGGCTGGAGCCTCTCTCGCCTCTGCCTCGGCCCGGCCCATATTCCCCGCTTTGACTGAAAGTCTATCTATGGTGTTACAAGGCATTGACAAACTAAGAACTATACTAGAGTGCTCCTCCTACTGGTGCATGAGTGTTCCAGCAAATTCAGTGTTGTGCACATGGGTATCGCATACAATGCAATCTAGTCATTTGATGCAGAGGCTTAAAGTATATCCGAGGCGAGAAATTATATGTATCTTTACTTACATGGGGCTTCTTCCAGCCCCTAGAAGTCATTTGTGTCCCTCGCCACAGCACCGGTCCTCTTTGCGGTCCCGCTAGCAGCCTATAAGGGTCACCGAGCCTCGATGGGTCAATGCCTTCTGCGTGGGCATGTGTGAGTGCCCATGTCATTAGGAGCACACTGCACCTGCACAGTACTGCAAAGGTACAGTACGCTCCTGGTGCCGTGGGCACATTCACACGCAGGGCGAGCACTAGAGATGTCGCGAACGGTTCGCCTGCGAACGGTTCCAGGCGAACTTTGGGGGTTCGCGTTTGCCTGCATCAGGCGATCTTTTGCGGAAGTTCGATTTGCCCCATAATGCTCTATTGAGCAAAACTTTGACCGTCCGTATCACTGTCAGCAGACACATTATTGCCAAACACACTGGTCTCACTGCTGTAAGCCCGCCCACCCTCCCTCCTTCATGCAAGGTCCTTATACCATTTGACTCAGTTGTCTGCCTACACTAATTAGTTATGGGACAGCTGCTACAGAGATTTTAATTAGCCTCTTGTGGGTCTCCTCCCTCCTCCCACCTCCACTTCTACCTATTCCCTCCTCCCTCGTACCGGAGGGAGGAGGGTCTCATCTGCCAGGGAATTATCCTATTTCAAAAACCAGTATACATCATACCATGGCTGGGAATCGAACCCAGATCTCACTGTGTGGTGGACAAGCACACTAACCACGGTACCACTACAGTAGTAACTGAAGCTGGTCTAAAATTTACCATTTATGCTCAATGCAATAGAAACATTAGGTTGCTTAAAGGGAACCTTAACTGAGAGTGATATGGATGTTTCCTGTAAACAATACCAGTTGCCTGGCAGTCCAGCTGATCTTTGTGACTGCAATAGTGGCTGAATCACACCCTGAAACAAGCATGCAGCTAATCCAGTCTGACTTTAGTCAGAGCACCTGATCTGCATGCTTGTTCAGGGGCTGTGGCTAAAAGTATTAGAGACACAGGATCAGCAGGCGATTTAGGCAACTGGTATTATTTTAAAAGGAAAAATCCATATCCTTCTCCGTTTAGGTTCCCTTTAAGGATTTGTAGCATAAAAGCCAACTCACATTGGCTGGGATTTGAACCTGGGTCTCACTGTGTGGTGGGCAAGCACACTAACCACTGTACCACTACAGTAGTAACTGAAGCTGGCCTACAATTTTTAATCTCAGCTCTGTCTGTTCAGTAAGCCAGCACCTATTCAGTAGGAGACCTTAGGCAAGTCTTCCTAACACTGCTACTGCCTATAGAGTGTGCCCTAGTGGCTGCAGCTCTGGTGCTTTGAGTCCGTCAGGAGAAAAGTGTGATATAAATGTTATTTGTCTTGTCTACTTTTTCTCTTGTATTGAGCATAAATGGTAAATTTTAGGCCAGCTTCAATTACTACTGTTGTGGTACAGTGGTTAGTGTGCTTGCCCACCACACAGTGAGACCCAGGTTCAAATACCAGCCAATGTGAGTTGGCTTTTATGCTACAAAGGGAGGAGGGAGGAGACCCACAAGAGGCTAATTAAAATCTCCCTAGCAGAGTGTGTAGCAGCTGTCCCATAACTAATTAGTGTAGGCAGACAACTGAGTCAAATGGTATAAGGACCTTGCTTGGAGGAGGGAGGGTGGGTCCTCCAGCAGTGATATGTATTTCACTCAATCAGGTGTGCCTCCAGGTATTAGAGCTCTTGAAACATGTTTTCTATCATTTTTCCAGCCGGTAGAATTTTTTTAAATTTTCAAAGTTCGCCTCCCCATTGAAGTCTATTGCGGTTCGCAAACTTTTTCGCGAACCGAACCTTTCGAGGAGGTTCGCGAACCTAAAATCGGAGGTTCGCGACATCTCTAGCGAGCACACACCCGCGCATGTGCAGAAGATGCCAACCCATTGGGGGTCAATGATCCCTCAGGGCTGCCAGCGGTACCACAGGCAATACACTGCTGAGCAGTGTGCCCCCCCCTTCAAGTAAATGGATTCACCCATCTCCACCAATCCAAAATGCACCTAGAGGCGTTTTCCGCAGGGCGCTACATTGCAGCGCAGATGGTGTGAATGCCACCTTGTGGATCAATGTGGGGTAGCAGCAGGACTGAGGCAGTGTAGAGAGCTGACCACCGCAATGCATCAGCTTTGGTGTGAGTATAGGACCTGCTTCTACTGGCCATGAGTCTTGGCCATTTTGCGCACTCAATTTCAAATGCGGAATCATAGCCTCTTGAAATCAATACGCTGCATCCGAATCGCCTGCGGCCATACAAAACAAGATCAAAATTTAGTGTTGGCTGCAGCTTTCCGCAGACCACATCCTAATTCATATAGCTGTGCATGGCATTAGCGATTCGGCTGCAGCGTTGCAACAGCACAGTTGCCGTGCTTAGGCCCGGATTTACCACACAGGAGCCTATAGGCACAGATGTCCTGGCATCTTAGACTACACCCTCTACGAACCTACAACCTCCTCCCCCCCCCCCCCCCCACCAAACTGCAAGTGTGCTGATTGTCCCAGCTGTCACTTCTCTCTGACTTACCCTGACCGTAGCTACAGATGCCCCTTAGTATTCAGGGATGGATTTGTACTCTTTACCGCCCAAGGCCAATGTCACCAGCCACCCCCTTCAGTATAGGTAGCGAAATGACCCCTCACCCCTTCCCTCCAGTATAGGTAGCCAGATGACCCCTTCCCCTTCCCCCCCAGTATAGGTGGCCAGATGACTCCCTTAGTCCCTCCCTTTCCCACTCCCCCCTTTCAGTACAGCTTGCCGCCACACTGCAGCAGACATCAGTGCCACTCACTTCTCTGCCCATCTCCAGTGCAGATGCTTCCTCTTGCCCTCCGCCTCCAATGCTGCCCAGGTCTGTAGCCGCCCGCCACAATGGCAACGTGCACAGAGAGCAAGGTGGCTGCTACACAGGTGGCTGGCAGCAGGGAGATCAGGCACTCACCTGATCTCCCTGCATTCCAGCATTTGTAAGCTTGCAAATGCTGCACCAGTTTAGTCTGCTGGTTTGGTGCCCTTGCTCCCGTGGCACCCTAGGCCATGGCAAAGAGGCCTAGGCCTAAATCCAGCCCTGTTAGTATTAGGTAGCCAGAGGTACCCTCACTATTAAGTAGCTAGAGGTGCCCCTGGCTGTAGGGAGATCTCATCAGTGGAATGCAGAGAGCAGGGTGAGTAACCTCTGATTTACACTCTCATCAAGGCTCTGCATAGGGAAGGAGGGAGGGAAACACTCGGGGAGGGGAGTGAACCGCCTTTCTATCATCGGGCGCCTGTAGACATGTGCCTACAGTGCCTTATGGTAAATCCGGCCCTGGCCGTGCCTGATTTGGAATAGCACTCTAACTGTCCTTCCAGTTTGTCAGAAGAAGCCCCTTCAGAGCGATGGATTCTCTGATGTAAGTCACGTCAGGTTTAATATTGTGGCTGGTGACTTGTATTTATTTTCCTGGTAGACAACAATAAGGCATTAATACCCATGCGGGCGCAGCTGCGCGGACGCCAGCCTCTCTCATCACTTAATGCTCTCCATACAGCCTCACAAAGGCCGCCTGGCTCTCTCTTCCGGCTTTCCAGGGATTTGATGGTGCATCTTATCTGACAGCTGAAGCTGCAACATAATAGGATTTGTTTGTTTACAAAACGGGAAACTTCTGCTCGTCTTGCATTATTGAGCCAACACCGCGCTGACGCCACGCAAGTCTGTAGCAAGAAGTGGCGCCGCAGCTCCCCCAGATCATGGAAAGTTGCCCGCATCAGTGCCCCTTTTTTCCAGAAGCCACTCCTGTAAATGACAGCCGATGGGTCCAGTGATGGATCCGACCAGTGACGGCTCCAGCTTAAAATTTAGGGGGGGGGGGGGGGGGGATGTACAAAAAAGGCACGATGTCTGCCTATTTGGGTGATCAGAATTGAGCTTTAAATATTTTTTGCCTAACTCAGGTAATAAACCTAGTTCAGCAATGATAGGAACCAAATGTAAACATCACGAAAAGAAGCTTTTGAGCAGAGCACATTGTCCAAATGATGGTGCTATAATTGAAGAAAATACATACATACTTGGCTAGTTTGCTAGTATGCTTTAATCCTTGCTTGCTAACAACAATTTGCTCTTGTGAGGACAGATCACAGACAAATCATTCGAGACTAGAGATTGTATTTTACAGACAGTAACATTAGAATCAGGATCCTGATTCAAAACTTTCTGTCTGTAAAATACAAGATCTAGTTTATTGGTGTAATGATCCGCTAAGCTGTCTGCACAGACAGACAGCTGTTTGACCATTCCTTAAGTCTGAGGGCTGCAGGTCTCTGGAAAAGAGACCTGTCTTTGCTTTGCAAGTTTCAGACCTGTTCTGCTGCTGAGGAATTTGCATACATTTGTTATGCAAATTGCCTAGCTGCCTCCTTTGAAGGCTGGCAGTATAAATACCATGTTCTCCCAGAATCCTTTGCTGGTCACCTTCATGGTTTGTTACTGATGAACTCTCCTAGAGTACCAGCCCTGTTTGTTTGCTAAAGTTTACCTTAGAGTAATTCCTTGGGACTGTACTAGGCATTCCCTCTAGTGCAGTCGGATTGTATTATCTGTTTTGCCTGTACTGTCTTTCTGTTGCGATTGTCCTGTCGCCAGCGGCGGTCGACAGGAAATTGTTCTGTCTGTCTGGGGGTGCTAACCAGAGCAGCGGTTGCTACTGGTAACCCCTTCTGTTCATCTGTCTGGATTGCATTAGTCATAATGGTAGTGGCAGTGCTTCCTTCTGTGTCTCGATTGCCTTGTCGCCAGCGGCGGTCGACAGGGAATCGTTCTGTCTGTCTGGGAGTGTAGGCCAGAGCTGCGGATTGCTACTGGCTGCTCCATCTGTCTGGATTGCATTAGCCCTAATGGTAGTGGCAGTGCCTCCTTCTGTATCTCTGCCTTTGGGGTGTTAACCAGAGCAGCGGTTGCTACTGGTAGCCCCTTCTGTTTATCTGTCTGGATCGCACTTGCCCTAGTGGTAGTGGCAGTGCCTGCTTCTGTATCTCTGCTTTAGGGGTGCTAGCCAGAGCAGCGGTTGCTACTGGCAGTCCCACCTGTCTGTCTGTCTGTCTGTCTTGTCTGATACGAACGCTTGCTGTAGGCTCGGTGAGGTAACAGTTTAGCAAGCGTTCACGTTCTCTATTTCGTGTTTGTGTGTCATTGGTCATTTAGGGTGGCACGCTAATCACTGGGCGCCTAATGCGCGGTGATCGTGCAAAAACGCGTTCGCTGTTGCGAATGAGTGCGGTGTTCGTGTTTAGTTAGCGCTTGTTATTTTCTTTATTTGTTCTGATTCTTGTTTGCTGTGCCTTTGCTACTCTCGTGTTCTGTTCTGATCAGTCTTGTGTCACTTCTGGCAATCGCCTCTCTCTTGCGATTGCGTTCCCGCTTTGTTTCTGCGAATGTGTGTTCACCGTCGCTGGGTGGCGACTAGATTGGGGAACACACATTTAGTTTGTCTCTGTGCTCTCTTTCTTGGAGGGCTATCGTGCCCTACTTTGCATTATCCGTACAATTCCCATCTGGCATCTGTGGCCGTGGAGAGGCTGTGCTCGTCTGCACTCCACAGCTGTTGGTGGGAATTGCCCTCTACTGGTGCACTGCACCCAAGCTGGGTACAATCTAATTATACGCTTGTGGAGGATTTCCGCTGTGTCAGCGCGCATCTTGTGCGCTGACCACGGAGATAGATACCCGCAAACGTTACAATTGACTAATTTGAAAGAAGAAAGTAAGTTTTCAGCTTGTAAGCCTTCTACTGGCTTTATTTCCAGTGACTGACAATGTTAGAACAAACAATCAAAAGTTGTTAGAGTTTTTTTCTTGTTTTTTTTCTTTTTGCAAATATAAGTGTCATCCAGATACATTAATTACAACGGAACTTGCAAGGATTGTGAGATATTTATGGCAAATAGAGAAGACCCTTGTTTACTTAAAGGAGTTCTCTGGAGTTAAAAAAAAAAACACAGACACTTACCTGCGGCTTCTATCGGCCCCTTGTAGCTGTCATGTCCCACACCGTCCTCCTTTCCCCAGCCCACGATCCTCCATTCCCCACCGCCGGCACCAGTCAGCCTGCGTAGTAAGCTCCCGGAGACACGAGCTGCCGCACAGCCCCAGTCTCGCTGAAGGGATAATTAGACCGGGACCCGCGGCAGGGAATGGTGGATTGGAGGAGGGCAGCGCGGGACATGACAGCTACAGGGGGCTGATAGAAGCCCCAGGTAAATGTCTGTTTGTGTTTTTTATTTAACTTCAGAGATCTCCTTGAACACCTACATAGACTCAGGCTGACATGGAGAGATTTTTACAGACCCTTTCCTGCTCACTGTACGCCGCTGGAGCCTGGAAACAGTTAATTTCACAGGCATGTGCGTTCTATACTATCCCTCCCTGGAGAGAGAAGTAATTTGGGGTCCTGCTGGATCCTCGAAATACCCGTGCATTACCACTATAGCCATGCCAAGTTTCGGCGCTACGTGGAGAGAAGCAGGCGCCAAAAAGTTATGCTTTCCCAAAGAGGGCGTAGATTTCAACCACTGGCACCCGGAAGCGTTAAAGAGAAACTCCAGTAAAAATAATGTCATAAAAAAAGTGCTTCATGTTTACAATAATTATGTATAAATGATTTAGTCAGTGTTTGCCCATTGTAAAATCTTTCCTCTCCCTGATTTACAGTCTGACATTTATCACATGGTGACATTTTTACTGCTGGCAAGTGAGGTCAGTAGAAGGAGATGCTGCTTGCTTTTTTGGCAGTTGGAAACAGTTGGAAACAGCTATTTCCCACAATGCAACGAAGTTCACAGACAGGAAACTGCCAGGACCATGGTCCTCACAGTTTCCTGTGGGAGGGGTTTCACCACAATATCAGCCATACAGAGCCCCCTGATGATCCGTTTGAGAAAAGGAATAGGTTTTTCATGGGAAAGGGGGGATCAGCTACTGATTGGGATGAAGTTCAATTCTTGGTTATGGTTTCTCTTTAACACAACACCAGAATTGCACTGCTTTTTTTTTTTTTTTTTTTTTTTTATGAAAATGGGATAAGTTAGCAAAGTTGGAGAACCCTGGGCTATAGAAGTGATCCAGGAAACATTGATTAAACTTTTTAAAAAACTGTCTGATATCGGGCAGCATAAATCTGTAGCCCTTGCCTGGGACATATCAGATTATAGCAAGGACTGCTGGAAGGTTAGCAGGTTAGTGTTCACAGGTTGCATTCAGTACAGCCTGGCGTTCGGCAGAGAAGTTGAGCATGGGGGCTGCACATAACCGCCGCCTGTGCGTTACGGCGCCTTGAGAGAGGGGTCCATGACGGCTACAAAATGCCGTCTCTTATGGATTACGAACCAGCGTTTTCACTCTTTCAGAAGCTTTATGGAGACATTAACACATCACACGTTATTTATAGGGCTGCATTACAGCGGAATTGTCTCATATAAGGGCATAATAATAGAACAAACATCCCCAGCTCGGGCTACAGACAATAAACATATCAAAGGACCAATAAACACACTAACCGTTAAACCACCAATGACCGACATCCGTTCCTGTTACTAAACAGAGTGGCGCAATTACAGAGAAATTCTACTTTTGTTGAGAAAAAAAACCAAAATGTTTGGCTCTATACAGTGCAAGGATTAACGACAAACATTTTTTCAGCTTGATTACTTTGTTTTTATGCGCTTATAAAACTTAAGCTTTGCACTGTACTCTTAAAGCAGGAGGATTAGACATACTATGCCAGGGAAAAAAACACATATAGAAGTAGATAAATACTTGATCTACTTACATAACACATGTATTATACTGTCCACGTTTTGATTTCAGTGAATGTTATATAGTAAATGAAGAGAATTCTGTTCTTGGTGGGAACCATGTCTTTTGCCCACAGTTTAGGATAAATCCTGATGTCATTTCTGCCCTTTACTTTTTTTCTTTTCTCCTCTAATCGCTGAATCACCTCAGCCTTGCTTCTAAACGCAAGTGAAAAGAGGATCGTGTTTCAGATAGGCAGCTAGGCAGGGAAATAAAGAGAAGAGGAGGAATATATTATAGATAAAAAGAACCCCCAGCATGCAACTGTTTGGCACTGACTACTAAAGGGCCAGTGCTCCTTAAAGGAAACATCCAAGCTGTAAAAAAAACAAACTCCACTTACCTGGGGCTTCCTCCAGCCCCTGGCAGTCGTTCTGTGCCCTCGCCGCAGCTCCTCTCACTCCCAGTGTCTTGCACTGAAGAAGCCGACCGTGCCAGGTCGGCTTCCGGGTCGGCTTCATGTGTGCTCCATGGTGGGGGGTCATGTGGTGTATGCGACGTCATCGGGTCTCTACTGCTCCTGCACAGTACACCACCGCCATCGTGGACACATGTTTGTGTGCGCCTTTCCAACTAGTACCACCTGCGCCACGTGTGCTAATAAGTGTGCAGTTTCAGCAGGGACAATGGCGGCGACACAGTGCTGCCAAACTTAAAGGGGAACTTTAACCCAGGATTGAACTTGAGTACAAGCTCGTTCCATCCATAAGACCACTGTTCCCTCGCGCAGGGTCCCTCTGAACATATGTGACAAGAGCTTGTTAGATATCTTCTTGTGGACATGCTCCCCTTCCTGTGCGAGCGTGGCTGTACGGGGCTTGCTAAGTACTCCTGTGCTTGCATGTAGAGGAGAGCACAGGTGTCCTGGCCACGTACGTAATAAAAGGGTTCCTCGAAATTTGGGCGTCCAGTAAAGCCGACAGTAGCATATCGGTAAACTGACAGATATTCTACTATTAAAGTGGAAAGAAAGATCGTAAAATATTGGTATTATATACCGATATTTTACTATGGCTACACCTAACCCAACTCTCACACAGAACCCTCCCTCCTGACGCCTAACCGCCCCCCCCCCCCCCCACTCGCACAAACATCCTACCTGAGGCCTAACCCTATGCAACCCCCCCTTCCCCCCCCCCCCCGAAACACCCTACCTGACGCCTAACCAACGCACCCCCTGCCCCCCGCAGAAACACCCTACCTGATCTCTAACCAGTAACCACCCCTCCACGCCTAAACTTAACTAACCAAGCCCCGTAAGGACCGTAATTTTTTTAGGCACTGCCATAGGCACCCATTGAAAACGCAGCATTGAGGACTAATTTGGGTGCCTGCGACACCCAATAAATATCAGGTACTAGACCCTATTTATCGGGCGCTGCGGGTGCCCAACTTTACCCTCATTACTGCTATTTTAATGCCACCTATACTCACAAACTTCGAAAAACTGAACCACATGGGCACCAGCAACTTCTCTCCATACCATTTATTGATGTGTTGCAAAACAACGGCAGTGTACAGCATAAAAATGTGTTATATACTTCACCCATCCCGGATGGCATCACCCACAGAGTGCCTATGGTGGTGCCCAAACTTTTGCAGTTAGCGGGCACCTAAATTGCCTGCTTCAGTTCTGGCCAGCAGAGGGCTTGAGGAGGACATGGGAAATCTCTGGATGGTCCAGAGGCTTTCCTGTACTTAAGTATCTATTTTGTTGCTTTTTATAGGTTTGTTGTTGTGCACATGTACAAGGACTATCACCCACAGGGATCAGGATTTGATGCCTTTGACAGTTTGGCTGAGTGCTGTTGACAGACACATCGATAGCCTAGACTGGAGGCTGTAGAACCGTCACTCATGTCCAGCCACTCCCTTAGGCAGCAGCCAACCCAGGCCTGGGCTGTGTGGCCTTTGCCATAATCTGACACTGGGTACAAAGAAAAAGGGCTTATTCTGCAACCGATCTCTATCTCCACTTTTCCCCTCTCCACAACAGGTAGCGAAGGTCACGGGCTTGGTGTCCTCTCAGCACCCCGGCCAATAGAATTCTGGCAACTGGTACCCAGAGACCCGACAAGCCCTTACTTAGTACACGTCTCCCTATGGCGGCGTCCTCTGCTTTCTGCAGGACTTTCAGCAGCTTTGCTTTGTAGGTCGCTGCTCGCCAAGGTCCTCTCTGATGACAGTTAATAGGTAATCAGGATGCGCTGACCCATAGCACCGATTAATAAAGCTCATTGACAGCTCTGTACATCCGTGTGCACGAAAAATGTCCATCCATTGACATCAAGGTACAGAATCAATTTGATGTCAGCATTCCCTTCACACTTAATTCTCATTAATTGGATTCATCTTTTCACCGTACGAGCGGCCGGCTGAACAAGACGACTAATGAACAACTGACTTGCATTAGTCGAATGGAAGTTTGCATGATTAACTATTACGGACTGATGTATGAGGGCTTGCACTGTGTTGGGTTTATGTACCTGTCATTGGAGACAAGGAGACCGCGAACGGAAGAAAAATAATGGCGTTCATTCAAGGAGATGGCTTTCTTATGCATAGAATTGTCATTCTCCTTATGTTACAATTCTTGATAATTACAGAAAAAAAATGAAAAAAAGTGATTTAAAAGGGAAACTGCACTTATGCATGTAAAATAGTTATATGTTTGCCCCACCAAAGTGCGTCAAAAATCTAAAGTGAGGAATACCGGACAAGTATGATCAGGAGGTACCCTGAATGAGTTTTAGTTATGTCTATGATCCAATCAGTATTTAAAGGGACACTGTAGGGGGGTCGGGGGAAAATGAGTTGAACTTACCCGGGGCTAATGGTCCCCCGCAGACAACCTGTGCCCGCACAGCCACACCCCAATGCTCCAGCCCCGCCTCTGGTTCACTTCTGGAATTTCAGACTTTAAAGTCTGAAAACCACTGCACCTGCGTTGCCGTGTCCTCGATCACACTGATGTCATCAGGAGCGTACTGCGCAGGCCTAGTATGGTCTGTGTCTGCGCAGTACGCTCCTGGTGACATTAGCGGGATTGAGGACATGGCAACGCAGGTGCAGTGGTTTTCAGACTTTAACCATCCTGGCGTTCTATTAAGATCACCAGGGCGGCTGCGGGAGGGTTTTTTTTTTATTAAAAAAAATGTATTTCATGCAGCCAACTGAAAGCTGGCTGCATGAAAGCCCACTAGAGGGCGCTCCTGCGGCATATTTCTGATCGCCTGCGGCCCTCCTTGATCGCGATGAGCGGCCCTCCTTGTTTTGCTTTTCTCGTCGCCATGGCGACGAGCGGAGTGACATCATGGAAGTCAGCCGACGTCCTGCCGTCAGCCGACCACCGATCCAGCCCTTAGCGCTGGCCGGAACTGATTGGTCCGGCTGCGCAGGGCTCGGGTGGCTGGGGGGAGCCTCTTTCTCCGCTGCTCGCGGCGGATCGCCAATCAGGTAGCACACGCGGCTGGCAAAGTGCCGGCTGCGTGTGCTGCTTTTTATTTGTCGAAAATCGGCCCAGCAGGGCCTGAGCGGCACCCTCCGGCGGTAATGGACGAGCTGAGCTCGTCCATACCGCTCAGGAGGTTAAAGTCTGAAATTCCAGAAGTGAACCAGAGGCGGGGCCAAAGCATCGGTGACTGGCTGCGCGGGCACAGGATGTCTGTGGGGGACCGTTAGAAGCCCCGGGTAAGTTCAACTCATTTTCCCCCCACCCCCTACAGTATCCCTTTAAGGTAGCAGAAAAAAAGGGCGCAGGACGAGGGTGGACGAAAAAGGCACCGCCATAGACTTTAATGCAATTATTGTTAATACGGCGAAAAAAGCAGGAAAAAGGGTGCACCAAAAAATATCGTTAACATTGGAACATTATAGTTTTTTAAATAGTCATCGTTTTAGAAGCTTGCAACGTTCTAGTTATTGTCATATTATTTTGTTTATATTTACAGATTTTATGTTATCAAAGATATTATTGTTTCTCTGTGTAAAAGGGTGTTTCTGCAGAGGGAGTGGTTAGGGTTAGAAACCACCAGGGGGAGTGGTTAGGGTAAGGCACCACCAAGGTGGTGGTTAGTTTTAGGCAACACCAGGGGGGGTGGTGGTTAGGGTTAGGCACCACCAGGGGGGGTGGTTAGGGTTAAGGTGGCCACACACCATACAATTTTTTAAATATCTGTTCAATTTAAAGGGAAGGTTCAGGGAAACCTGTAAAAAAATAAAAATCCCTATCCACTTACCTGGGGCTTCCTCCAGCCCGTGGCAGGCAGGAGGTGCCCTCGCCGCCGCTCCAGAGGCTTCCGGTCGTCTTCGGTGGCCGACCCGACCTGGCCAGGCCGGCTGCCAGGTCGGGCTCTTCTGCGCTCCAAGGACGGGCTCTTCTGCGTCCCACGCGGGTGCGCTGACGTCATCGGACGTCCTCCGGGCTGTACTGCGCAGGCGCAGTAGTTCTGCGCATGCGCAGTACAGCCCGGAGGACGTCCGATGACGTCAGCGCGCCCGCGTGGGACGCAGAAGAGCCCGTCCTTGGAGCGCAGAAGAGCCCGACCTGGCAGCCGGCCTGGCCAGGTCGGGTCAGCCACCGAAGACAACCGGAAGCCTCTGGAGCGGCGGCGAGGGCACCTCCTGCCTGCCACGGGCTGGAGGAAGCCCCAGGTAAGTGGATAGGGATTTTTATTTTTTTACAGGTTTCCCTGAACCTTCCCTTTAAGAATTGAAATCAATTTCTCTGACTAATTGTAACATTTCAAAAATATGACCAATGTACCACACACGTATGTTCAATCTTTCCCCAATTATGATAAAAATGATTGGAAACTCTGACAAAATTGCTAGGGTGTGTATATTAATAAATTGACATCTAACAATGTATACAATTTTTAGAAAGATTGAAGAAAAATATCTGGCATTCCGGGTGCCAAATTTGGTGGGAGGGGCCAATATGGTTAAGATACGCCCCTGTCTGTTACATAAACAAAAAAACAGAGGACCATCAGCGCTACACAAAAACTGCTATCTTGCCTAGGGACTAGTGTTGGGCGAACACCTGGATGTTCGGGTTCGCGAACGTTCGCCGAACATGGCCGCGATGTTCGGGTGTTCGCGCCGAACTCCGAACATAATGGAAGTCAATGGGGACCCGAACTTTCGTGCTTTGTAAAGCTTCCTTACATGCTACATACCCCAAATTTGCAGGGTATGTGCACCTTGGGAGTGGGTACAAGAGGAAAAAAATATTTGAAAAAGAGCTTATAGTTTTTGAGAAAATTGATTGTAAAGTTTCAAAAGAAAAACTGTCTTTTAAATGCGGAAAATGAGTCAGACGGTCTGCATTTTCTGTGGAGAGGCGGATACGCCGATCTGTGACGATGCCTCCGGCAGCACTGAAACAGCGTTCCGACATAACGCTGGCTGCCGGGCAAGCCAGCACCTCTATTGCGTACATTGCCAGTTCGTGCCAGGTGTCTAGCTTCGATACCCAATAGTTGAAGGGTGCAGATGGATTGTTCAACACAGATACGCCATCTGACATGTAGTCCTTGACCATCTTCTCCAGGCGATCGGTGTTGGAGGTGGATCTGCACGCTTGCTGTTCTGTGGGCTGCTGCTGCATGGGTGTCAGAAAATTTTCCCACTCCAAGGACACTGCCGATACCATTCCCTTTTGTGCACTAGCTGCGGCTTGTGTTGTTTGCTGCCCTCCTGGTCGTCCTGGGTTTGCGGAAGTCAGTCTGTTGGCGTACAACTGGCTAGAGGAGGGGGAGGATGTCAATCTCCTCTCTAAAGTCTCCACAAGGGCCTGCTGGTATTCTTCCATTTTGACCTGTCTGACTCTTTCTTCAAGCAGTTTTGGAACATTGTGTTTGTACCGTGGATCCAGAAGGATATAAACCCAGTAATTGGTGTTGTCCTGAAGGCGCACAATGCGTGGGTCGCGTTCAATGCAGTCTAGCATGAATTGAGCCATGTGTGCCAGAGTCCTGCCAGAACCATCATCATCCTCTTGTGGGCGTTGTGATTGTTGTGATGCATCATAGTCGTCACCTTCTTCCTGGTCTGCTTCTGCTGACCATTCGCGCTGAATTGTGGAAGTCCAACGTGCACCGCTCTGGCCCTCGTCAGTGGTGGCATGAAATTCCTGCTCCAACTCCAGCTGTTCCTCCTCCTCTTCTTCGTCATAGCTGCTGGGGCCAGCGTTTCCTGAGGCAGATGGCCTGATGTTGGTACCATCACGCTGATCGTTTTCTCTTTCTGATTCCCCCTGTTGCATCATGACAGCTGTTTCCTTGATTTTCAACATTGACCTCTTCAGTAAACACAGCAGTGGTATGGTAATGCTGACTGAAGAGTTGTCACTGCTCACAAGCAACGTGGATTGCTCAAAATTTTGGAGGACTTGGCAGAGGTCCAACATGTTGGCCCAATCGGATCCACAGAAGCTTGGCAGCTGTCCGGATGCGCCTCGGTACTGCGCCGTCATGTACTGGACCACTGCACTCTTCTGCTCGCAAAAGCGGGCTAGCATGTGCAGCGTAGAATTCCAGCGCGTAGGGACATCACACAGCAAGCGATGGTGGGGGAGATTGAATCGCTCCTGCATCTTGGCGAGTGCCCCCGAAGCAGTACTGGAATTTCTACAATGCTTGGCCACTCGTCGCACCTTCAACAGAAGATCGGCCACGCCTGGGTATGTCCTCAGGAACCGCTGAACTACTAGGTTCATCACGTGCGCCAGGCAAGGGATGTGTGTCAGCTTAGCCAACCTTAAAGCGCGAATGAGATTACTCCCATTATCACACACAACCATGCCCGGTTTCAGGTCCAGCGGTGCCAGCCACAAATCTGTCTGTTCCTTTATTCCCCTCCAAATTTCCTCCCCTGTGTGCTGCTTATCCCTAAGGCAGATCAGCTTCAGCAACGCTTGCTGACGCATGCCAACAGCTGTGCTGCACTGCTTCCACGATCCTACTGCTGCTGGGTTAGCGTTTCCGGATGAGGTACAGCTTTGAGATGCGTTGGAGGAGAAGGAGTCAGAGAGGTAGGTGCTGCTGTTGTTATCCAGTGGGAGGGACGGCGGTGCAGCTGTTTCCGGCGTGGGCAACACCCGCGCCGTAGCAGGTGAGGAATCGCTGCCAGGCTCCACAAGGTTCACCCAGTGCGCGGTAAGGGAGATGTATCGACCCTGGCCGAACGCACTCGTCCAGGTGTCAGTGGTGAGGTGAACCTTGCAGGCAACGGCATTCTTCAAGCTTCGGGTTATTTTGCTGACCACGTGCTCATGCAACTCAGGCACTGCAGAGCGTGCAAAGTGGTAGCGGCTGGGAACCACGTAACGTGGGATGGCCACTGACATCATACCCTTGAAGCTGTTTGTCTCCACCACTCGATATGGCAGCATTTCGCAGGCCAGAAGCTTGGCTATGCTGGCTGTTACTGCCACGGCCCGGGGGTCATTTGCTGGCAATTTCCTGTTGCGCTGAAACATCTCCGAGACAGACAACTGAACCGTAGGGCTGCACACTGAAGGGCTGTTGGTTGTTGTGTTTGATGAACACTGGGAGACCTCAAGAGCACTACTCCGGAAAGTGACAGTGTCAGCGTCGTCTGATGTTTGTGAATGTTTTGAACCACGCATTGGCTGGGCTGCTGCTGCTGAGGCGAGTCTGGTGGTGAGTCTGGTGACCCCAAGGGAGGCAGTGTTGCTGGTACCCTGTCCTGCCGCGTTTGCCCACAGAGTGGGGTGTTTGGATAGCATGTGGCGGCTCATGCTGGTGCTGGAGAGGTTGTTAATACTTTTCCCCCTGCTCAGGCCGGGTCTTGCACACCTTGCAAATCGCCATGGTACCATCCTCAGTGCAGTCTTCAAAGAAAGCCCAGACTTTGGAGCACCTGCCTTGCTGTCGATTTCTGTTTGCGCCTCTTTTGCGTCTCAAAGGAACTTCTACGCTTGTGGTGCCTGAAATTTCGCGCCGCCTACCTTGTGGCACAAGGCGAACTCGTGCAGCAGTGGGTTCTTCAACAGACTCATCTGTGCTGCTACGACGGCGATGTTCTCGTTCACATACAAAATCTGGGTCTATGTCCACATTGTCCATACCCTCCTCTTCCATCTCCTCAAACTCGTCATATGTCATTGTGGGGGGCCGCCGCTGTGGAGTAGAGCTCCCCAGAACAACCTCTGCGCAGCTCACTCCAACGTCGTCTTCCAGATCTTCTCGGCCGACCTCCTGCAATTGCAACCCCTCCTGCCCAACTTGCTCTGGGATTTGGGTTTCAAAGTCCTCGGACTCGCCTTGTATTTCAGTGCGCGGTGCATTTCCCACAGTTAATGGTTGTGAATCCGGGCACAACATTTCTGGCTGTTCCTCCATTGACCTTTCAAAGGTGGAAGTTTGTTGGGCTGGGAATAGCTCCTGCGAATACCCCATTGTGTCCTGAGGTAATTCTTCGGCCTGGTTATCTGGCAGTTGTGTGCGTGGTGTCGCTGCCGGTTGAGTCAGCTTTGTGCCCACTGGCTCCTTGTAACTGGCTGAGGACTCGGACCTCGTGCGTGATGTGCTGGTGCTGCTTAACCCACTGCTGGACGCTTGAGAGGTCATCCAAGTAATTATCTGGTCCTGTTCTTTTGGATTTGTGAGGGTTGTTGTCCTGGACAACATGGGCGGTATTGAGTGGGTTTTCTTGGGTGCTCCCCTGTGGCCTGTACGTGAACCGTCAGGGGAAACACCTCTTCCCTTGCCCCTCCCTCTTTCACCGGATTTCTTCCTCATTTCACTTATCCTTAAAGTACACGCTGACTGGCAGCAGTACAGTGGCAGTACAGAAATGCTATACAGTGGTGGGTGAGCGGTGTACCACTATTGCCAGCAGCGACACAGAGCACAATGCTATACAGTGGCGGGTGAGCGGTGTACTACTGTTCCCAGCAGACACAGAGTGGCAGTAAACACAATGCTATATAGTGCTGGGTGAGCGGTGTACACAGAGTGGCAGTAAACACAATGCTATATAGTGTGGCTGAGCGAGCGGTGTACTACTGTTCCCAGCAGCGAGTCAGAGCACAATGCTATATATAGTGCTGGGTGAGCGGTGTACACAGAGTGGCAGTAAACACAATGCTATATAGTGTGGCTGAGCGAGCGGTGTACTACTGTTCCCAGCAGACACAGAGTGGCAGTAAACACAATGCTATATATAGTGCTGGGTAAGCGGTGTACACAGAGTGGCAGTAAACACAATGCTATATAGTGTGGCTGAGCGAGCGGTGTACTACTGTTCCCAGCAGCGAGTCAGAGCACAATGCTATACAGTGCTGGGTGAGCGGTGTACCACTATTGCCAGCAGCGACACAGAGCACAATGCTATGCAGTGGCGGGTGAGCGGTGTACTACTGTTCCCAGCAGACACAGAGTGGCAGTAAACACAATGCTATATATAGTGCTGGGTGAGTGGTGTACACAGAGTGGCAGTAAACACAATGCTATATAGTGTGGCTGAGCGAGCGGTGTACTACTGTTCCCAGCAGCGAGTCAGAGCACAATGCTATACAGTACTGGGTGAGCGGTGTACCACTATTGCCAGCAGTGACACAGAGCACAATGCTATGCAGTGGCGGGTGAGCGGTGTACTACTGTTCCCAGCAGACACAGAGTGGCAGTAAACACAATGCTATATATAGTGCTGGGTGAGTGGTGTACACAGAGTGGCAGTAAACACAATGCTATATAGTGTGGCTGAGCGAGCGGTGTACTACTGTTCCCAGCAGCGAGTCAGAGCACAATGCTATACAGTACTGGGTGAGCGGTGTACCACTATTGCCAGCAGCGACACAGAGCACAATGCTATGCAGTGGCGGGTGAGCGGTGTACTACTGTTCCCAGCAGACACAGAGTGGCAGTAAACACAATGCTATATATAGTGCTGGGTGAGTGGTGTACACAGAGTGGCAGTAAACACAATGCTATATAGTGTGGCTGAGCGAGCGGTGTACTACTGTTCCCAGCAGACACAGAGTGGAAGTAAACACAATGCTATATATAGTGCTGGGTGAGCGGTGTACACAGAGTGGCAGTAAACACAATGCTATATAGTGTGGCTGAGCGAGCAGTGTACTACTGTTCCCAGCAGACACAGAGTGGCAGTAAACACAATGCTATATATAGTGCTGGGTGAGCGGTGTACACAGAGTGGCAGTAAACACAATGCTATATAGTGTGGCTGACCGAGCGGTGTACTACTGTTCCCAGCAGCGACACAGAGCACAATGCTATACAGTGGTTTTGAGCGGTGTACACAGAGTGGCAGTAAACACAATGCTATATAGTGTGTACTACTGTTCCCAGCAGCGACACAATGACTGGGGGGGACCCTGGCTAGTCCGGCTGGAGAGAGAACTACCCTGCCTGCCTACCCAAAGCTAAACCCACAGACAAATGGCGGAGAAATGACGTGGTTCGGGTATTTATTTACCCGAACCACGTGACATGTTCGGCCAATCAGAGCGCGTTCGGGTCCGAACCACGTGACCCGTTCGGCCAATCACAGCGCTAGCCGAACGTTCGGCCATGCGCTCTTAGTTCGGCCATATGGCCGAACTCGAACATCACCCGAACAGGGTGATGTTCTGCAGAACCCGAACAGTGGCGAACACTGTTCGCCCAACACTACTAGGGACCCATTTCAGCTTAGAGACTCTGTAACAAAAACGGTTCCCCTGGGGGGGAACTCACCTTGGGAGGGGGAAGCCTCAGGGTCCTAATGAGGCTTCCCCCACTCCTGTACCTGCAGGCACTCCAGCGCTGGCTCCCCCGGAGTGTCCCGCAATCTTCCCTCGACAAGCGCTGATAAGCGGTGATTTATTTACCTTTCCTGGCTCCAGCGGGGGCGCTGTTGCGGCTTTCCGCACGGAGATAGGCAAAAATTGCCGATCGCTGTCGGGTCCGCTCTACTGCGCAGGAGACTTGCGCCTGCGCAGTAGTGCGGCCTGACAGCGATCGGCTATTTCTGCCTATCTCCTAGCGGAGAGCCGATACTGCGCCTGCACTGGAGCTGGGAAGGTAAATATTTACATCCCTGCTGTTCAGGGAGAGTTATCCTCGCCGCCGTGGGACCGAGGAGGACGGGGGAAGCCTCAATAGGATCCTGAAGCTTCCCCCACCCCAGGTGAGTACCCCCTCAGGGGAGGTTTTTCTCAGTACAGGTTTTCTTTAATCCTTTCCTGACCACACTGCATCATTGCATACATGTATACGGTATGTGGCAGACTGCGTTGAAAAGGAAATTGGAGGCAACCTCACCTACCCTCAAAAAGTCCCACCCTTTAGGCACTTTAGAAAAGTTAATTGCATATGGGCTCAAGTAACCCTAAATGAAATAAAGGCCTTAAATTACTTTTCAGCAAATGTGGATGAATGCTTCCAGCTGTATTCTTTCTATATTTAATATTACTTGAGCCAGTATGGACAGTCCAGCTGGCTTGTATTCCAGGCCCATTCTTGTCCGCCAGGGAAAGAGGGGAAAATTGTATTTTGTAGCATTAAAAAAAAAAACCCCAACATTATTCTCTCCCCATCCCGCGCAAGTTCCAGCATTGAAAGCAGAATAATACCGGAGACTTTTCAGCTTGGAGATTTAGCCTGTGGTCAATTCAATATACCTTTCATTCGTCCCTCGGGAAGAACTGGCCCAGGTGGCTAAAAATAGCCCAGACCGTCCACGCTGGGAAGTCACAAAGCAGCGGGCCGCGGGGAGCGAGCGTCTGCACACTGCGCCGGAGAATAGCAGCTCCAGATTGTCAGGAGGCTTGCGGCTCCATTGTGATGCGGCACAACCGCTCGGCAGATTGGAAAGCAGCGGAGGCTGGAAAATTAAAGGGCAGACTCACGCGGCTGAATATCCGCCGCACTGCCAGGAAGGGGACCGTTAACCCCTCAGACGCCAGCATGGAAGAGGCGAGCGTTTATAAAGATCACGAGCGGACTGCAAACTGCACCCTGATCGATAGTGCCGTTATAAAACATTCACCGGCACCTACAGCACTCTGGCCTTGCAGCGCTAGAGTCCCAGGATCAAATCTCAGCCAAGACACTATCTGCATGGAGTTTGTATGTTTGGGTAACCAGTAAAGAGCAAGATAGAGGGCACTGTCTAAAACATGTGTTAAAACAAACTTGAAGCAAAAAAAAAAAAAAACTACCATTTGATATCAAAAATTGTATGTGTGTATGTGTGATAACGAATAGAACATTAGTAGCAAAGAAAAGAGTCTCATATTTTTGTTTTCAGTTATCATATTTGCAGCTTAGAAACCACGTAATGAAAAATCAGAGGCGCCAACAGGATAAAAATGATGCCAATTAAAACCAAATAAAATGTAGGCGGCACTGGTGGATTTGCCTCCCCTACAAGAACAACCAACCACTATATATGGTAAAGATAAAATTTTTTAATCAATTTTGAGCTCCCAGAAAAACAACAATTAATCTGCAACGCGTTTCACGGGACACAAGCCCGCTTCATCAGGCAAAACACATAGAGATCAGGAGCAACTGAAAACAAAATAGAACAAAGGAAAATAATATAATAAAAATATATACTAAACATAAAAACCATACAAAACAAAAAAAGGGGGGGAGGGGGGGGGGGGAAGCATGAAACAAGTGCAAATGAAAATATGCAAAGAATAATGACCAATTATGATCAAACAAGAAGACAACTGTTCAAGTTAACAACATAGTCCAACCGCATTATGTTGGCTTCATAGTAACCAAAAAATCCCATATATATGAAAAAATATATACACAATTGCTCAATCCCATTAAAATTATATTGTTATTAATCAGTCGACGACTATCGCTGGTAGCCCTCTTTCAATCATGTCATCAGATAAATGATTTTCTACATTTAAATAGTGCTAGGAGGATCAGTCATTAAATAAACAAACATTAAATAAACAAAAGGCTAGGTCAATATGAAAGGCCAATTATACATCTATATACAGATAGAAATTAATGATTAAAATAATAATGATGATAATAATAATGAGGATAGGTGACAACATAATATCCATTATACTATGTGTCATTTCACTATTAAATGAGGGAAGTGGTTATAGGCTCAGAAGGAAGGGAGACTGAGAGTGGAATGAGAGTGAGGAGGATTGGCTCCTAGGGAAGAAACAGGGCAATCTAGGTGAAAAATGCAACCAAAAAAAGTTGAACAGGTGAAGAAAGAAGTTGAGAAATATAATGCATACCTTAAAAGGACTAAACAGAAAAAGTTTGACCAGGATAGATTAGAATGGCTCAGTAAACCTCATTTCCCGCTAAGTTCTAAAATAAGTCGGAGACGGCGGAGGAAAGGTAAGAATCCACCGCATCGCCCAGGTGAGACATCAGGCTCAGAATGTGAGGCATCAGAGGGTGAGGAGTTACTTGGCAGATCAGTCTCTTTTTTGGGGACCCCAGCGGCCCCCAAGGGCATATTGAAAATGACAGGAGACAGAGACGTAAGAGTGGATTCGGGCTCAGAGGAGGAGGAGGTCCAGGGGGAGGTGGAGGGAGGAGGGGTGAACAAGAAGGGAGTCATGAAACAAATAGGGCAACAGTCCAAGATGGAATTGAGGAGCAAAAAAATGTAGCAAGTACGGGAGCCTTTGGAGGCCAGTCAGTCATCAATTTGTCCAAAGTGACACTCACTCCCGACCATCTATCTCTTCTGGGTAGGGGTTTGTCCTTTTCGCCGGTAGAGGGCATCGATGAGTTCACCATCTATAAGGATGTCTGTATGTTTCTTAGGAAGGTGCACTTGAGGCTTGAATTTGAAAACTCCAATAATGAAGGGGGAGACGATGTCATTGGTCTGGATGGAGGGGAGTTGGAACAGGAGGAGGACTGGCTATCATTAGTCAGTTTCCCCCAACATGTTAAAGTGCGCCCTAAATCCAGATACATGCCAGCGTTGAATGTGAACAGGCACTTGTCCACCTTCCTGGAGCTATTTGAGCGGGAAATTGGCGGCTACCGGTGGGACGCCCCAGGCGCTGAGGACAACCTTTCCCCGGGGGAGAGATGGGCACTGGATGATCTAAAAAGCAAACCAGATTTGGTGATAAAGCCAAGTGATAAGGGAGGGAATGTTGTCCTAATGGACAGGACAATGTATGTCAATGAGATCCAGAGACAATTAGGTGACCCTTGTACCTATGCTAGGATAGAATGTGATCCCTTCAGACAGGTTGTTGATGAGCTGAACTATCGGTTACTCCTGGGTTTGAGAGACATGGCATCCTCGACCAAAATGAGTATAAGTATATGTTGGTGGAGCAATATACGAAGCCAACTATGTACGTTCTCCCGAAGGTGCATAAGGGTGTGGTGCCTCCCCCGGGTCGACCGATTATTTCGGCGGTAGCAGGACCTTGTGAGGCTGTGGGAAGATACCTTGATCGAAAACTACAGCCTCTAGTAAAGAAACTGCCTTCCTATGTTCGGGACTCAATGGAGGTTCTTAATAGACTCAATGGTTTTCTGATAGATGATGATTGTATTCTGGCCTCCATAGATGTAGAAGGATTATATACATCAATCCCTCATGGTGTGGGTCTGGGGGCCCTTGAATATGTCCTCTTTGAAAATTATCCCCTCCATACCACTCACAACTCCTTTATCTTAGACCTAATGTCATTTGTCCTACATAATAACTTTTTGTCTTTGGGGGTCGCTACTACCATCAGCTGAGGGGGACGAGCATGGGGGCGGCATGTGCCCCTGCGTATGCCTGCCTCCATCTTGGAGTGTGGGAGGAGCAGGAGGTTTATGCGAGTTCACTGTACCGGGGGGGTGTGTCTCTGTGGCTCCGCTACATCGATGATGTGCTTGTCGTGTGGAGAGGATCGGCGGAGGGCTTTGCGGAATTTGTTGCGGATTTAAATAACAATAGACGGAATATACGTCTGACGTTCTCAGTAGATCCGGAGAGAATTACGTTTCTGGACATCGAGATTGTAAAAACTGGAAATAGACTGGTTACAAGCACGTTCCGCAAGCCCACCGCTGGAAATACAATTCTGCACGCGGCAAGCCATCATCCGGTGTCGGTAGTCGCGGGTATCCCCACGGGCCAGTTTTTGAGAATTCGGCGAAACTGTGTAGATGTGGACCAGTTCAAGGTGGAAGCGGAGGAGATGTTTCGACGCTTCCGTGAGCGTGGGTACCCGGACCGCATGTTACGGCGGAGTTATAACAGAGCGCTTCGCACGGATCGAGAACTATTACTCCGCCCTCGTGCTCGTCCCCAGGCTGGTGGAGAAAATAGAGGCCACACTAGAATTGTGACACAATTCAATGCCCACTGGAAGAGACTTAATCAAATCCTGTGTGGCTGTTGGGGAATTCTGCAGTTGGACCCAAAGATTAGGGAAATAGTGGGTCCTAGACCTTTGCTAACAGCACGTCGTGCTAGAAACTTAAGAGATATATTGGTTCAATCTGAGTTGCCAAACATTGGAGGTGGTACATGGTTGGATCGAGTTCCGCCTCCAAAGGGAATGTATCGTTGTGGGTCTTGTAAGGCCTGTACTTTTGTAATGAGAACTGACACTTTTACCTCTCAAGACGGTTCAAGAAACTATAGGGTGAAGAGATTTATGAATTGCAATTCATTATGGGTTGTTTATCTCATTGTCTGTCCTTGCAATAGGTACTATGTAGGCATGTCAACACGTGCATTCAAGACTCGACTACTTGAGCATCTGTGCAATATCACAAGTGGTGAGAAAAAATCACCAATTGCTGAGCATTTTAAGGAAATGCACAATAGCTCAATTGTAGGCTTGAAGGCGATGTGTATTGACTGTGTGGACATGCCTACAAGATCGGAGAGGACGGAGGAAATGCTTCTTCGTCTAGAGGCGATGTGGATGTATCGGCTTGGGTCGAGAAGTCCACAGGGCCTGAATGTTGATTTCTCACTTAAAAGCTTCTTATAGAATTAGTGTCTCAATTTAAACGCTTCAGTGGGAATCCTTTCCCTTTCCCCCCCCTTTTCCCTCCCTCTTGTTCCTTCCTCCTCCGCTGCCCCTCCCCCCTTTTCCTTCCCTCATTCCCCCTTTCCCCTCCCCCTTCTTTTCCCCCTCCCCACCTTTCCCCCCCCTCCCCCTTCTTTCCCCCACATTTTCCCATACCCTACCTAATCCTTTTAACCCTCCCTCCTTTCCTGGTCACCCTACCGCCTCCTGTCCCCCCACTCTCTTCAGACCCCTCCCCCCCCTTCCCCCCCTTCCCCCCCCTTTCCCCCCCCCTTCCCCCCCTCCCTCCCCCTACCCCTGGGATTGTAGGTTGTGGCCTCCCCTGGACTGAGAGTAAGCTAAGCGTAGGCAAGCCGATTCAACTATATGGGTGCCCTGAGAATACTGATGGTGCTTTGTACTGATTGGTTGCTCTTGTGTGAGTGGGAGATAACGTGAGTCCATACACAATAGAAGAATAAACTTCAATACCCACCACCTTTGATATCTAGCTCACCTCCTTCACCTGGCTACTTACTTCAAGCGATGAGCGTAATGAATGAAGCCTAAATTGATGCCTCTGTTTGGACAACATGGAACTGTATGAATATAAGTATAGATGTCCGAGTTCCGGAATGCTGAGTGGGATCCTTGCTGAGGAATCGCGGCCTGTCCGACCAATCAACTTATAGTAGGTGGAGCCGGGGTGTGCTATGAATGCCTGGCCCACCGTGTACAAACCACGCCCTGATGAAGAACGGATGTGACGTTCGAAACTAGTCGGCGAATCAGCACACGCAGCCGACATGACGCCTACTAGTCCCAGCTATGCTGCCTGATTGCAAACGCCGGAGACCGTAAGCTTGGCTCGGCGTGTCCCCCGGAAAAGGAGACGTGGATGGTCGTGGAGCCTGCTGGACACAGCGTGAGGAGGGAGTTCACCCCTGTATGTCCCGCACAACTGAAAGGGACACGGAGTGTAAATAGAACTCACCTCAGAGCGAGTGACGAGTCTGACTCGGTACGGAGACCACCCTTGATGTCACGGATTTCCGGGAGGTTGTGAGTAAGGCAGTGAAGACTCGATGCACATGTTAATTATTGGGGGCCCCCCATCGCCAATTCTTTAATTACCTCAGTGTTTGCCTGGATGTCTAATGCTTTTATGGACTGTGAGCAATGCTTGCATGAGCTTTGCACTAACTGCTATTGTCTCTGCTTTGCATGAAGTTCTGATGATTTGCAGCGTTGGAATCACCAAGGGTGTCATCTAACTGGGGACTATTGGAGTGGTGGTGTGGACCAGCCGAATTTATATGTGTATGGATGTCTGTGGGAGTCGGATGTCTGACGGTTATGAAGTGTGGTGGTACTGTACAACAGCGCTGTTGTTTTTAATACTGTGATCTGTTGCACAACCTTTTAAGCTTTGCCTATTTACAATTAAACGACCTTTTTCCAATTTTTGCATGACCCCTTGTCACGGACTGGTTTGTTATGATTACAAGAGTGCGGGGTAGGTTGGAATTACCAGCAAATTAGGGAATATTAGGATCGTGGTCCTCCCCTTTTCCTTTTCATCCCCTCCTTTATTGACTGCACTGCATGGCTGCCCTGCTTTCACAGCTCTCCACCGCCCTCCTTCTGGTGTCCTAGCATGCACTCCCAATCCTTTCCTACCCTAGACCACTATGTGGCGTATCAGGCTCAGAGGCGACCATGCTTCTCACCTCCTCCGGACACTCCAGTGATGCCAATCCTCTCAACGCTCTAGTGCCCAGAATCTCCACCTGCTGATGTTGCATGTAATCACGCTACCCATGAGGATAGGCTGGGCACTAGAGCGAGAAGTTGGTGGTGAGAAGATGGGCAGCGAACGCCTGGAGGAGGTGAGAGAAGCACAGTTACTGCAGCACGTATACTCTGCTTAATATATAAGCTCAGGACAGGAGAGAGCACAGGATGGGAGGGAGTGCTGCACAGACGGGTCTAGCACACAGGATGGGAGGAGCTTGGGAAGAGGGGGCTTTCGTGACTGTGGGCGTTGGGCTGTAATATATTTAAATCCGGCCCTGATGTAAACAAAATACAATAAAGCTTCAAGAGAAGAGACTTAAGTGCTTTCGAAATACAGTGATTGTAATCTACACCCTGTTAGGGAGCTGTTATTCCTGCCAGGGTGTAGATTTCACATGCTCTCGCCGCTCTCTCCTCTGCCTGCCGCAGCTCACTCACCCTGCTGTCGCTATGACGGCAGAGCTCTGTGAGCTGACCAGGGCCCGATTTAATTGGCTCCTGACCCTGTGATCACAAGGCTCACATTGATGACGGTCAGAAGCCAATGAAATCAGCTCCTGACCGGCTCACAGAGCTCTGCTGCCATAGAGACGGCAGAGTGGGTGGGCTGAGGCGACGGGTGTGCAACGTGAATGGCGGTAGCGGCGATTCAGTGTGGGGTGTCGTCGGTATGCGCCGGTTTTTGGTACCAGTGGTCTCTGGTCCTTAAAGAGCCAGAGACTGCTTATACTGAAGTGGTTAACATGTACTGTGGAAGTCAAGGTGTTCTGCTGGAGGTATTTATGGCCCTGCTTAGCCTTCTCACTGTGGCTGTCCGCTTTGCATATAAAAAGCATTGGAGTAGCTTGCTGCACACCAGCGAGTTTCTGCATTGCATTCTTGCTGGTGAGATAAACTCCCCTGCTGTGCCAGGTAGGCTGACCTAGTAACTCAGGTGTAAAGATCTCACCACTGGGAGCCTCCGAGACATGTAAAACCCGACACCGAACGAATCAGCCCGTCAGCATCCGCACACAACTGTATTTATACCATGCCCGAGGAACTGCTGGTTCTTTATATAGATTAGAACATTAAAGTGAACCTCCAGACTAACAATATACTCAGCAGCACTGAAAAGGCTTGGTGTTTCTTTAACAGTTTCACAGCATCAGAACTTTGTTTTTCTTACCCAAGCCTCATATTTAGCTGCATAGAAGAAAACTGCCCGGGCATTCTGATGCTGTGCAAAGCATGATGGGATTTCTGATGTTGTTCTCGTTCTGCTGTTTTGGTGCAATTTTTTTTTTTAATTTGAGATTTGAAGCCTAGTGCACGCAGCTGGGAGGGGGGATCAGCACACAGGACAGTTGGAACTGTGTCTCATGCTTCCTATCACCTCCTTTCAACCAAAAAGATGGCTGCCCTCATGAAATCACAAACATGTGCCCGTTCTTTTACAACAGGGTGGGCTCTGAACTCTTGCAAAGTACAGAAGGAAAACAGAGAGGAATGTGCCCTGTATGTATTTAGAGAGATCTCTCAGCTCAGGAATCTCCACTGCCACAGCAGAGCAGCTAATTGGTAAACACAGGATGTGTCTGATTCCATGAAAGCAGGAAGTAGACACACTGCACATTTATTGCAGGATTTGTATCAGCTGTAACAAAGAAATGTTTTTCTTTAAAGGGGCACTATGCCGAAAAATAGTAAAATGTATAATATGTGCAAACATATACAAATAAGAAGTACGTTTTTCCCAGAGTAAAATGAGCCAGAAATTGCTTTTCTCCTATGTTGCTGTCACTTACAGTAGGTAGTTGAAATCTGACAGAAGTGACAGGTTTTGGACTAGTCCATCTCTTCATGAGGGATTCTCAGCAAGACTTTTATTCTTTATAAAGAAATTCCCTAAAAAGGATTTAAACAATGATGTTGCCCAGCTTCCCTGCTCGCTGCACAGTTTTTTGGCAGTTGGACAGAGCAACTGCCATTCACTAAGGGCTTTTGAAAATAAACAAAACCCTGAGAATCCCCTAGGATGAGATGGACTAGTCCAAAACCTGGTTCGCTATAGTGCCCCTTTAAAGAGGAACTCCAGTGAAAATAATGTAATAAAAAAAGTGCTTCATTTTTACAACAATTATGTATAAATGATCTAGTCAGTGTTGGCTCATTGTAAAATCTTTCCTCTCACTGATATACATTCTGACATTTATGACATGGTGACATTTTTACTGCTGGCAGGTGATGTAGCTGCTGCTTGCTGTTTTGGCCATTAGAGACAGCTGTAAGCAGTTATTTCCTGTCTGTGAACCTTGTTACATTGTGGCAGTTTGCCAGGAGCATTGCGGTCCTCAGAGCTTTTTGTGGGAGGGGTTTCACCACAATATCAGTCATACAGCGCCCCCTGATGGTCTGTTTGTGAAAAGCAATAGATTTCTTATGTAAAAGGGGGTATCAGCTACTGATTGGGATAAAATTAAATTCTTAGTTAGAGTTCCTCTTTAAAGGTTATTATGCTGTATCTATTAGAGCCGAGAGAAAGTTCTGAGTTCAAGTTCACTTTCATGGGCCTTTTCTATTTCTCTTCTGTCTCACATCCTTCTTTCTCTGCCAGCGTGACGGGATCCAGAGTTGTATATTTTATCCCTTTGTTAGTTTAGTATTCACTCCCTTGGCATATTTCATGTTTTGTTGCCTCTTAAAGAAAACCTGAACTGAACATTAAAAGTCAAAATAAACATACACAAGTTATACTTACCTCTTGTTTAGTCTACTCCTCAATCTATTTTTCCTCTCCTGCATCTGTTTGTCCACTGTGATCAATAGAATTCTCCGTACTCCATTTTGAAAATGGCTATTACCCCATAACAGCTTCCTGGTCAGCACACTGTTAAACTGTAACATCACCCACTTGAGCCATAGGGAAACATGCACACATCAGTTCTCCTCTCAGCTGTAACTGACAGCAACTGATATATTTCAGTTCTGACAAAATATTGTCAGAACTGGATGAGATTATTGTCAGAAGAAAGTGGTGAGCTTCTGAGAGAAACTGATGGCAAGGTAACTCTGTAATGTTCATTTGAAGTTACCTCATGTGTTTATTTTAAATAACTTTACTCAGTACAGGTTCTCTTTAACCTGTAATTAAGATGGATTGTGTGAGAGTTTGCACCATTTCTTTGACAGATCACGTCTACAACATTGAAGACGTATTATTTTGTTCATTGTAAAGTAAACAGCAAATAGGACAAAATAACTGAAAACCTCACCATGCATAACTATTCATCCCTCTAAACTTAGTACTTTGTGGAGCCACCTTTTGCTTTGTATAGGTCTCTATGAACTTGCCACATCTTGCCAGTTGCCGTTGGGATTTTTCCCTTTCCTTGAAGTGAACCTCCAGACTAAAAATCTACTCAGCAGCACTGAAAAGGCTTGGCGTTTCTTTTATAGTTTCACAGTATCAGAACTTTGTTTTTATTAACCAAGTCTAATTTTTAGCTGCACAGAACAAAACTGCCTGGGCATTTTTCCCCTGATGTGAAAAGCACGATGGGATTTCTGATGTTGATCTAGTTCTGCTGGTTTTGGTGCCAATTTGTTTTTTTTTTTTAATTTGAGATTTGAAGCCTAGCGTGCAGCTGGGGCGGGGGGGGGGGGGGGGGGATGGGGGGAGTTGTGATCAGGACATAGGACAGTTCCATGCTCCCTATCACCTCCTTTCAAACAATAAGATGGCTGCCCCCATGAAATCACAAACAATTGCCTATTCCTTTAAAACAGGGTGGGTGTGAGAGAATGCGGAAAAGCGGCCGCGTGTGCTACTGAGGAGGCGGCTGATTCCGCGTCCAATGCGGTGGTTTGCACGTGGAAGCGTGTGTCTGGTAGCAGGGCGGAACGCGGAAAAGCCGCCGCATGCAACAACAGTAAGGCGGCTGGTTCCGCGCCCAGCGCGGCGGTTTGCACACCGGCAGCGTGTGTCTGGTGTAGCTGAGTCTGTTAGTGCACACAGGCTTAGGAAGAGAGGCAGAATTCTTATACTGGGCAGAGAGAGTCAGCTGATCACGCCGATCAGCTGACTCCAGAGCAGGATACTATTGGTTTATCAATTAGGGGTGGTGCTGGAGAGCACTACTCCATATATAGTTACTGCTGGCCAGTTGCAAGTTGTCTGCCGTTGCGAACACTACGTGGAGGCACTCAGACCTCAGTCAGATCCAACAGTGTGTTTGAACCAGGGGGAGCTGGGAATTCACACTGAGCCAGATTACTTGAACTGTTATTTTGTTTATGCTTAAGCTAGTTCCAGGTTGTAGAGACCAAGGACCTCACGCCCAGACTAGGGAACTGTATTATCATTTGTGTTATACTCCAGACTAGTTCCAGGGTGCTGAGGCCACGGACCTCGCACTCAGACTAGGGAACTGTATTATCATTTGTGTTATACTCCAGACTAGTTCCAGGGTGCTGAGACCACGGACCTCGCACCCAGACTAGGGAACTTTATTATCATCTCTGTTATTCTTCAGACTAGTTCCAGGGTGTAGAGACCACGGACCTCACACCCAGACTAGGCATTGTTTGATATCTGTTATGACTTATTGCTTTCTTGACTACTCCTCTGTCTTCTGATTCGGTACCTCGCATATCTGATATTCCGTTGCCAGACCCTGCTTGCCTTGGATACCGAATCAGCCTTCTGTCTTTGTACTTTATCTGTCCGTGTGTTACCGACCAGGCGTGTCCGACCTCGAGAGCTATCTCTCCTCTTAAGAGATAGTCTCCAGACCAGATAGTGACATCCACCTTCAGGTGTCACTCACTCTCTGGCCCTTCCTGTCTCCAGCCTGACTTCACCCCTTGGAGAGTCTCAGGCTGCTGGAAGGTACCTGTGCTCTCAGAGCAGTCTTCCTTTACTGCCTAATATCACCTGCCCAGCAGGTGCATTACTCAAAGTACTACTGTTGCACCAAACACTTACATACCCATAGGTGTCCAGAGGTTAGTAATATATCTGTATTATCAATGATTCTGCAGATCATCAATAATCACGTATAATATCTGCATTCTTGGTGATACTGCAGATCACCAATAATCAGATTCTCTCTGCATGCTGACACCAATCGTTACAGCGGGTAAGAGATTATATTACTTATCTATTTTAATTAACATAACTAATGTAACTTAATGACGATGTTTGTTTAGGACGAAGTTTCCCTTTAAGGCAAAACAACCTGCTCCAGCGCTCCTTCAAGTTGGATGGTTTTCGAATTGTGAACAGCAATCTTCAAGTCTGTCTGACCACAGATTCTCTATAGGATTGAGGTCTGGACTTTGAGTAGGCCATTCCAGCACATTTAAATGTGTTAAACCTTAAACCACTCAAAAGTTGCTTTAGCAGTATTATTCAGGTTATCGTCCTACTGGAAGGTGAACTTCCATCCTAGTCTCAAATCACTGGCAGACTGACACAGGTTTTTCTCAAGAATATCTCTGTATTTAGCACCAGCCGTCTTTCCCTCGACTTGGACCAGTTTCCTAGTCACTGCTGCTGAAAGACAGCCCAATGGCATGATGCTGCCACCACCATGTTTCACTCTAGGGAGGCTATTCTTGGGGTGATGGGATTTGTTGGGTTTGCGCCAGACATAGCGTTTTCCTTGATGGCCAAAAAGTTCAATTTTAGTCTGGTCTGCCCGAGCACCTTCCACCATACATTTGGGGAGTCGTCCACATGCCTTTTTGGCAAACTCAAAATATGCCTTCTTAATTATAACGCATGTAATGGCCACTCTTCCATCAAGCCCAGCTTTATTAAGTGTACAGTATATTGTGGTCCTATGGACAGATACCACAGTCTCTGGTATGGAACATTGCAATTTCTACAGGGTTACCTTTGGTCCATGTGCTGCCTGTCTAATTAATAGCCTCCTTGCCCGGTTAGTGAGTTTTCATGGGCGGACCTCTCTTGGCAGGTTTGTTTTGGTACTAGGTTCTTACCATTTGAAAATGGTACTTTGGGTGATATTAAAAGCTTTGGATATTTATTTATAACCCAACCCTGGCTTGTACTTCTCAACAACTTTGTCCCTGTGATTTGACCGGCTGCTGGGCATGTGTGGTGCTGGTGGTGAAGGTGAGGCAGCAGCTTTCCTTCGAGGGCTCCCATGTCCACCCTTAGGCGGAGATGTGCACAACGGAAGACAATGGTACGGCTCACCTGTCAGTGCCACAGGAACTTCAGCATGTCTTTTCCACTTTGCGCAGTTCAGCGTCTCCTCTCTGTCGCCCTCTATTGGTGCCTCTCGTTACTGCACCACTGGAGGAGTCACGCTGTGAATGTGCAACGTGGAGAAGACTTGCTGAAGTTCCCATGGCATTGATCTGCATATAAGGGAAGGTGGGGGGTACCTAATCCTAAGAGAGGAACATCTATCTGCAGCTCTCCTTACTGGAGGGGGGAGCCTATCTAATCCTGGGAGGCACATCTGGCTATCTATACTAGGGTGGGGCTACCTAATCCTGGGGGACACTTCTGGCTATCTACAATAGGGGAAGGCTACCTTAAGGTGGCCATACACTGGTCGATTTGCCATCAGATCGACCAACAGATAGATCCCTCTCTGATCGAATCTGATCTCAGAGGGATCGTATGGCTGCCTTTACTAGAAAACAGATTGTGAATCAATTTCAGTATGAAACAGATCACCATCTGTGCAGCTGCTACTGCCGTACCCCCCCCCCCCCCCCCACATGCATTACCTGATTACCTGATAAAATGTAAGGCGTTCCACATTTTACCTAAAGCTGGATCTGTTCCCAGTGCAAATCTTTCTTCACACTTTGGAGAGCGATGGCGGTGGGGCGCTCACCGCGGGGAGATAATGTGTGCTGCATTTGGTCACAGTAAAGGACAGACAGGGCAGCTTTGCTGATTTTCTCACTTTTTTTCAGCGAGAATAAATCATTACGAAGAGCAATATGAAAAATCACTGTTCATAGCAGAGGTTCGCAATTCCCTCATCAGGAGCTCCACATTAATTTTGCCCCATTTTACCTAAAATAGGCCCTGCTCTAAGCGCAAACCTTTCTTCATACTCTGCAGAGCAATGACGGTGGGACTGAACATGTCCCAAGGCTTTCACGTCTCTCACCGCGGGGGGATAATGTGTGCTGCATTTGGTCACAGTAAGGGGCAGACAGGGCAGCTTGGCCAATTTCCTCACTTTTTTCAGTAAGAATAAATCAATGCACCACAACATAATGAAGAGCAATATGAAAAATCACGGTTCTTAGCAGAGGTTCGCCGTTCCCTCATTTAGCTGCTTGCTGGATCTGTCTGCTGCCTTCTCTCTAGGGCTGTGTCTAATGCTGCTTCAGTCAGTCCAGGAATCATCCATTGACAATAAGGGCACATTGCTCACTCCCTCCAGAGCTGGGCAGTGGAGGTGTTACTGATTATTGCTGTAAGAGCCCCCAGCAGGCTGTAGTCAGAGAGATCAGTGCTGTATGATTGACAAGCTAGTTACAATGTTACATGAAGGCAGCTGCATATCTGGGGAAAATACCGCCTATAGCGAGCGCTGAGATTCTGCCCCCGTCCAAACATCTGACACTCATCTCCTACACAACGCAATCAGAACATCAGCTCAAAAATACAGCTCAAGCTGCTCGTTAATCTTTTAATTAAGAATTTGATGGCACTGTGTGAAGATTATTAAGTCACCTACCTTGTTTTCGCCAATACAAATTAGTCAGTGATGTGGTCAAAGTCATTCTTTTTGGTTTCTTCTTTATATACAAATCATTCTGTATTTATATAGCACTGACATCTTCTGCAGCACTTTACAGAGTACATAGTCATGTCACTGGCTGTCCACAGAGGAGCTCACAATCTAATCCTTCCATAGTCATAGTCTAATGTCCTACCATATTATTATTATTATGTATTTATATAGCACTGACATCTTCTGCAGCACTTTACAGAGTACATAGTCATGTCACTGGCTGTCCACAGAGGAGCTCACAATCTAATCCTATCATAGTCATAGTCTAATGTCCTACCATATTATTATTATTATTATGTATTTATATAGCACTGACATCTTCTGCAGCACTTTACAGAGTACATAGTCATGTCACTGGCTGTCCACAGAGGAGCTCACAATCTAATCCTTCCATAGTCATAGTCTAATGTCCTACCATATTATTATTATTATTATTATGTATTTATATAGCACTGACATCTTCTGCAGCACTTTACAGAGTACATAGTCATGTCACTGGCTGTCCACAGAGGAGCTCACAATCTAATCCTATCATAGTCATAGTCTAATGTCCTACCATATTATTATTATTATTATTATTATGTATTTATATAGCAATGACATCTTCTGCAGCACTTTATATAGTACATAGTCATGTCACTGACTGTCCTCAGAGGAGCTCACAATCTAATCCTTCCATGGTCATAGTCTAATGTCCTACCATATTATTATTATGTATTTATATAGCACTGACATCTTCTGCAGCACTTTACATAGTACATAGGCATGCCACTGACTGTCCTCAGAGGAGCTCACAATCTAATCCTTCCATAGTCATAGTCTAATGTCCTGTCATGTTATTATTATTATGTATTTATACAGCACTGACATGTTCTGCAGCACTTTACATAGTACATAATCATGTCACTGACTGTCCTCAGAGGAGCTCATGATCTAATCCCTACTATAGTCATAGTCTGATGTCTTACCACATCATTATTATTATTATTATTATTATGTATTCATACAGCACTGACATCTCCTGCAGCACGTTTCATAGTATATACTGTAGTCATATCACTGACTGTCCTCACAGGAGCTCACAGTCTATCCTACCATAGTCATAGTCTAACACCACTCACAGATGTAAAACATGAACTATGTAGGTAGGAGAGACAAGATGTTGTTAAGGTATCATTTTTACGATATCTTGTTTTTCCATCCTACATATTTCTTTTCGCTAGCAGCACAGAACAGAAACATTTTATTTTACAGCTACAGATGAGTTATAAAAAATACAACTGACAACCAGCAAGTCCTATTTATCACTTTTTATATCTGTAGACACATTCAACACATTTAGCACATTTTTGCTGTAACTTTACTCACATATAGGTACATCTTCACTTATGTTTAGTGCACTGAAGTGCCTTCACACTTATCGGAATTTGCGTACGACATGTGGCATTGAAATTTTGCGCTCATTGCACATTTTCCAACCTTTTTACATGTTTAAATTGCGCTGCAGTGCTGTTTCTTTCCGTGTACAATTTGCATTTGATATCTATAGAAATTTCAATGGAAACGTACAAAAATCGCATTTGGTTTGTGAAAATCGCATCTAAATTTGATGTTAATTAGATACATTGTCATGGAAATGAACTTCAATGGTGTGCACACAAAAATCGCACAAAAGCACAGACTCGCACAAGAAAGATCAAAGGATAAAACCCAGAAAATGGCGAAACGCAGAATTGGACAAAGGGAGTTTGCATGGATAAGTGTGAACGGTGATCTTTCACAGAAACAGGGCCGGATTTAGGCCAAGGCCACCAAGGCCATGGCCTATGGCACCACAGGAGCAAGGGCACCAAAGCAGCAGGCTAAACTGGTGCAGCATTTACAAGCTTGCAAGCGAGCGCCTGACCACTGTACTCTGCTGCTGCCTTGCTCTCTGTGCACGTTTGCATTGTGGCCGGCGGCTATGGACTTGGGCAGCATTGGAGACGGAAAGGAAGAGGAAGCTTCTGCACTGGAGACGAGCAGAGAAATGAGTGACACTGATGGCTGCTGTGGTGTGATGGTGAGCTGGCTACCTATACTGAAAGGGGGTGTGGGAAAAAGAGGGATTAAGGGAGTCATCTGGCTACCTGTACTAGAGGGAAAGGGGGGAAGGGTCATTTGGCTACCTATACTGGGGGAACGGTCCCTAGGCTATCTATACTAGAGGGAAGGGGGGGAGGGGTCATCTGTCTACCTATACTGGAGGGAGGGTTCATCTCGCTACCTATACTGAAGGGGGGCGCCTGGTGACAGTGACCTTGGTCGGTAAAGAGTACAAATCTGGCCCTTCACACAAATGGCTGACAGCAGCGCAGTGAACTGCTTGTCAGCTGCCCCTGTTTACATGCAGGGCATTTTCAGCAGGCTGCAAGTGTCCAGCACTTGTGGCCATAGCCGGCCTTTGATATGAGCGACCTGAGCGGTCGCTCAGGGCGCCAGCTTCCAAGGGGGCGCCTATAGCTGGTTGCCTATACTAAGGGGAGCTATAGCTGGCTACCTATACTGAGGGCTCCAACACCTGGCTACCTATACTGGAGGCACCTACGCCTGGCTACCTATTGGGGGGTGGAGACCTTCAACTGACTTCCTATACTGGGGGCACCTTTGCTTGGCAACCTATATTGAGGGTACCTATTCATGAGATTCTATACTGGGGGCACCTATTCCTGGCTACCTACCTATACTGAGTCTGAGGGCGTTGGGGAGGCGCACTGCGGCTATAATGCGTGGTGCAAATTGTCAGTGCTGTGCTTTCATTCTAAATGGGGGGGGAGGCGGCTAACTGTCCCACTGACTGCTTTTATTAATATTCCTGAAAGGTTCTAGCCTTCATTTTTAAGTGTATTCAGGATAATGCACTCTTTCCATCCATTCATGGTTATTAATAGTATTTTTTCTATTATACATACGTCACGTGTCACAGAGATCTGAGCATTTGTGTCACAACGTCAAAAAAGTTGGGAACCACTGTCCTAAGAGATATCTCAGGAGAAAAGGTGAATTCCATATGGGCCTGTGTGTGTGTATACGTGCGTGCGTGCGTGTATATGCACGTGGGAAGAGGATGAGGGGGGGGGGCACAAAAATCAGGTTTCGCTCAGGGCGCTGTGAAACCTAAGGCCGGCCCTGCTTGTGGCAATCACTGCATGTGCATCTGAAAAAAGATACCGATTGCTGGTGTCTAGCACCTCCCAGTTGCAATATAATGCTAGTAACCACGAGTGCATTGGTGGTTGACACACAGTGCGGTTACTGCACTGTTACTGAAAATGCTGCATGTTGTATACAGGGTTGCTGGACGCTTGGTCCAGCAACCCTGTATACAACATGTAGCATTTTCAGTAACAGTGCAGTAACCGCACTGTGTGTCAACCACCAATGCACTCGTGGTTACTAGCATTATTTTGCAACTGGGAGGTGCTAGACACCAGCAATCGGTATCTTTTTTCAGCAGTTTGTCTGAAAGAGGCCTTAAGGCCTAGTTCACACTATACACGTTGCATTGCGCATTTCGGAAACACGTATAGTGTGCAACACGCAGCAACATCAGCAGTGTATAGACTGCACTGATAGATGATCAGAGTACATGCGCTGTGCAGTAGTGCGACACGCTATCACATTATTATTTAGTATTTATATAGACCAACGTCTTCCGTAGTGCTGTACAGAGTATATATTGTTTTGTCACTTAACTGTCCCCCAGAGGGACTCACAATCTAGTCCCTACCATAGTCATATGTTTATGTATGTATTGTGCAGTGTATGTGTCTAGAGCCAATTTAGGGGGAAGCCATTTAACTTATCTGTATGTTTTGGAAAGTGTGAAGAAACCTGAGTGCACAGAGGAAACCCACACAGACACGGGGAGAACCTATAAACGCCACGCAGAAAGTACCCTGGTTGGAACCCAGCGCTGCAAGGCGAGGGCACTACTTACTACGCCACTGTGCTGCCCATCGCACTGCTGCATGCATTTTTTGGCAAGGCCCAGCGCTGATCCATTGTAGTGAATGGAATCAGCAGCGCAACGCTCAGCAACGCAGATGGTGTGCAATTGTGGGCGCTACATCTCGATCGCATGGCCCTCTGCGCTGAGAAGCAGGGGCGTTGCTGGCCACAAAGATCAGTGGCACATGTCCAGGATCTATTCTGGGGTGCCCCGGTTGTCCCTTAGAAAGCCAGAGCCATCACAGCACCCAACATGGCACCACACAGTACTCAGCATGCCCAACAGAGGCACCACAGGACCCAGCGTGCCCCATAGAGGTACCATAGCACCCAGCTTGACACCATAGTGCCCAGCATGACACCATAGCGCCCAGCATGACACCACCATAGCACCCAGCATGACACCATAGCACCTAGCATGACACCATAGCGCCCAGCATGACACCATAGCGCCCAGCATGACACCATAGCGCCCAGCATGACACCACCATAGCACCCAGCATGACACCATAGCACCTAGCATGACACCATAGCACCTAGCATGACACCATAGTGCCCAGCATGACACCATAGTGCCCAGCATGACACCATAGCGCCCAGCATGACACCACCATAGCACCCAGCATGACACCATAGCACCTAGCATGACACCATAGCACCTAGCATGACACCATAGCGCCCAGCATGACACCACCATAGCACCCAGCATGACACCATAGCACCTAGCATGACACCATAGCACCTAGCATGACACCATAGCACCTAGCATGACACCATAGTGCCCAGCATGACACCATAGCGCCCAGCATGACACCACCATAGCACCCAGCATGACACCATAGCACCTAGCATGACACCATAGCACCTAGCATGACACCATAGCGCCCAGCATGACACCATAGCACCCAGCATGAAACCATAGCGCCCAGCATGACACCACCATAGCACCCAGCATGACACCACCATAGCACCCAGCATGACACCATAGCGCCCAGCATGACACCACCATAGCACCCAGCATGACACCATAGCGCCCAGCATGACACCATAGCACCCAGCATGACACCATAGCACCCAGCATGAAACCATAGCGCCCAGCATGACACCACCATAGCACCCAGCATGACACCACCATAGCACCCAGCATGACACCATAGCGCCCAGCATGACACCACCATAGCACCCAGCATGACACCATAGCGCCCAGCATGACACCATAGCACCCAGCATGACACCATAGCACCCAGCATGACACCATAGCGCCCAGCATGACACCACCATAGCACCCAGCATGACACCATAGCGCCCAGCATGACACCACCATAGCACCCAGCATGAAACCATAGCGCCCAGCATGACACCACCATAGCACCCAGCATGACACCATAACGCCCAGCATGACACCACCATAGCACCCAGCATGATACCATAGCGCCCAGCATGACACCACCATAGCACCCAGCATGACACCATAACGCCCAGCATGACACCACCATAGCACCCAGCATGACACCATAGCGCCCAGCATGACACCACCATAGCACCCAGCATGATACCATAGCGCCCAGCATGACACCACCATAGCACCCAGCATGACACCATAGCACCCAGCATGACACCATAGGGCCCAGCATGACACCATAGCGCCCAGCATGACACCACCATAGCACCCAGCATGATACCATAACGCCCAGCATGACACCACCATAGCACCCAGCATGACACCATAGCACCCAGCATGACACCATAGGGCCCAGCATGACACCATAGCGCCCAGCATGACACCACCATAGCACCCAGCATGACACCATAGCAGAGGCAGGACAAGGTCCTCCAGCACCCAAGAATGAGACACCAAAGTGCGCCCCTCCATCCCTCCCACCACAGCCATCACACACTGAATGCTATTAGACTAAGAGGCGCCCCAGGCCCCCCAACACCTTCATCTTTACTCTAGTTATCTGGCTTGCAGTCACTGCCATGTATCCCATTTTCTTATTTCTCTCTGCTTCATACACAATAAGGGAATGATAGCTGAGTGAGTTGTGCGCCCCCTCCTACACTGTGCCCTGAGACTGGAGCCTCTCTCGCCTCCGCCTCGGCCCGGCCCTGCACCATAGCACCCAGCATGGCACTACAGCACACAGCAATGGGGGTATGCTGGCTGCTGTGGTGCCTCTATGTGGACATATTGGGTGCTGTGATGCCATGCTAGATGCTGTGATGCCTTTATGAGAGCATGCAGGGAGCTGTGGTTCTTCTATTGGGGAATGCTGGGAGTTGTGGTACCCCAATGGGAGGCCTGCGGAAACATGGGAGGGGGTATATTTGAAGGTCAGGGAATTCTTTGGGCAGACTGGCAGCAGACCAGCCCACCCAGCAGAAAGCCAGACCAGCTGGCACAGAAGTCAGGTAACTCTGCCTAGTTATGTTTAAGTGACACTGTCTGTTTATGTGATAGGCTGCATTTTTGTTTTGTGTTAATGGAGAGGGGAGCTTCATCCAACATTTTTCTGGTCAGGCCTACTGAGACTGCTGTTAAAGAGAAACTCCGACCAATAATTGTACTTTATCCCAATCAGTAGCTGATACTTCCTTTTACATGAGAAATGAGAAATAGAAATCTATTCCTTTTAACAAACAGACCACCAGGAGGCGCTGTATGGCTGATAATGTGGTGAAACCCCTCCCACAAGTAACTCTTGAGTACGTACTCCTGGCAGATTCCTATCTGGGAACCAGATGCGTATCTAGAGGGGTGCAGGCATGGCTCATGCCATGGGCGCCACAGCAACATGGGTGCCATGTCTGTTCCCTGTACTACACCCCATGCATCCCTGTAATTCAGAACTCAGATCAATTCTGTTAGAATTCTGTAGAACAAGGCTACTTAATTTATGTATGTAGGCCTCACTTGGCTTAGTGACAGAAGACAGAGAGGAAATAAGAGATATTTTCAAAAAAGTAACTTCAGAAATATCCCAAGCCAAAAATCACAGGCAACCATAATATATGTACACGAGAGAAAAGCAGTTTTTAGAGGGAAAAGGAGCTCCGACCAGGGGTGGGGGCGCAATTTCAGTGTTTGCCATAGGCTCTATATTACTCAGATACGCCCCTGCTGGGAACCCTGCTGCATTGTGGGAAATAGCTGTTTACAGCTGTTTCCAACTGCCAAAAAAGCATGCAGCAGCTACATCATCTGCCAACAGTAAAAATGTCACCATGTAATAAATGTCAGAATGTAAATCAGGGATTTAAAAGATGTTACAATGGGCAAACACTGACAAAATCATTTATACATAATTATTGTAAAATTATGCACTTTTTTCTTACATTATTTTCACTGGAGTTCCTCTTTAAGTTCCTGTAAATTATGCTCCACCCATGGACACACCCACATTCCGATGCATGTGCCCCGGATCTCTAAAGGTGGCCATACACTGGTCGATGTGCCATTAGATCGACCAGCTGACAGATCCCTATCTGATCGAATCTGATCAGATAGGGATCGTATGGCTGCCTATACTGCAAACAGATTGTGAATCGATTTCAGCCTGAAACCGATCACAATCTGTTCAGCTGCTCCTGCCGCCTGTCCCCCCCCCCCCCCGTATACATTACCTGAGGCTGGCTCCCGGGCGTCTTCTCCGCACTGCACCGCACCGCTGTTCTTGCTCCATCCCGGCGCTTCCTGTGTTACTCCGTGACCAGGAAGTTCAAATAGAGCGCCCTCTATTTCAACTTCCTGGTCACCGGAGTGACACAGGAAGTATAAGCGTACACTGGGACATGCGGAAATGCGGTGCAGCGAGGAGAAGAGGACCCCGGAGCCAGCTTCAGGTAATGTATACATGCTCGGATCGGGCCCGAATTGTACGCCGCAAGCGACGCGCTCCTACCGCCGGGCGATCGAGGGTAATTTCCCGCACGGCGCGATCGACGGACCGATCCGATTTCGGGAGGGAATGCGTTTAGCGCAAGCGATTGGCAGCAGATTCGATCCCAGGATCTGATCTGCTGTCAAAACGGCCGTGAATCGAGCCAGTGTATGGCCTGCTTTAGGATCCTAGCAACGCTCCTGCTGAGAAGTGTGAATGAGGCCCTGATGCTGATGCTGCCCCCTCCTGAGCCGGCCGTGTTACATCACACTATTAGTATTGGACGAGGCAGGCCGCTATCGGCTCCAGTGATTAGCGCATCACCCACACTCTGGGTCTGCATATTATTTCGGAGATCCAGGCGTAGCGGAACATGAGCGATTCAAATCAGATTGAAATCCATCTAGTCCGGTTCAAGCATGACTAATCACCCAGACAATGCAAAATTCCTGCACTGCTCTGCGTTTGGGTTAATCACGGCCTTCTCACTGCCGGAGATAAAATGATAGCATTGCCTTTCAAGCATCCCCAGCGTCCTGTCAGGGCACCCCTTCCCTTCCTCCTAATTGAATGCACATTTTCACAGAATATTCAAAGCCTGCCCCCTGCTGCATGCAGAGAGCAGTGCAAGTCCTATCCAACACAACAAGGCTTTATTTGAAAGTCTGCATGAATCTGTAGTATTAAATGGACTACTGAAGTGATGGTGACAGAGCCGGGACAAGGTCCTCCAGCACCCGAGGCTGAGACACCAAAGTGCTACCCCCCCCCCCCCCCACCCCAGCCGTCACACACTGATTGCTATTAGATTAAGAGGCTCCGCAGGGCCCCCAACACCCTAATCTCTAGTTATCTGGCTTGCAGTCACTGCCATGTATCCCCTTTTCTTATTTCTCTCTGCTTCAGACACAATAGGGGAATGATAGCTGAGTTAGTTGTGCGCCCCCTCCTACACTGCGCCCTGAGGCTGGAGCCTCTCTCGCCTCGGCCCAGCCCTGGATGGTGATATGAAGGCAGGGGCTTAACTAGAGGGGAGTAACCTCTGCGATTGCGGGGGGAGGGGGGGCAAAACTGTGGAGGGCCCCAACTACTAGCCTGCCCTTCCTCCGAGGCAGGGGACTATACTTCAGATCAGGTGTTTTGTGGCTACGCTTGTTATGAGTGTGAAAATCATGATGGGCAGACTTGGAGCAGTTGGCAAAGGAAGAGTGGTCCAGAATTCCGGGTGTAAGAAGCTTATTGATGGTTATAAGAAGCGACTGATTTCAGTTATTTTTTCCAACATTTTTTGTGCAACCAAATACTAAAGAGAAACCGTAACCAAGAATTGAACTTCATCCCAATCAGTAGCTGACACCCCCTTTCCCATGATAAATCTATTCCTTTCCTCAAATGGATCACCGGGGGAGGGGGGGGGGGCAGGCTTTGTATGGATAATATTGTGGTGAAACCCCTCCCACAGTGTGATGTCAGGACCATGGTCCTGACAGTTACCTGTTTGTGAACCTCATTGCATTGTGGGAAATAGCTGTTTACAGCTGTTTCCAACTGCCAAAAAAGCAAGCAACATCTCCTTCCACTGAGATCACATGCCAGAAGACCGTGTCAGCTTACAGAAGGACTCGGTCAGATGCACCCTGTCCAGGAGAGCTCCGTCCAGGAGGAGGGGGGTGGAAGGGAGGATGACTGGAGCCTAGAGGAGCAGGAATGAACTGTCAGTCACCCAATGCCCTGCACTCTGCATAGCCCGAACATAACAGTGCGGTCCTCCATGTATATGTATGTAATAAATAGCATGTACCAGGCAGGAGTGTGATCGCAGGGTGTACAAGCGCTGCTCTCTGCCTCAGATGCAGGTGTCCCGTGCTGTGCTCCATTCTCCTCTTTCTCCCTCTGATGTAGAATGCAGGAAGGGGCATTCTGTCCTGCTGGCAGCGGCTCTGCATACACAGGCGGCGACCTTCCGTAGTGAAAGGGTCCTGACTTGATGACCTCATCAAGCAAGGGCCCTTAAAGACACACTGCAGAAGATTGCCGTCACTGTAATGCAGAGCCACCGGAGGGACAGAGCGTCGCTGCCTGCTTCCTACATCAGAGAGATGGAGGAGAAAGGCGCACAGCATATGGACACTTGCATCTGAGGCGGGGAGGAGCGCGGTAGGGGGAAATCTTCATGGTGCAAAGGGAGCACAACAGCTGCGCCTTGTAGCTCGCCAGGGAGGCATTCTGGGGCCCGCCCCTTCCACTTAAAGGCGCCTGTAGGCACGTGCCTACAGTGCCTTATGGGAAAGTAAAAATGTCATCATGTGATAAATGTCAGAATGTAAAACAAGGAGAGGAAAGATTTTACAATGGGCAAACACTGACTAAATCATTTATACAGAATTGTTGTAAAAATGAAGCACTTTTTATTACATTATTTTCACTGGAGTTCCTGGACAACTGTAACGAGAGGGGTATGAAGGCTGCCATATTTATTTCCTTTTAAACAATACCAGTTGACAGCCCTGCTGATCTATTTGGCTGCAGTAGTGTCTGAATCGCACCAGAAACAAGCATGCAGCTAATCTTGTCAGATCTGACAATAATGTCAGAAACACCTGATATGCTTTATGCTTGTTTAGGGTCTATGGCTAAAAGTATTAGAGACAGGGGGCAGCAGGGCTGCCAGGCAATTGGTATTGTTTAAAAGGAAATAAATATGGCAGCCTCCATATAACCTCTCTCCTTACAGTTGTCCTTTAAGGGTGCTAATAATTTTGTCCAGCCCGTTTTTGGAGTTTTGTGCAGCATTATGTTCAATTAGGTTTTTTCCTTCTTTTTTTGTTTTGTTCCAACACACACAAAGGGAATAAACATGTATAGCAAAACATGTGTTACTGCGATACTTTTCTGTGAGAAATACTTGATTTTCTGGAAAAATTTCATCCATGACTGTAGCTTAAGAGCTCCTTTGCAATGCAAACTCAATGTACAATGCAATTTGTTTTGGCGTTTTTTTTGGCGATTGCGCCTTGCGCTTTTGTTTGGGCTGCGGTAATCTCTGGTAAAATGCAACATGTAATTTCTGATCATGTGTAATCATAATTGCGTCACAATAATGTGAAATTGTAACCACAAATTCTATTTTAAACTCTGTGTATAGTTCAGTGTAAAACTGCCCTCAAGCATACCTGAACTGGAAAAATACAACTAGATACTTCGTTTAGTAGAGAGAATTCTCTGGAGAGCCCAGAGGCCTCCCCAATCTTCTTACACTTCTCTGTTCCTGCGCAGATTTGCTTTAATACTTTTGGCCAATCAAAACTCAGATTTAACAAGGTTAGCTTTAGGGTTGTGAAAACCTGTGTGTTGAAATCACATGATCTGATGGGGGAGGAGCATTATGAAAGTCACCTCTTCAGCGTGTCCTGGCTGATAGTTACAGTTTCATTTACATGAGTACCGTCTTTATTGGTCATAATTAGAGGTAATTAGAAGCTATTAGAGGCGCTCCTTCCAGCCTAGAGGGAGTTAACTCAACTTCTTCACCTGAATTTCTCAACATTACGAGAGGTTCCTCTACTTTGCCGATGTCTGATGAGAGTGACCTTATTTTCGGCACGTCTGGCGGAGGGAAGCTATCCGTTTCTGAAAAAGCAAGCTAATATTTGGTGCTGTTTCTCACATGACCTTTTATTTCTGTCATAAACTGATATATGCTCCACCAGAGAGCAAGCCGTATAGATGAGGGTTCTGTTTACGCAATAAGAGGAACTTTCATGCCTCAGTATGAAATATCAGGACTTAGCACATTATCTATTATATTCATCAGGCAAGGTTATCGGAGACTCGGTTATTTATAAAAAAAAAAGCCTTTTTATGAAAGCCAAACTCCTAGAGAAAAAAAATATATTGAAGTTTTGGACAGCGTGGAAAATTATTAGAATCTCTTTGGGTATTGGCGGCTGCTGGTGGTACTGGGGACAGGAAATGAGGGCTGCAAAGGAAATGTAACAGAGGTTGTAACCCATCCACACTTCACTAAAGAGAGGTTTAGGGTGCTTTCACATTAGCAGCCTGCGTTCGTTTTGCGGTGCGATCGCATGATCATATTGTACCGCAACGCTAAAAAGAAGCCTCGTGTACACTCGCACTGATGCGTGGTAATGTCATTTTTTGGCAGCAAACCCGACTAGTATTGAGGCCAGGGGCGTAACTAGAAATCACTGGGCCCCCCTGCAAAAGTTTGGATGGGGCCCCGTCCCCCTACACACTGAATAGGGGCTGTCTACAAATCTTTGTCTACAAAACTTTGTATGATTCATTATCAGTGGCTGAGCAGATGCAGTCATTACAACAATTGTGTGTATGATTCATTATCAGTGGCTGAGCAGATGCAGCCATTACAACAATTGTGTGTATGATTCATTATCAGTGGCTGAGCAGATGCAGCCATTACAACAATTGTGCAGAGAGCAGAAAGCTTTTGTTCTCATTGCCCTTAGTTGTCACTATCAGTACAGGACCCCCCATGCAGCTGCAGCCCTTGCAGGGTCTATTGTTACACCCCTGATTGAGGCTGTCTAGCGCTCACTTCCTGTGGCCAAAATATGAATCGCAAGGAGGCGTACTTAAAAAATATGCTTCTGCACATGCGCACCGCAGTGCGAATGCGAAATAGTTTAATATATCTGTGGCGCCATTGATTTACATGACTTCTGGTCAACATGCGTTACACAGATGCTGAGCCATAACGTGCTGATGCGTTGTCCCATAGACTTTTTTTGCTTTAGCGTTACCCTGCGGTAAAAACGGATAATGCAACTAAATGAAAACCTCCCAGTGTGAAAGGGGCCTAAGGAAAGCTTGAACCAGAAAAAACAAACACATTTTAAAGGGGAACTTCAGCCTGGACAAACATACTGTCATTAAGTTACATTAGTTATGTTAATTAGAATAGATAGGTAATATAATCTCTTACCTACACTGTTTTAAAAGAACAGGCAAATGTTTGTGATTCATGGGGGCTGCCATCTTTGTCATGGAGGAAGCCATCTTTTTTGGTTGAAAGGAGGTGACAGGGAGCATGAGACAGTTCCAACTGTCCTGTGTCCTGATCACCCCTCTCAGCTGCGCACCCCAGGCTTCAGATGTCAAATTCAAAATGTTAGAAAAAATAAAATTGCACCAAAACAGCAGAACGAGAACAACAACATCAGAAATCCCATCATGCTTTGCACAGCATCAGGGGAAAAATGCCCGGGCAGTTTTCTTCTGTGCAGCTAAAAATGAGGCTTGTATAAGAGAAACAAAGTTCTGATGCTGTGAAACTGTTAAAGAAACACCAGGCCTTTTCTGTGCTGCTGAGTCAATTTTTAGTCTGGAGGTTCACTTTAAGGGCCTATTTCCATTATGCCCAAAGCCGGGCCAAATCTGCAGCGTTTCCCTGCATGAGCTGCACAGGGAAATGCTGCTTATCTATTTCATGAGACAGACAAGGGTGCTGCGCTTAGCTTTGGGGTGTTTGTTATGAAAGAATAATGAATTAACGTTTGCATTTTTAAAGCTGATTTTTGATGCCAGTATATCTACACCAGACTCATACTAGATCAAGATATTGCCCCTGAAAACCTATGTAATGTCCCATCAAGGCTGAATGTACAGTATACTTTTTGTGACACTAGTCCAACTTTCTTCTTGCACCCCTTCCATGTGCAGCCCCCCCCCCCCCTATTATGTGTGCAGCCCCCCTTCCATGTGTACAATCCATAGAGAGCAGCTCCTCTCATCCAGGTGTTTCTCCCCATTTTCAGCATCTATCTCCATAGGCATTCCAACACCTCTTCTATGGCCAGACGCCACCTTGAGCTACAGTTGCCCTTGTGGCCTTTCCAGAAATCTGCCCCTGCATCCTACCATGTGACAGTGCAGGACCAATACCCGACTGTCTTTCATTATCAAGACTGTGTCATTAAAGGATACCCGAGGTGTCATGTGACATGATGAGATAGATATGTGTATGTACAGTGCCAACACATAAATAACTATGCTGTGTTTCTTTCTTTTTTATTTCTTTGCCTGAAAGAGTTAAACATCAGGTATGTAAGTGGCAGTTCCTGTCTGAGTCAGGACTGGGTCAGACTACAGTATAACCCTCACCGATAAGAAATTACAACTATAAAACACTGTCCTAGCAGAAAATGGCTTCTGAGAGCAGGAAAGAGATAAAAAGGGTCAATAGTTCATAGATTTTAGCTCTGGCATACTTCAATGAATGTGTCATTGAGTAAAAACAATAAAACAGTAAAAACTTATAAAGTAGATTTAAAGGTCGTGGCTGGATAGTGTACTGGTTAAGGCACTTTGACATGGGAGACCAGGGTCCAAATCCTGGCTAGGGTCAGTACCTATTCAGTAAGGAGTTCAAGGCAAGACTCCCTAACCCTACAGGGTGGCCTCTTGAGTGCATCCCAGTGGCTGCAGCTCTTGAGCGCTTTGAGTCCATCAGGAGAAAAGTGCTATCCAAATGTTCGGATTGTTCAGATTGTTGTTCGATATATAAAATAAAACTGTGGAATATCTTAATAAAGTCATTTTTAGGAGAAGGAAGATAGATACAATTGTTTATTTCATTAGTTTGTTTTCATCTCGTGTATCCTATAACTCTTGCAGTTTTAAACACAATGCTTGTTCTTTTTCTTTTATTGGATGGGTATGAGAAAGACTCAACAGACTGATGTAAAGTTCACAGGAAATAGGATTGAAACACTGTAGATAAACTATGCAGGTATTGCATTCTGTCTTCCTGCTCAGTGACTGCTAAAGTGTCCTTGCAGGTAAAAAAACTAAAAATGGGTCAATGTGGCCCTTGCCAATCCTTGGGGCCCCCTACAGGACTAGTGCCTGCACAGCCCAGATGGCGGCCTTGCCTATGAATCCAGAAGGTGCTGCTTGATAGTCACTTACGATTGAAAGGCTTGGAATGACAACGTGACAGTTCTGGCGGCTGATTTGTCCGTAAATTTTCGTCTCTATATGGGAATTATCTGGTTATCAAACGCACTAATTATTGTCCTTGTCATCCAATTAGCCAGCCCAGTCCTTTCGAGACGTCAAAATGTTGGTTGAAGAGTTGGAACTGTAGCAAGAAGCTCTTGTGAAGATCCAGCCAAGTCATCGGAGCTACCGACGGCGAGAAAACGGAGTATTTTCCCCCTTTCCTGCAATCACACAGGCGAGCATCTCTGAGCGAAAAAAATACAAAATGAAAAACGCCGTGCTTAAAGTAATCAGTTTTCACAGGCTCCGCTTCTAATCCAAGATTCTTTCTTCACGGACCTGTAGGGTGACTGACCTCTCATTGCGTTGCATTACGGCGCACGTAACCACCTTCTTGTTTCCCGCTGTCTCCCAGGAGCCGGTAATGACTCAGACCCTCCTCCTTCCATATCTCAGCTTCAAAACCCACCGCAAATGGACTAACTCAATTATTCCACTGCTGTGTGTCCGACAGATGTCAGACGAGAGAGAAGATGCCAGAGCATATACCCACGGGAGGACAGATCAACTAGACAGCTCTGCAGGCAAACCCGTTCAATGCCAGAGGGTACGTCATGGAAGTCTACAGAACGCTTTACCAAGCCACCGGCTCCTTCCCTGTCCCCGGTGCCTAGATTAACCCTAACGTCTCTTGGGAGCCCGGGGATACTTCAGGGGACGTTATAAACGTCTCTTATTCAAGACAGTCAAAGCGATGATACTTAGCAAGAGTGGCGTTCCGTCGCTTTGTGTCATCTTGCCTCCTTTGTCATCTCCTGAAGCAGAAGTGCTTCGGCAGGTGTCAAAATTCCAAAGTGACTATCACAAGATATGACACATCTTTGTCATCGAGATCAATGCCGCTCCCAAAAAAAGGGGCCTTTGAAAGGAGTGACATTGGAACTCTTGATCTATGTGACATTTCCAGCAACATCTATGGGCGGGCATCGATCGGGTCCCCTTGCGGCATTATAGGCCCGATGTCTTTCCTCTGGCAGCAGAGAAAATCCATTTTGAACGGATGCAGAAGCCTCCCTATTAGGACTGCGGAGAGGCGGCCATTACTTCTAATCCAAAACAACCATAACTTTATTACTTTTACGCACTGCTTGGAAGAGATATACGGCGCTCTTACACTGGGAAGGAATTAATACATAGCCATAACAGCGGGAAATGGCTGCGAACCGCACAGTAAAAACTGGTGGAGAAGAGGAAACAGGGGGGAATGACTGCTTTATGGGGCCCAGCGAGAGAGCGGAGCATCGAGATAGAAAAACATAGGTCACTCTCCGAGAAGACAAATGGTGCTTGATTGTGTGATTACATAATAGCTGTGCAGCAACCTATATAAAACCCTGAGAGGAGCAGAATTAATGATTAGCTCAAATCCCCAAAGCTCTGCGGAACAAGATAAACACACACAGAGATAGACTTTGCAGCAAGGGCTACTGCGCACGGTACACAGCTGTTCCTTCTGCTGCCAAACCACTTAAAGTGGACAGCAGGGGAAGCCATTTTGTATGAATATCCATAGGATAGTGTGAGGATGTTGTGGAGCACATACAGCAAGGGCTTCTGCACACAGTACACAGCTGTTCCTTCTGCTGCCAAACTGCTTAAAGTGGACAGCAGGGGAAGCCATTTTGTATGAATATCCATACGATAGTGTGAGGATGTTGTGGAGCACATACAGCAAGGGCTACTGCACACGGTACACAGCTGTTCCTTCTGCTGCCAAACCGCTTAAAGTGGACAGCAGGGGAAGCCATTTTGTATGAATATCCATAGGATAGTGTGAGGATGTTGTGGAGCACATACAGCAAGGGCTTCTGCACACAGTACACAGCTGTTCCTTCTGCTGCCAAACCGCTTAAAGTGGACAGCAGGGGAAGCCATTTTGTATGAATATCCATAGGATAGTGAGGATGTTGTGGAGCACATACAACAAGGGCTACTGCACACGATTCACAGCTGTTCCTTCTGCTGCCAAACCACTTAAAGTGGACAGCAGGGGAAGCCATTTTGTATGAATATCCATAGGATAGTGTGAGGATGTTGTGGAGCACATACAGCAAGGGCTTCTGCACACAGTACACAGCTGTTCCTTCTGCTGCCAAACTGCTTAAAGTGGACAGCAGGGGAAGACATTTTGTTTGAATATCCATAGGATAGTGAGGATGTTGTGGAGCACATACAACAAGGGCTTCTGCACACGGTACAAAGCTGTTCCTCATGCTTCCAAACCGCTTAAAGTGGACAGTGGGGGAAGACATTTTGTATGAATATCTACACGGAGTGGCCAAAACATTAGAGACACCCCTTATTTGAACGTAAAGCATTCCAACGGTGATGTAGAGTGACTTCACAACATACAAGGAATGTTCAGCTTCAGATGACATAGATATTAGTTAATTTCAAAATGGGTTGGGATGCTCATTCGGATTTCATGGAGTTTAAATTTCCCAGAAATCGGCAACGGAACTCGGAACACGGATTTCTGCAGTAATTCTGCATTATCGCAACTCGGTAATTTTAGCCCAATCATGGAACTCGGAAGCCTTGGACCAAACAGAGACTGCAGAGGCAATTTGAAAGTATTTGGCCAATCAGAGAATGCAAAAAATGACAAAAGATAAACCCTACAACGGAATTGGAAATCTGCACCATCCTTACAAATGGGTAAGATCTTAGTGACTTTGAGGGATGATGGTCGGTGCAGGAAGAGCTGATGCTAGCATCTCTGAAATTATGACACTTTTAGGATTCTCTTGGGTGTTTTGAGAGTGGCAGTTGAGGAAATAAAATTCAAGAAATAAGGACTATTCTGGTCAAAAAAGGCTGGAGAAGGAGAGAGGTGACTAGAGAGCAGCACGCATAGTACGCAGCAACAGAAGGGCAAAAACGCGACAAAATACAGCTGAATTCAGTGCAGGTGCATTACAGATCATATCACAACGCACAACAAGATGGGGTTTGCAAAGGATGAACTTTAGCAGCAGGAGACCATCAAGAGTGCCTTTGAATCGCAGAAAAATAGGAAAAGAAGCCTGTTTTGGGCCCTGGCCACCGTGCTTGATCGGTCTGAAATTGGTTTGAGAAACATCAATCAGAGTTTAACCTGCTTCCATGGCCAACTCAGTCCCCTGACCTCAGTCCTATTGAGCGTTTGTGGGACAAAGTCAAAACATCACTTCAAAGCTTGGAAACGCCACCATCCAATCTGACCCAACTTAGAGCTGCCATTATGTCAGCATGGGCCAACATTCCTCAGCAACAATATAAGCATCTTGTTGAGTCCACGCCAAGAACAATATTGGCTGTGATCAGAGCTAAAGATGGACAAACTCGTTAGCAGAGGGTGTCTCTTGGCCACTCAGTGTATAGGATAGTGAGGATGTTGTGGATCACATACAGTATGCACCAATGATGCAAGCCTTCTCTGATAGTGTGATAAGGTGTTAAGGCGTCCATGCATTAGCCCACGCTCACACTCAACAACGTAAAACAGGATTTTGCAATGCGGTGTTCCATGATTTTTCAGCTATTGCATTTAACAATTCTCATTCTAGTGAATGAGAATCACAACACAATTGCCGGGAAAATGCTACATACAGAACACTTGCGAACATCAGAAATTAGAAGCGCGTCACAATAGCTGCAGTGTGAGTAATCCCCTAGGATTACTGTGCAGCAGCGGTTTGCTGATCGCCAGCGATCTGGCTTTTATGGACCTTTAATGGGAGTGCTGTGTCAACCAAGTTTTCATAAAGCTTTTGTTTGTGTTGAGTAGGTTGGCATTCATGGACCTCTCATGGGTGTTCTGGAATAATGGAACTACATAGAGATTTCATGAACATGAAGATAGTTACCTGAATTTCAAGGTGCTTTTACTGATGTTATGAGGACCTGACCTTCAAAGAGCTTTCCATGGATGTGATAGTGCTACCTGACTGTTAGGTGTCTCGGAAAGCCATGACCTTCATTGAACTTTAATGGCCCTTTCATGGGTGTCCTGTAGTAGCCCAATTTCATAGACCTTTCAGGGGGGTATAAAGATGGTAAGTTGAATTTCATTGATGACGGACCTGGCCTTCACAAAGCGTTCATGGCTGTGATCATGCAATCTTTGTTGGGCGTCCTAGGAAACCATGACCTTCATGGAACTTTCATTGGCCTAAAATGGTAACCTGTCTTGCAGGCCCGGTAAGCTATGGTAAAGCAATTGGGCGAGTCTAGCCTTCTGCCATCGGCCACGATATAGTAAATGCACCAGGTGGTCACTGCTGAAGGACAGATAAAGTGATGCAATACTATTCTGTGACCTCCTGGCTGGCTGTGGGTGGTTCCCCCTTTTACCTAGAAGAACAAGATATATTACATAGCGCAGAGGCAGCACGGTGGCGTAGTGGTTAGCTCTCTCGCCTTCCAGCGCTGGGTCCCTGGTTCGAATCCCAGCCAGGGCACTATCTGCAAAGAGTTTGTATGTTCTCTCCGTGTCTGCGTGGGTTTCCTCCGGGCACTCCGGTTTCCTCCCACATTCCCAAAACATACAGTTAAGTTAATTGGCTCCCCCTAAAAAAAATTGGCCCTAGACTACAGTACTTACATTACATAATATAGACATATGGCAATGGTAGGGATTAGATTGTGAGCTCCTTTGAGGGACAGTTAGTGACAAGATATATATATATACACTGTACAGCGCTGCGTAATATGTTGGCGCTATATAAATACTAATTAATAATAATAATAATAGCGTGCTACAAAACACCTTTCTCTAACTGTACATAAACTGCACCATTGTGGCCATGACTTATCCAAAACCCTTCCACGTACGAGTGATCAAACATAACATTCTGGTAGGTGAACCCTGCTTGACCAACGTTCCTTATGGAACGCTTCTTATTTTTGAACATTTTGTGTTTTCCCACCGTGAGCCCTGAACAAAGAAAACCGAGGTGCGGAACTGGGTCATTTCAAAGCCTCGTGTAATTTCACTCCAGAATTCCATGAAAAATATATCACAATCAGATGACCTCGCGGGGGCTTTACTTCCCGATGTGAAACACCAGACGTGGCAGCTTTCTCCTGTTAATTCATGTTGCTGCCAAAGAAAATATCTTCTAGCGAAGAAAAAGATTCATGGACACATTCTTCTACAACCGGTGTCACCGGGTATCACATTCTTTATGCATCAAAAGCATTGTTTGGGAGTTGAAGAGAAGAGCGCGTTCCATCCAAGGCCCTGGAACCTTTGTTTTGAGTCAATCCTGTACACGCTGATACAAAAGCTCCTCGATAAAGGCTCTGGCTGGTAACGCGGCATTGAAAATGCGCAAATATGCCTGGAATTACAATAGCTCCTGTCGTTGGGAACTGGTGATGAGCAACTTGGCATTACTTACAATCTTGCCTTTATCTTGGTGGCTCGGGGAAGCGAATATGAGATGTGCTGAAGCGATAGAGCAGTTTCAGAGAAGTCGTTCGGAGCCGCGTAGGAATATATGTTTGTAAAAAGGGGCTTACTTTGAGGCACAAATGAACACGCAGATATACAGAGCTATTTACCTTCGCTTGTGCCTCTAGGCTCCTTTTGATGTTTCCTTCTTGCAGATCTCGGCAAAAAAAATGTATGCTTGTCTACCAAGGTTCCCCACTAGACACAACACTTTAAGCTGCTCGCTTTGACGCGATAAAGCGGATATTATCAGCAGAGTGGATGCTGATCACTGTGTATTTTTCACCGGGGTGTAGACATATACATCTTCTTTATTAATGGAAACGTCTACCTAGTTTGAAATTTACATAATGTCTACATACATGTTGCCATCTTTTTTTTTTTAAAGAAAGAAACGAGATCTAAGTGATCGTCTATGTATAGATGACACATGAAGGCGCTGTTAAAGGACACCCGAGGCGAGAATAAACTAATGAAATAAAGGATTGTATCTATCTTCCTTCTCCTAAAAATGGCTTTTTAAGATATTTCACAGTTTTATTTTATGTTTAACTCTACTTTTTAAGTTTGAACTGTTTTATTGTTTTTGCTCAATGACACATTCATTGAAGTATGCCAGAGCTAAAATCTATGAACTATGGACCCTTATTATCTCTTTACTGCTCTCAGAAGCCATTTTCTGCTAGGAAAGTGTTTTATAGTTGGAATTTCTTATTGATGAGGGTCGCACTGTAGTCACTTCCTGTCAGGACTGAGTCAGCCACTTACATACCTAATATTTAACTCTTTCAGGCAGAGAAAGAAAAAAAAGAACACAGCATAGTTATTTGTGTGCTTGGCACTGTACATACCCATGTCTATCTCATCATGTCACCTCGGGTATCCTTTCAAATCTTTAAATGTAAATGTATTAAATGGAGAGTTGTGGTAATTAACAGGGAATCAACTGTGCTCCACAGATATAACCGGGATCGCAGCTTCACACGAGTACCTCACTCAATAAAATGCAATCCAAATAAAGGCTGCGCGTCTCAATCGTCCTTACTACAAACAGTAGGAGATGTCCCTACAAGAAAAGATCAAATGCGCACATAGTGCCCGGTACTGTTTCTATAAAACAACTGCTGACTCCCCGTGCTGCACTCCTGGGCAGGGCCGGGCCGAGGCATAGGCTGGAGAGGCTCCAGCCTCAGGGCGCAGTGTAGGAGGGGGCGCACAATTCATTCAGCTGTCATTCTTAATTGTGTTTGAAGCAGAAAGAAATAAGAAAAGTAGATACATGGAAGTGACTACAAGCCAGATAATTAGAGATTAAGGTGTTGGGGGCCTTGGGATGCCTCTTTTAGTCTAAGAGCAATCTGTGTGACGGCTGGGGTTGAGGGATGGAGGGGCGCACTTTGGTGTCTCAGCCTTGGGTGCTGGAGGACCTTGTCCCAGCTCTGCTCCTGGGGAATGTGCCACCACCTGGGAAATACAACGGGTAGTCCCCCCTTCGTGTGTTCACTCACCAACTCCAAACTTGTATCATGCGTATCACAGATCAATCTGTACTCTCCAGGCGGTATCCTCAATTGTAAAATCCAGCTTTATTAAAACAAGCATCCATAGACAGTTGTGACAGACCTCTCTCGCCCTGGCTGCGGCACTCAGGGCAGTGCGTCCACTCCACACAGATTCTGCCTGGTGTTCCTCTGACGTCAGCACGCTCCCATGCTCCGCAATGGGATAATATAGAGCCCCCACTAATATTAAGAGTCAGTGGCCCCTAAGTATATCACCCTACAATGATGGTCAGTGTTCCCTCCACTGTAAAGCCAAAATGTACAGTGGTGGCCGACGTGCCCCAAAATCCCACTCGGTAATACAATTTCTATTCCTGCTGGTGACCTATTTGCCCCCACCCAGGACCAGATTTCTGGAAAGGTTACTATGGCCCGGGCCTTGGGCGGCTGGATGTAAAAGGGGGGTTTCTACGCATGAGAAGAAGGCTGAAAATGGATAAACACATGAAAATAGTAGCTGATGCCCAAGGGAGCTGTACATGAAAGAAAAGGCAAGCAGTAAGTGGATATTTCACATGGAAGAGGGGGCGGCTCATAGAATGGGAGGGGCATACTTGTCCTGGGGGGGGAGGGGGAGTATAAATCCAGCCTTGCCCCACCCCTTCCCTGAAATAAATGCTTTGATCATCATTGTGTCCCCTGAATAAACATTTAACTCTCCATAAACTCCCATTCGCACTGGCTAACACCCCCAATCAATAATAATAATAAACTACAATGGCCTCAATTCACTAAGCAGTTTGGACTAGTCTACGGATGGCTTTTAGTCTACTGATGGTTTGGTGTAAATCAGTTGCATCAAAAGGGAATTCACTAATAATTACTGAATGTTTTAGACCTGGTCTAAAACATTCGGTAATTAGACATAGCTCCCAATTGTCCCTCTTTTGGAGGGACGGTCCCTCTTTGGGAACCCAGTCCCCCTGTCCCTCTTTCTTCCTCTTTTGTCCCTCTTTCAATAGTCATGCACAGATCTATGAAAATATGTGTATTTTTGTACTGAAAACAATGTTTTTTGTATACTCTAAATCAGGGCTGCCCAATAGGTCGATCGCGATCTACCGGTAGATCGCGACCGCCTCCTCGGTAGATCGGGGCCTCTTGGCCGCGTCTCATTAAATTTTGCGGCCAGCAGCTCATCATGTTTAGCTGCTGGCCAATAAGAATGCACGGGAGACGGGGAGAGAAGACGCGGCGAGCAGAGAGGGAGGAGAGAGGCGGCGCGGCCGCTACGTCATGGCTGGGGTCGGCACCGGGCAGCCTGCAACGTGCGTGCTGGTAGCATGCCCGGCGCCGCCCCCAGCCATGACGTAGCGGCCGCGCCGCCTCTCTCCTCGCTGAGTCTTGCCGTCTTCTCCCCGACATTCATATTAGCCAGCGGCCTGCCTGCCGGAGGTTCCAGGAGTCCAGAGGACCCTGGCTAACCTACGCTGCAGGTACCTATACCTGGCTAAGCTACACTAAGGGCACCAATACCTGGCTAAGCTACACTGGGGGCACCAATACCTGGCTAAGCTACACTGGGGGCACCAATACCTGGCTAAGCTACACTGGGGGCACCAATACCTGGCTAAGCTACACTGGGGGCACCAATACCTGGCTAAGCTACACTGGGGGCACCAATACCTGGCTAACCTACAATGGGGGCCCATATACCTGGCTAACCTAAATTGGGGGCCCATATACCTGGCAAACCTACACTGGGGGCCCATATACCTGGCTAACCTACACTGGGGGCCCATATACCAGGCTAACCTACACTGGGGGCCCATATACCAGGCTAACCTACACTGAGGGCCCATATACCAGGCTAACCTACACTGAGGGCCCATATACCAGGCTAACCTACACTGAGGGCCCATATACCAGGCTAACCTACACTGAGGGCCCATATACCAGGCTAACCTACACTGAGGGCCCATATACCTGGCTAACCTACACTGAGGGCCCATATACCTGGCTAACCTACACTGAGGGCCCATATACCTGGCTAACCTACACTGAGGGCCCATATACCAGGCTAACCTACACTGAGGGCCCATATACCTGGCTAACCTACACTGAGGGCCCATATACCTGGCTAACCTACACTGAGGGCCCATATACCTGGCTAACCTACACTGAGGGCCCCTATACCTGGCTAACCTACACTGAGGGCCCATATACCTGGCTAACCTACACTGGGGGCCCATATACCTGGCTGACCTACACTGAGGGCCCATATACCTGGCTGACCTACACTGAGGGCCCATATACCTGGCTAACCTACACTGAGGGCCCAAATACCAGGCTAACCTATACTGAGGGCACGTAACCTATGCTGCAGGCACATATACCTGGCTAACGCGGGCGGGGGGGACGCGTGCTTAGCATTTGGGACGTTGGTAGATCTCCTGGTCTCGGCAAATTTTAAAGTAGCTTGCGAGCCGAAAAAGTGTGGGCACCCGTGCTCTAAATGTTATTTATATCCTTTAAATTGATATATTTCTTATTTTCAAATGTTACTATGAAGAAGGAAAATGAAACGGGATAAACAGGACCAGTGTGGTTTCAATTATACAACAACTTATTTTTTCCAATATAATCTTTATGGCTTGCATGACGAGTGTGTCGGGGGTGTGATTAGGGGTGTGGCAAAGGTGTGGCCTAAGTGTCCCTCTTTCTTCTCTCAAAATGTTGGGAGGTATGAATTTGGTGGGTAAAGCAGGGGAAATGATCAAAAGATGCAATTCACAAACTAGTAACTATGACTGACATCCTTCTCCTTTGATGAGCTCTCCTCTGCATACAATTAAACTCCTGCATAATTAATTCAGAAGGTTCCAACCTCACATCTAAAATACCTCACAGAATTACTTTACTAATAGTAATGGTCTAATCTCTGTCAGAAAAAGTGGGCGTGGTTACCCCTTGTTTTCCTTTGTGAATTGCATCTTTTGATTATTTCCCCTGGTTTACCGACCTAATTACCGAATGTTTTAGACCAGGTCTAAAACATTACACCAAACCATCAGTAGACTAAAAACCATCAGTAGACTAGTCTAAAGCTACGTACACACATACGACAACGATCGTTCGTTGTGAACGACGAACGATCTATTAATTGCCGAAAGAACGACCTAAGTAAAATCTTTTAAAGGTGTGTAACGATCTGATCGTTAGAACGAACGTTACATCACGTAAAGCAACTATTGCGTTTGCGCATAAAAATGAAAAGTTCCATGGAGAAATAGTGAAATGCGCATGTCAAGCCTAGTATGAACGTCCGTTTCCAACGATGTACTACTTTTGCAAACGATCGTCATTGGAAAAAATCCGCCAAGCTAGATCGTTCGTTTTTAACGATCTAGCTCGTCCATCCTTAGACTTAATGGTCGTTGGCTGCTTTTTTTTAAACGATCGTCATTTGAAATGATCGGGGAACGATCGTTTCAAGCGACTATAGTCACATGTGTGTACACACCTTAAAGTGACTGTGTACCACTTTAAAAATAAAAAAGTCAGATACTCACCTAAGGAGAGGGAAGGCTCTATCCTAATGAGCCTTCCCTCTCCTCTCCCGGTGCCCGGTCCCGCGCAGGAACCCCCGTAGCAGTATTTGACCAGTTCGGTCAAATACTGCCACTTCCGCCACCGAAGGGAGGTTTCGGAAGCCTTCGGGAGCACTCGGGCTCCCGAAGACAGGCCGCTCCATACTAAGCATGCACGAGCGCCCTCTATGACGCACTCGCACGTGTGTAGTATGGAGCTGCCCATCTTCGGAAGTCCAAGTGCTCCGAAGACCTCCGAAGTCCCTGCGGCGGCGGACGCGAACGGGGGAGCCAGCGCAGCACCGAGGGCACCGCGAGAGGAGAGGGAAGGCTCATTAGGACCGAGCCTTCCCTCTCCTTAGGTGAGTATCTTACTTTTTTTTATTTTTAAAGTGGTACCCATTGGCTTTAAGGGCCCATTTCCACTTGTGCGGTGGGAATCGCAGCGGAAAAAATTTGCATACAGATGCGAATTTCGCATGCGGTTTTGGTATGCAAATTTTCATACAAATTCGCATACGATTTTCTCATAGATGACTATGTATGCAAATTTAACCACGGCAGTGCCTGTGTGGTTTTCCAGTGTTTCTATGCGAAAACATATGCGAAATCGCATGGAAATTTGCGTACCAAAACCGCATGCAAATTTCCTACTAAATACATTATATGCGAATCGCATAGTGGTATGCAAATTCTGATGGATCTGCCGTGCAGATTTTTTCCGCACAGAAAAACTCTCAGAAATCCTGACAAGTGGAAACAGTTCCATCCACTTGTATTGTCTATGCAAATCTGCATGCAGGAAACACATGCAGATTCACTCTAGTGAAAACGGTCCCTGAACTGCTTAGTGAATTGAGAACATGAAAGATGTCAGTGCTGAAACAAGTGTACTGCGGCATGGCTTGAGGTTGCGGGTGGTGCATTGTGTGCTATTTGCTCCTGTAAAGTGTCTGCAGGAACAGATGCTGGGCATGTTGGTTAAACTGTCACAGGCAGCTGCTGGAAAGGAGGTTAAGCCCCTTGCTCCGTTCTGGGGGGAAAAAATGTTATCAAGTGCCCTTGCTGCTCTACATTGGTTGCTAGAACATGTACCTGGCATATGCTCATGGTTCTTATGGTTATGGATTTAGTTGATTTATTAGCATAGTGAGAGTTCATGAATACATCACCTTAGTTTTAACTTTATACCGTTATTAAGTCTTTTTTTCCCATCACTGTCTGACAGCTGTTTGCATTCCACAAAAGACTCATGTACATGAGTGGAAGGGCAGTTTAGGTAGGTGGCCCTACTTAGAGCCAGGTAAGACTGATGGGTAGGAGGTGAGCCATGGGCTTAAAGGGAACCAGAGACGCCGGACTTGAGCCTGGATCGCTCCCACCTCCACTTCCTGGATCCGCCTGTACCGGGTCCCGTCACTTCCGGCGGACGCGGCCAATTGTCACATCACAGGGGCTCCCAGCATACCCTTACGCGTGCGGCTGCGCAGTATGCAGCCACAAGCATAATGGTATGCTGGGAGCCCCGGTGATGTGGACAATTGGCCGCATGCTGACGCCGACTGGCCGAAACTACGGGACCCGGAACTGGCTGATACAGGAAGCGGAGGACGGCGGCGTGGGAGCAATACGTGCGTATGGGGCTGGAGGAAGCCCCAGGTATGTATAAAATCTTTTTATTGGCGTCTCTGGTTCCCTTTAAGTGAGAGGTACAGTATATGGAGGCTGCCATATTTATTTCATTTTAAACAATACCAGTTGCCTGGCATCCTGCTGATCTTTTATGCATCAGTAGCATCTGAATCACACACCTGAAACATGCATGCAACAAATGCGGTCAAACATCTGATCTGCATGCTTGCTCAGGCTAAAAGTATTGGAGGCAGAGGAACAGCAGGACAGCCAGGCAATGTGCATTGCTTAAAAGGAAATAAATAGCCTCCTTATCGCTCTAAGGCAGGGGTCTCAAACTCAATTTATCTGGGGGCCGCAGGAGGCAAAGTCAGGATGAGGCTGGGCCGCATAAGGAATTTCACAATCGCGGCGCATCGCCGCCTCTGCCCGGCCCTTTCACTCTTCCTTCACAGAGAAGGGGGGGGGGGGGAGAGGCGGCGATCCGTGTGGCGATTGACGTCAGGAGAGGCAGAGCTGAAGCTGAAAGCTCTGCCCCTTCCAGGAAATGCCGGCGGATTGCCCCCCGGGCGATTTGGGGGCTCTGCAGCCCTCGTTTAGCGGCGAGGATGCGGTGGATTACTTGTGAGCACTGAAGCGAACTATAAGGAAGCTTGTGCAGGCGAGGGCCACAAAATATTGTATCGAGGGCCGCAAATGGCCCGCGGGCCGCGAGTTTGAGACCCCTGCTCTAAGGTCAGTTGTCTTTTAAAGTCGTTGGGAATCCCCCGCCGAGTGGACTTTGGAAGTCTTCAGGAGCTGAGTCCTCCTGAAGACAGGTGGCTCCATACTGGACACGTGCCAGTGAACAAGAGAGAGCACGCATGCAGTATGGAAGGACCTATCTTCGGTAGCACTCGGGCTCCCAAAGACCTCCGAAGCCTCCCTTTGGCGGTGGAGATAGCAGCATTTGACCGAATTGGTCAAACATTGCTGCAGGAGATCCTTCGCTGGAGTGGGGACCGGGAGAGGAGAGGGAAGCCTCATTAGGACCCAGAACCTTTCCTCTTCACAGGTAAGTATCAGACTTTTTTTTTTTTTTATATGGTTCCCAATGACTTTAATTCAATGCACATTTTCTTACAATGTTGAATCATTTTGATTTTGAGTGGGGAAAAAAAAATCATCCTAATCAAAATGACATGCCTTCCAATATGGGCTACCCCACCCCCCTCCGCCCACATCATCTTAAAGACTTCTATACTGAGCTGCATACATTTGAATCACTCACCCTTCATGCTCCTTCCCATCAACCTGAATGAGGGGCACCAGTCAGTAGCCATCTTGATAGAAATGTGGCCTGGCTAATTAATGTCTCAAATGCCTTCCGCCCAGAACAGGTTCATCCACAAGCATTGCTGGATGTCAGGCAAGGCCACACAGGCCATGGCCTTGGGCACCAGGAAGCAAGGGGCGGGCTGGCACACTCATGCAATAAAGCTGCCAAACATGTGAACCACAGTGATCGGGCAAGTGTCTTGGATTTGGGGAATGAAGGGGCAGCAAATATGGGCAGCTTACTGTCTGTGACCTAAGCTGTTATTCACCATCACTGCTGGACGCTCTTTTCGAGTCCGACTACGGTCTCCATCCGGCTCCAACCTATCAGAGCAACGTGTGTGTGAGGGGGGTTGCTGATGGTCAGGGGGCAAGTGGTGAATTGGCTTTCGGTGGTAAAAAGGTCAAATCCGGCCCTGTGCAATAGGCAACCTAGGCAGGTGCCTGGGGCTTAGTGGGTATCAGGGGGCCCTACTAATACCTTCTCTGACCCCTTCCCCATCTCAGATTACCAAAAGGACCACAAGGGTAGGGGCCAAAATGGCTACCTTGCTTAGGTTTCCATTTCATCTTAATCCATCTTTGCCTCCCCCACCTCCCCACCCTCTCAGCTTGAACAGATACCACAAAGACTGCATCTTCCTCTTCTTTCCCGATGCAAATGACAGCATGCTTTTCTCTGTGAAGCACTGCATATCAATTCTTATCTGAGCATCAGTGGGTTGCGACCTCTTCCACAGCGATATTCACCGCTTTATTACCGAACAACGGAAGATGTCAGCGCGAGAGCTGAGAAGGGTGATTAGAGTGCAATACTTAGTACAAGGAGAGCCAGGATTCATTTGTATTGAAGACTCATTGTAGGTTTTGATACCTTGCACCAGTCTGGTATTTATAGAAAAAAATTATAGTCTGCCAAGCTGTCAGAATGTAATGGGTTTTCTCTTTCTCTCTCTCGCTCGCGTCCCGGGCACGCGGCAATTTCAGCGAGGAGGAATCTTGACGCCGATCTCTCTGCCGGTGTGTCTCCATTGGAGAAGCGGTGCTCAGATGTGGAGTTTGAAACAAATTTCTATCTCTCGGATGAGTGGATGATCTTTACGCCGGGATTGAGGGGCAGATATAGCATAGCGCTGGATAAAACGCGGGTTCCTGCGGATTAAAAACTAGAGAAGGGGAAATGAAATGGAGTATCTTCAGAGCGGCCCTTTGCAACTGATTAGGTTTAAAGTGGGACTCCGCTTTCGTGGTGATAATGGAAGCAGTTCCCTGCAGGATGCATGCACTCATCAAGAAGATTAGGCTATGTTAGTGCTGGGTGGGGCATCCTTTTGTTCTCAATACAGCCTCAACTCGAGGAATGAAATCCACATGACGTCAGAGAGATTCCTTTGAGGTTTACAGAGGCATCACACAGTTTCTTCAGATAGGTCAGCTGTGCACTCATGTAGGGCCTAACTACAGGGGCCCAGAGTTGCCAAAGTTGTAAGAGGGCCCTGACTATTAACTTCAATCCCTCCGATATAGGGGTTCATCCTTCAATGAGCCCCTCAATGAGCATCTCTACTCAAGAGTTCAAGTTGAGGCCCAGATTCATGAACCTACTGTATACTGTGTGAACACATTAGCGGGCATCACATAAAGTGTAAAGCGGGTTTTCTCATGCCCACATAGCGTACCTTGCATTATTCATGCAATGTATGTATTGCTGTGCTGCTTTGTGTAACGCCTGTTAAAGAGGCCCTGCTGTGACATTCAGTAGAATGCAGTAAATTATTCAAGATTCTACAGTAACACTTCTTTAAGAGACTCTGTAACAAAATGTTGAGCCTTATTTCTTCTATCCTATATGTTCCTATAGCTGTTCTAATGTGCTCTGTCTTACTGCAGCCTTTCCTAGTTGTACAGTGGCTGTGTTATCTCTGTTATATGATCTAATCTTCTCTCCTCTGTCGGGCTGAGGCAGTCAAGCTGGAATGTGCTGTGCTGTGCTGCTTGTGATTGGCTAGAAGCTATACACACCCTCTCCAGGCCCCCTGAACACTCTGTATGACTCACACACTGAGCTCCTCTCAGCCTATCACATGCCATGTCTTTTGTTTGTAAACACTGCCTAAAACTGGCAATTACAAGCCAGGATTGCAGCAGGGAGTGGCAGAAACAGCACAGAGGGGTCCAGGAGAACATAATTAATAGAATGGTATGCTTTTTATTGTAAGAATTTTAGAGTACAGATTCTCTTTAAGTCTGTATATTGCTGTCATGTGGCATGTAGCACCGCCCTTCCAGCCTAGGCTGTTTAGCTATGCAGAATTTCCCCCCAGAGTATTATGGGAGAACAGATATATTTTTACTGGTTTCAGAATTCTCAGAAACAAACATTCCATGATTCCATGGTTGCTGTTATCTGTGATAAATGTCAAAATGTAAATCGGGGAGAGGAAAGATTTTAAAATGGGCAAACACTGACTAAAGACTTTATACATCAAAATTGTAAAAAAAAAAAAAAAAAAAAGCTTTCATGACGTCATATTAACTACAGTTCCACTTTAGAGCAAACCTGAATTGAAAATAAACTTACGAGATAATGAATTATATGTGTAGTACAGCTAAGAAATAGAACATTAGTACCTAAGAAAGGTAGGTAGAGTTTAAAAAAACTTTAGTTGTTATCTTATCTATGCAAGAGCTTCTCTGACGTATTCAACCCACTGGGTCAAATACAGTCCTGTTTTCTGAAGCACTTGAACAGCCAAGATACAGTGAGAAACAGCTTGAGATAAGGTTTTACTGCAGGAGAGTGCAAAGGGTCATTATTGCTGCTGTGTTTTATAGCTTAAGGCTGCTTACACACCAAGACGTTACAGGCGCACGTTAGTGCGCCTGTAACGCTCCCCCAACGCACAGCAATGTAACACAAGTGGGCTGTTCACACAGCCCACGTTGCGTTACATGTAACGCTGCACGTTCTGTGCAAAGTGCAGCATGCTACGGCGTTGGAGCGGCTATAGCCGCGTTAGACTGTTTGCACATGCGCAGTGGGGGGCGGAGAGGAGGCGGGGAGAGCCAGCTACAGTAGCCGCGCACATGGCTACTTAATATTCACTGCACTGGCGGGCGCTGATTGGCCGGCGGGACCACGTGATGCGGAGTGTCTCGCTCCGCATCACGTGGTCCCGCTGGCCAATCAGCACCACTCTGGGAGACATTATAGGACTCGAGCCGTCGGCTCTTGCAGCACCATACGTTGTGTTAGGTGCACGTTATGCGACCTTAACGTGCCACCTAATGCAACGTCTTGGTGTGCAAGAAGCCTAAAAGACAGAGTGTGGTTTTAAAACTGCAACTCTGACAGTATGATGCAATGTTATAAAATAAAAAAAAGATATCTCTGAAAATAAAAATATGAGACTCATATCTTTGCTACTAATTTTATATTATCCACTAGCTAATGGTCCGACATTGCCTGGGAATGTATTTGGCTGGTGTTGGCTCCGCCTGCTTTTTCTAACCCTAACACCTATTACTCAATTACTCAATGACCAAGTTTGTGAGCTTTGCGGTCTTTGGCATCAATAATTTGCATTGAATTGAAACAAATGTGATTAGCTGTTTGTGGCTCGACCCCCTTTTCTGAATTTTAACTTCAGGCACCCAATAACCGACTGTACCAGGTTTGAGGCATTAACAGTGCAAGAATGGCAGCAATTAAATATTCCCCTTGAAAATTCATAGGTGAATTTTGATTTGCTTTTGTAGGCTCCTCCCACTTTTCTGATTATTAATCTCAGTCACCCAGTGACCAACTGTGCAAAGTTTGAGAACCCTACCATTAACAGTGTAAGAATGGCTGCAGTTTACATTTTCCCAGTGAAATTTGTATTTGTCTCCGCCCATTGATGACGCGGCGTTGCCCGGGTATGTATTTGGCTGGTGTTGGCTGTTGGCTGCATCCACTTTTTCTAACCCTAAAACAAAATTACTCAATGACCAAGTTTGTGAGCTTTGCAGTCTTTGGCATCAATAATTTGCAATTAAATAAAAAAAAATCTGATTGGCTGTTTGTGGCTCCACCCCCTTTTCTGAATTTGAACCCCAGTCACCCAATGACCAACTGTTGCAAGTTTGAGGCTTGTGCCATTAACAGTACAAGAATAGCAGCAATTAAATATTCCCCTTGAACATCAATAGGTGAATTTTGATTGGCTTTTGTAGGCACCACTCACATTTCTGAATATTAACCCCAGTCACCCAGTGTGTCAAGTTTGCAAACCCTGACATTAACCGTGTAAGAATGGTAGTGATATATTACACATACAATTTTTATATCATAAGGTGTTTTATTTAGCTTCAGGTTTGCTTTACACATCACAGATGCTGTCAGCACTCAGTAAAGTTTAGAGAATTGGAGCCAAAGTAATAATTTCAGTTACTTTCTATTTTCCAGTGAGACAATTTTGACAACTTTTTTTGTTTTTTGCTATTCTTAAAGTTATTATTTGACATAAAAACAGACGCCACAAGACAGATGTCTCCTGCTGCTCAAGCCTTCATTGCTGTTCATATTTCGGAGCATAATGTGTTCACGCCCTGAATCAGCATATACTCAGCTAGTTCTATGTTCTTTTACAACCGACAATATGGAATGTGGAATTCACGATGGCTGTTAGTATGCTGGAAATCAGAAACAGAAGGATTATTATTTCACCGATGTTTAATCTATTGTATAGTTCATGGCAAGCTTTAGTCTGTTACCACCACAGAGTCTGTGGCGGGAGAACAGGAAGTAGTCTGGTTGCTATTGACGACAGGATTCTTTTTCCTCAGCGCTCATGTGGGAGATTGTGGCGGGCCCGTCAGATCTCATTGGCTTGTTTAGGGAGAGGATTTACTAGAGACTTTTATGGAGGCTTTATTGACTAACATGAGCTGAGGGCGAATGAGGTTACAGTCTGCAAATTGGGAGTGCAGCCATTTTGGGAATGACGGTTTAGCGTGGAAAGGGAGGCATTCTCAGTCTGCAGCCAGGATGGATGCTGCCGTTATGGCTGTGTAATGAGGCTTTCTGTATTAAACTAAAATTACCATCTGTCTTTGAAATAATCAGCAGAGGTCCCTGGCACGCGGGGGGTTAAGTGTTCTGCAGGGCAAACAGTAAACAGCGGCGGAGCGGCAGACTGAGAGCTCCGACAATGGCGCATCTCCTGATATGGTCATGGGGGCAGGGGGGAGTAGCCCTGGAGCAAACAAAATTTAAACTGAACATATGATGCGGAAGAATATTATGAGTTATATTTGGAAAAAAATATTCCTTTTCATTCTGGAGATATAACTGGGGAAATTATATGCAAATTAAAGCTGTTGCTAAAAGTGTCAGGAGAAAGTTCCCCAGTGTCAGGAGGAAGCCCCTCCCCTTTGTCCTGTCAAGTCTCATGTTTTCATTTCTTTTACATCTGACAATATCTAAAATATTGTCAGTGTGGGTAACACCGGATGTTGTCATTTTTCATCAGCATGGGCGGCGCTCTACACTGGGGCACTGGCCCACCCTGGGATCAATGTGCCCCCCTGAGACCCCCCCTCGCTCAGTAACATACAGTTAACTTTTCCATGCTCCAGCAGCATACAGTGAAATATGTAATAGGTGAAATGTAATAGAAGCAGGGCTGTGGAGTCGGTACAAACATCATTCAACTCCTGACTCGGACTCTACAGTTTATGAAACTACCGACTCCGACTCCAGATGCCCAAAATTTCTCCGACTCCTCGACTCCGACTGCACAGCCCTGAATAGAAGCAGAGGGTCAGCAGAATAGCCAGGAAACTAGTATTTCTTAAAAGGAAATAAATATTGCAATCTCTGCATCCCTCTCGCTTCAGTTGTCCCTTAAATGCTTCCAGGGATGAAGATGTTCTGATCGGGTGTGGCAGGGAGTTTCAAAGTGTAGGGGGAGCATGACAAGGGTCTCCATTTCCAAAGGTTTTCAGGTGGTGGACTCTGTGTGTGTGTGTGGAAAGGGGGGGTGATACAGTTGCAACAAGTCCTTTGGGTATCCAGGGCCCAGATTGTGCAAGGATTTGAATGTCAGTAAGCCAATCTTAGACATAATTCTCCATTTTATCGGTGGTCAGTGGAGGGTTGGTGGTATGTGGCAATGGGGGGGTTGACTAAATAACAGCCTGGAGGCAGCATTCTGTACTAATTGCAGGCGATTCAGGTCATTGTTTGGAAGGCCTGTATAGAGAACATTGCAGTAGTCCAACCGTGATGTGATAAGGGCATGAACTTGGATCGGAAGATCTGCTGGAGCATATCTCAGAATATATGAACTCTGCCCATTGGGAAAAAGAAACAACGGTTAACAAATCAAAGCCGCCAGCTGCCGATTAGTTAGCTGATTACTTGATCCCTGGGCTAGTGGCTTTGATTTGCTAGCTGTTCTTTCCTGGGCATCAGAAATTGTCATTCTCCGCTCATCCCCGGCAAATAGTGATCAGCATAAAGTTCGACAAAGCGGCAAATTTTGGTTCCACGGGAATGTGAACCGGCGGCGGGCTGAAATGTAACTTGGCGGGGGGCTAATCAGATTCTGGAGCCTGACTCTTGAATAGGATTAGCCCCCTGCAAAGTTCCATTTCAGCCCCTCGTAAATTCACATTCCCGTGGAACCGAAAACATGCCGTCGGATGGGATTTTTACGCTCATCGCTACTGGTGCACAGCCAATGAGAAACGTCTCCGGCACTGATGAATCTGTAACAGCTGCTGCCGTAGTCCCCGCCAGAGACGCCCGCGCCGGTGTGCACAGAGAACAGTTCTCTCCCCCAGCAGCACAGGGGTTACACGTAGTCTGGTGGAGGCCACAACAAGCTTGTCTTTGTGTGTATCAAGTGGAGCGGCAAGCATGCAACCTGCCGGCACTGGAACACAACAACCGGCGATGAATCCAGGGCCTCCGCTGGGAACGCTTCCCCAGAATTTCATTTCCAAGCAGCCCAGCCTCTTATTAGAGCTCTATTTTCCTGACTAGCGAGCAGAAATGCTTAAATCTGCTTATTATTCTCCAAATGTCGAGAACTCCATCGTAGGCGAGGAAGGGTTCGGCTGAAGATGCGCTACAACGCTTGTTTTATGCCCGCCATTCAGAAGTTAGTGTGTTTTTAAGTCACAGATGCAAAGGTAAGTTTGGTCAAGTCAGAAAACAGCACAGCCTGCCAACTACTAAGATGAAAATGGACCTTCCCAAGTTACAGAGGGTAGAGGGATTGGAATTGGGGTGTTTCTGTCCTGTCATATTAGCATGTCATATTTAGGTGTGCATGAAAAAGGGGCACAAGGAAAAAAGGGCACGGAGTTTAATTAAGAAAAATGTCTTACACTCCCCTAGTGACCAGGCCATTTTTCACAATTTAGGCCACTGCAGCTTCAAGGCCTCGCTGCAGGGCCGTACAAGTCAGCACAGAAGTGATCTCCCCCTTTTCTGCCCACCAACAGAGCTTTCTGTTGGTGGGCTGTGATCGCTCCCAGGATGTTTGTTTATTTTTTTATAAATATGTCATGTTTAAAAAACAAAAAAAATAGCCTTTTTTTAATTACTTTTCTCCCCAGCCCTCCCTTCTTCCCCCTCCAGCCAATCAACACAATCCGCTCTGAAAGCATCAGCCTATGAGAGCCAATCGCTCTCCTGTCTCCCCAGTAGATCGCATCGCTGTACAGAGTAAATAGACGGCGGTTTCTTCTCCAAGCCACTGGGAGACTGATGGGGGAACGGCACTCCATCATTCAAATGGAGATGCGCGTGCATCGGCCCAAGGACTTGACGCCAATTTAGGCGGTCCTGGGGCTGCTGCCATGGTCACGCCCATCAGAGTTACGTGGTCAGCAAGCAGTTAATATGCACCTGAAGTGGGAGGTATATGGAAGCTGCCATATTTATTGCCTGTTAAACAATACCAATTGCCTGACTGTCCTGCTGATTCATTTGGCTGCAGTAGTGTCTGAATACCACCAAAAATAAGCATGCAGCTAATCTTGTCAGATCTGACAATAATGTCTGAAACACCTGATCTGCTGCATGCTTGTTCAGGGGCTATGGCTGAAAGTATTAGAGGCAGAGGATCAGCAGGACTGCCAGGCAACTGGTAATACTTTAAAAGGAAATAAATATGGCAGCCTTCATATACCTCTCACTTCAGGTCCCCTTTAATGTCTACCGATATTATTTGTTTTTAAAGTGTAGATGGTGTATATTATCATAATATTATTGCCTAATGAAAATGGCTAATACCAATAATGAAACAATAGAAAATCTTACTGATATTTTACTACAGCTTAACCTAACCCGACACTCACACAGGACCCTCCTGCTAATGATGCCTAATTCCGCCCCCCTCCCCCTGGTGATGCTCAACCCTAAAGCCCCATCTACACGATGAGACATTGCAGCGATCCAGCGGCTCGATTAGCCGCCGGATCGCCTCTTCTGCGTGCCCGCCGCGTCCCCGCTCCGGCATCAATACCCGCTCGATTCCCGCTCGTCCCCGTGCCGCGCCGCTTATCTTCCGCTCGATTCCCTGCCATTGTCCCCTAGCGGGGAGCGAGTAGGGAATCGGCGGAAGCAAGATCCGTCCTGTCGGATCTTATCAATCGAGCCGCATCAGCGGCTCGATTGATAAGGAGCATCGCTGCCGCATCTACGTGTGTAGATGCGGCTTAAGACCCCACCTAGTGGTTTGGTGTTTGGGAGATTGTATCATTAATGAGCAAACTTTAGAAAATAAATGAATACCGTATTTTTCGGATTACTATGCTGGGTACACACAATGCATTTTTTCGGTCGATTTCCTTCCAATCGATTATCCACTCGATTTTCTGCTCAATTCTCTTATCTTTTCTTATCAATTTCCATTCACTTCTATGAGAAATCCACCAGAAAAAGGATCGGAAATAATATCGGACATGACGGAATTTATCTATCAAACCATCTATCTGCTGAAAAAACGTATGGTGTGTACCTAGCATAAGACGCTCCAGACCATAAGACGCAGCTAGGTTTAGAGGACAAAAACCAGGGGAATCTGTGTGCGTGCGTGCGTGTGTGTGTGCCGCGATCACGCGAAAACGGCTTGACCGATTTGAACGAAACTTGGTACACAGATCCCTTACTACCTGGGATGATAGGTTCTGGAGATCTCGCGTCCCCCCTGCACACTTGGGCGGAGCTACAAACAGCAAATCAGATTCCACCCATTCAAGTCAATGGAAAAAATGTAAAAGGCTGCCATTCTCACAGTAATCACACCAGAGTCCCCACACTTGGCACAGTTGGTCACTTGGTGACCGAGGTTACAAATCCAGGAAAAGTGGGCGGAGCATAAAACAACCAATCAAATTTCAGCCATTCATTTTAAAAATGTAAACTGCAGCCATTCTTAGACTGTTAATTGCAGGGTTCTCAAACTTGCCACAGTTGGTCACCGAGTCAATGCGATTAAGATTCAAAAAAAATGGGTGGAGCCTACAACATCCAATCAAAATTCACCTATTGATTTTCAAGGGGGAATATTGAAACTACTGCTATTCATACACTTTTAATGGCAGAGGCTTCAAACTTGCTACAGTCGGTCATTGGGTGACTGGGGTCCAAATTCACTAAAGGGGCGGGGCCACATACAGCCAATCAGATTTCCTTGGTGGATAAACTGCTTCCATTCACACATTTTTGATGCCAGGAACCTGAAAGCTCACAAACTTGGTCATTGAGTGACTGTGTGTCAAGGTTACAAAAAGTGGGCGGAGCCAAAACCAACTTTTACTGGGAAAATATAAACTGCAGCCATTCTTACACAGTTAATGGCAGAGTTCTCAAACTTTGCACAGTTGGTCATTGGGTGACTGAGATTAAGATTTTGGAAGGTGGGTGGAGCCTACAACAGCCAATAAAAAAAATCACCTTTTGATTTTCAAAGGGAATATTTCATCTGCTACCATTCTATTATACTGTTAAAAGCAGATGTCTCAAACCTGCTACAGTTGGTCACTGGGTGACTAGGGTCCAAATTCAGAAAGGGGGCGGAGCCACAAACAGCCAGATTTGTTTATTTTTCAATGGGAATATACAAAGTATTGATACCAAGGACCCCAAAGCTGATAAACTTGATAATTGAGTGACTGCATGTCAAAGGTAGAAAAAGTGGGCAGTGCCAACAACTACATTTTTTACATGGCAGGGTTCCCAAACTTTACACAATTGGCCACTGGGTGACTGGGAGGAATATTCAGAAATGTGGGTGGAGCCTACAACAGCCAATCAAAATTTACCTATTGATTTTCAAGGGGAATATTCACATTGCTACCATTCTTACACTGTTAATGGCAGAGGCCTCAAACCTGATACAGTCAGTCATTGGGTGACTGGGGTACAAATTCACTAAAGGGGTAGAGCCACAAACAGCCAATCAGATTTGTTAGATTGATTTCAGCCATTCTGTTATTGGCAGGGTTCTCAAATGTTACACAGTTGGCCACTGGGTGACTGGGACTAATATTCAGGAAAGTGGGTGGAGCCTACAGCAGCCAATCAAAATTCACCTTTTGATTTTCAAGGGGAATATTTACATTGCTGCCATTCTTACACTCTTAATTGCAGAGGTCTAAAATCTGCTACAGTCAGTCACTGGGAGACTGGGATTTAAATTCTGAAGGGAGCGGGCCAAAAACAGCCAATCAGATTTGTTTAATTTCAATGGTAAAATGCAACTTATTGATGCCAAGGACCCCAAAGCTCATAAACTTGGTCATTAAGTGACTGTATGTCAAGGTTAGAAATAGTGGGCGGAGCCAAAAACAACTCACTTTTTACATGGGAAAATTTAAACTGCAGCTTTTCTTACACTGTTAATGGCAGGGTTCTCAAACTTCACACAGTTGGTCACTGGGTGACTCGGATTAATATTCGGAAAAGTGGGTGGAGCCTACAAGAGCCAATCAGAATTCACCTATTGATTTTCAAGGGGAATATTAAAACTGCAGCCATTCTTACACTGTTAATGGCAGAGGCCACAAACCTGCTACAATCGGTCGTTAAGTGTCTGGGGTTCAAATTCAGTAAAGGGGCTGAGCTAAAAACAGCCAGATTTCTTTGCTGGATAAACTGCTTCCCTTAGCACAATTTTGATGCCAGGAACCCAAAAGCTCACAAACTTGGTCATTGAGTAGTGACTGTGTGTCCAGGTTACAAAAAATGGGTGGAGTTAAAAACAGATTTTTCAGGGAAATTGTAAACTGCAGCCCTTTTTCACTTTTAATGGCAGGGTTCTCAAACTTAGCATAGCTGGTTACTGGGTGACTGGGATTAACATTCACAAAAGTGGGTGGAGCCTAAAAATGCCAATCAAAAATCACATGTAGCTTTTCAAGGAGAATATTAAAATTGCTGTCATTCTTGCCCTGTTAATGGAACAAGCCTCAAACCTGGTACAGTTGGTCATTGGGTCACTAGGGTTCAAATTCAGAAAAGGGGACAGAGCCACAAACAGTGAATCAGATTTGTTTCATTTCATGGGAAAATACAAATTATTGATGCCAAGGACCCTAAAGCTCACAAACCTGGGCACTGAGTAGTGACTTTGTGTCCAGGTTACAAAAAGTGGGTGGAGCCAAAAACAAATTTCACTGGGAAAGTGTAAACTGCAGCCTTTCTTACACTGTTTATGGCAGGGTTCCCAAACTTTGCCCAGATGGTCACTGAGTGACTGAGATTAATATTTAGGGAAGTGGGTGGAGCCTATAATAGCCAATCAAAATTCACCTGTTGATTTTTAAGTGCAATATTTAAATTGCTGCCATTTTTACACTGCAGATGCCTCAAACCTGCTACAGTTGGTCACTGGGTGACTGGGGTTCAAATGCTGGAGAGGGGGTGAAGCCACAAACAGCCAATCTGATTTGTTTAATTTCTATGGGAATATACAAATTATTGTTGCCAAGGACCCCACAGCTCACAAACTTGGTCATTGAGTGTTTGTGTGTTAGGGTTAAAAAGTGGGCGGAGGCAACACCAGTCAAATGCATACACAGGCAACGCCGGGTCATCAGTGGGTGGAGACAAATACAAATTTCACTGGGAAAATGTAAACTGCAGCCATTCCTACAGTGTTAATGGCAGGGTTTTTAAACTTTTCACAGTTGGTCACTGGGTGACTGGGATTAATATTCAGAAAAGTGGGTGGAGCCTACAAAAGTGGATCAAACTTCACCTATTGCTTTTCAAGGGGAATATTTAATTGCTACCATTTTTGCACTGTTAATGGCACAGGCCTCAAACCTGGTACAGTTAGTTATTGGGTGACTGGGGTTCAAATTCAGAAAAGGGGTGGAGCCACAAACAGCCAATCAGTTTTTTTTTTCATTTTAATGCAAATTATTGATACCAAAGACGGCAAAGCTCACAAACTTGGTCATTGAGTAATTGTGTGTTAGGGTTAGAAAAGTAGGTGGAGCCGACACCAGCCAGATACATACCTGGGCAACGCCGGGCAATCAGCTAGTAAAATATATAGTAAACCTGGTGCATCCATGGTGAAGGGGCAACGTGTGGATTATGCCCCCTTTTGTACCTCATGCCTCCTTGTGTCCTCCATGTGTCTGCCTCTGTCATCCTTGTGTCCTCCTCTATGCCCCTTTGTGCCCCCCTCTGCCCCCTTGTGTCCCCCCTGTGTCCTCCTCTGCATGGGCACAGTAGAGGGAGCCCCCGACATTGCAGCATGTTGGAGGTTGGTATTGGCAGGCATTCACAAGTCAGGCACTCCCTGCATTTGGACTATAAGACGCAGAGTTTTTCCCCCACTTTTGGGGGAGAAAGAGTGAGTCTTATAGTTCAAAAATACAGCAGAGTATTTCTTTCCCTGATACAATCTTGATTGTTGTACAATGTTACCACTTCAATATAATATGAGGGACTACCTAAAGTCTCCATTAAAAGTATATTCATTCAGTTTATGGGGTCACCTATACATTAGCCCCCCCTCCATGCATAACACTAGCCTCTGCCCCTATTGTCTAACACTAACCCCCCTGGCGCCCAAAGGACCGCAAAACAAATCAAACGTACTAGCGGATCACGTACTAATGGCTGATCGTTTCTTGTAAGTGCTTGCCTAGCTGGTATTGGCCTCTGCTAACTAGTATTGGCCTCGCCCTCTGCCCAATAGAACTGACAGGCGATCTCTGAATGTTCGTTAATGAGAGTTCTAAAGCCAGTAGAAAAGATCTCCCAGATTATTCGGGGTGGGGGGTGCATAATAAACAGCCAAGGCTAAGCCTCAGTGGGAAGGCGGAGCTACATACCAATATACAGTAATATTTAGTAGCATTAGGAAGTGTTTATGATGCTGAAACTGGGATATTTAACGTAAAAGTGAGTATCCTGAATAATTTACTGCTTTCTACTATATGTCGATACAGTGCCTCTTTAAAGCGGGATTGTCAGCCATAAAATTTAACCTCCCATTACCCACTGCTCTATGTTTATTATGTAGTCTACATCCTGACCCTGCATTGCAAACAATCCAATAGAATCATAAATGTTTCTGCTGTAATGAATCTTATCTCAGTCAGCCTGGCTCTATTCTGGTACATTGCCAGGGAGAAGGAAGCGTGTTATCTCCCCTCCCACATTCCTGCTCCTCACTGATTGACTGAGGGCAGTTCAGTGTGACTGGAGGCTGAGAAGGGAAATACACCCCACCCCTCTGAAATATGATCTATGCTGTGCAAAGCACAGCATAGATCATATTTACAAAGCAAGCTAGATACGACATTTAAATGTCTACAGAGCTCAATGGGGAGGAGGGCTGGCAATGTATACACCATTTCAGGCAGGAGGAAAAAAAAAAGAATAAGGGGGAAATAACAAAAGAATAACACACATAATACAAGAATAAGGGGGGAAATAACATCAGAATTGGCTTGAGTCAGAGGCAGTAAAGATGGAAAATGCCTGAAACAGTGTTCTCTTTATTTACTCTATAAAATTCACTGAGATCAAAATATGGACAGTACAATACGTATTTTATGTTAGTAGAAGTATTTATCTACTTATATATGTTTTTTTTCCTGGGATAGTATTGCTGCCCCTGCTGCCTTAAGTTGCAGCCAGGTTTGCAGGATTGTTTATGTTCTTTGACGTTCTCCCGCCTAGCAGAAGCTCATAATTCAGGCCCTGAGCGTCTGTGTCCCGGCTTATAAGAGAGAATTGGCTGCCGTACCTCTTGGCTGGCAAGGCGCCTTTTTTTTTTCCTTTTGTGAATCCATTATGTATTCTATAGCAGTATCTGTTTGCCAACAAGGCAAGATAGATCCTTTTTATGTAAACCTTGCCTTTCCTTCAGCCCCTCGTTCCATAATGATGCCGTTATCCTCATAACACTTGTCTAAATGCCACCTCGACACGAGAAACCTCATCTGCCTCACTGTACAATCCAGCAATTCATGCTGTTCTCCCTACAGTTTTAAGACCAGCTGTCACAGGCTCCGACCTTGAAGACATGACGTGACCTTGACATCAAAAGTGCCTGTGATGTTCAAAGCTGTGTGCTGGGCTGCTGGCAGACCCACGGCGGGCAATTAACGCATGTCTGTCTGCCGGGGGAACTGCACTTCACATTGCCGCCCACTACCCAGGGCCAGGCGGGCATGCTGAGATTTGTAGTACAACAGCGAATCGAGAGCAAGAAGTCGAAACTCCTGGCAGGAGATCATTTTTTTTATATTCGTTACAAAATAAGATTTCAGGCAGTAGTAAAGCTCTCTGGATCCGTAGCATAGAAAAATGAGTCAATATTTGGCTCTCTTAGCACAATTACTTTTGATTTCCTTTTTTTTCATTTTTTTTGTCCATATGAAACATAAGCAGAGGTGGGACAGATGATAGGAGTGCCAAATATTTCAGCCAGTGACAGGATTAGTGCAGGTGTTGAAGCTGAGTAGCAAAGTCTCCTGCTGTGTGCAGCGAATCACTCCTGCAGCGGTTTAGGTGATTTGGGTGTCTAATAAACGCCAATGCAAATAACAGCAATTGGGCATTGAAGCCAAAACTGACTAGCCGATTGACGAGTACTTATTATAATTATTCGGCTATTAGTAGCCAAAAAGCTAGTACTTTAGCCATGGGGGTGGAGGGGGGCTATTATTAGCCATGAGGGGAGGTTAGTGTTGCGGGGGGTGTGGCTAATGTATAAGTGCCCACTATTGATACAATCTTGATTGTACAATCTTACCAAATCTATGTAGTAGGAGTCCAAACTGAATGCATATACTTTGTACAGATATTTTAGGTAGTTCCTCATAAAACACTGGAGTTATAACATTCTACAATCAAAATTGTATCATTAGTGGGCACCTTTGGGCTCTAGGAGGGAGGGATAGTAAGATAATAGGGCACTGGGTAAGTCTATAATAAAATATCGGTAATGTTACAACGGCTCCACCGATGCCCAATGGTACAGGCGGTGCAGCAAGACGTACTCTCTTGCAGTAAGGCCTGGAACCCACTAGAGCGTTTAGGGAGCGCTTTCAAACTTACCAAACACACAAAGGGAAATACTCACTCCCAAACAGTCCTCTGCTGCTTTATAAAGCCTGCAGGCTGCTTATAAGCCAATAAGAAGTGCACACACACGTTACACCTAGTCTGCAGTGATTAATCAAGCAGAAGCTGAGCAGGTCAGCCAATCGTTGAAGAGGGCTTCAGTTGCATATAGACAATGGCTATATGACCAGCAGGGGGCACCAGCGTGCAGGATATTCCCTCTCATCTGCCCCCCTCCTAACTAAACTGCATGGGAATCTACAATAAAATTAAAAACAATGGTGCACAAGCCAGCCTGGGGCCTAGGGAGCGCTTTAAATCACTATCGATTTCCCAAAAAGCTCTGCCAATGTAAATGGATGGGACAGATTCCACTACAGCGATTGCAATTAGGCAAATCACAATCGCAGAACATGCAGCATTTTGGGAACATTTCCATTCTAATGCATTGTATAGAAGCAGGGAAATCGCTCCCAAAATCGCTTGCAAACCTCTATCACAAATCGCTAGCGATTGCAATAGCGTTTTGCGCTTTCCAGTAGGTTCCGGGCCTTAGGTGAGAATTTTATGGACAGTTTCCTAGCAACACAGTACTATTGCTATGGCTGCAGGGTAAATATCAATTTTTACTTTTGGAAACATTTTAGATGGCTGCTGATTGAAATATAAAGATCATTTTAAATACCTTTCAATTGAAAAAAGACGTGTGCCACACCGCTCTGTTTCTATGGTTATTTTCTTTTTCTGTTTAGCGACATGTTACAAATATGAAATGTCCCTTGAAGAAATCTAAATAGCGACTGTTGCTTACAACACAAGTACCCCTCGAAGGTACTTACAGTATATGAGACAGAATATGTTGATTCAATTCTCATTAAGGTAAATACTGAGATTAAAAAGGAAAAAAAAATATATGTAAACAAACCTGAGGAAGTGTTCTTTAGTTACCGCAATTAAAAGCATAGGGGGTGTTTAGAAAGCATTAATATACAATTATGGAGTACTTGTGAAAAATATATGTGTCAAGGGGTACTTGATGTTTCCTACATAGCAGTGGGTCGCCATTAATGCTATGTTTCCTATGGCGAATGCTGCAGGAATGTAAAAAAACAACAAATAAACAAACACTGCTTTAACCCCTACAATCCCGTGTTGGACTATGACTGTCATTGGCCTTTTCCAGCATAGGTGAATGGGCTGGTTCACACGGACGTCTGCCTGGCGTTCGGCGGTGTCGCGTTTGGGCTCTCAGCGGCTTCCTGTGGCTTCCAGTTGCGGTCTGAATTTTTCGTCCCCACAGAAGGGAATTAGCCTTTGGTTAACCGTCCCAGGACGCTGCGTGTGGCGTCCAAGGTCGCCTCGAACAGCAGGTAAAATCGGGATTGGAACGCCATGGACGCTGGTAAAAGCCCGGTACAAATGCTCCCATTCACTTGATAAGATGGTTTAACGCCGAGTCGCGAACGCTGGCAGTAAACGCAGGAATGGCTGCCGCTAGGTGGCGATGTTGCCAGAAGAAAATCACGCACAGACTAAGGGTCTGAGCGGTTCTGAGCGTTTTTTTAAAATGCTTGAGGATAGAAAACCGCTTGGGTAATGCGTTTCAATGGGCTGGTGCACACCAGAGCGGCTCGTTTTTCCCCAAAAACGCAAACTCGGGTCCTGCAGCATTTTTTTGATTTCTGAGGAGTTTCTGCCTCTATGTAAAGTATAGGAAAGTGGAAAACCGCTCTGAAAAACGCTAGATCAGAGCGGTTTTCCAAACGTTCTTGTTACAGAAGCTGTTCAGATACAGCTTTACTGTAACAAAATATAAAATCTGCTTCACAAAAACGCTCCAAAAAATGCTAGGCATGATTAAAAAAATCTCTAAACATTCCTAGGATCACTCTGAAAAACAGCTTCAAAAACCGATAGCGTTTGCGGATCCGCTAGTGGTTTTTGGTGTGGAACAAGAGTGCATGCACCCATCAAATTTTGATTTGTCAATAATTGGGCCACCTTTTTTTTATATACCTTTATCGTGTTTTATAGTGTGAATACAGTCTATGATAGGAACAAGCCCTTACTTAATACCTTTAAGGATTATATGTAGATATTTTTTAGCTCTGTATTATGCCTGAAGAGGAAACTTAGGTTTTGAAAGCTTGTAAGAGAACCCGAGGTGGGCAGATGGGACACTGAGGCATGTTGCATCGCCGCGCTATAGTCCCCCCGAGATCAACGACATTATTTGTTGCCATCTTGGAGGTAAACAAAGGGAGATGGATTCCCTGTTCAAAACTCCCACAAGGGGCAATCCTGCAGGGTTTCCGGAGCTGTCATTGGGCATCTCTCTCTCCCTGGCCACGCCCCCTGCCACTCCCCCACCTCCCTGCACACTATAAGATTCACACAGTCTCTCAGTGCAGCGTCGTGACCCAGAGGTCACCAAAGTGAAAGTGGGCCATTGCGACCCACAGGAGCGGCAGGGAGTGGCCGTTTTTGTGGCTGCCTGATCCGCTCAGCCCCCCTGAATCAGGTAGCCTATCTTTTTTTTTTTTTTTTAACCCATCTCAGACTTTCTTTAAAGTGTTCCAGAGATGGGAATAAAGAAAAAAATATACATACCTGGGGCTACCTCCAGCCCCCTCCAGGCTGATCGCTCCCTTGCCGTCCTACTCCGCCTCCAGGTTTGTCCGCAACTGTCCCCGGAAAATCCTCCAGTCGGGGGCAGTCGGCACAGTCCGGTCGCGTCCCCCTCGCGCTCATATTGCCGGGAGCATGCGCCTGGACCGCGCATGCACAGTTTGCCCTAGACAGAAGGACTTTCCGGGGGACAATTGAAGAAGAACCTGGAGGAAAGGAGGATGGCGGGGGAGCGATCAGGCTGGAGGGGGCTGGAGGAAGCCCCAGGTATGTATATTATTCCTGTCCTGTCACATCTCAGGTTTCATTTTAACCACTTTTCTTGTTTTAGACAAAAGTGCTCTGTGCCAATCACGAGGGAGTTCTGGGATGAAGTCCCGGAAAACCTAATCCTGGCCGTCTATGTTAAATCCACTTCAGATTGCCCTACGGAGATAATGCCATAATGTCACTGTAGAGATGGGAGGAGCAGAGGGGTAGTGATGGATGCTCTAGCACCTGCCCAAGTTTCTGATCTGCCAGGTACTTACCCTGCCCTCCTGGCTCACTGGCTGGCATGTGCTCTGGTGCCCCCTCCTTCTGCATTGCCTGGCCGCTGTGTTTCCTTTTCCTGCTCTGCAGAGGCTGACAAGCAGCGTGTCACTCGCGGTCACTCACAGCCTCAGCCTGGCCGCTGTGTTTCCTGCTCTGCAGAGGCTGACAGGCAGTGTGTCACTCATGGTCACTCACAGCCTCAGCCTGGCCGCTGTGTTTCCTGTTCTGCAGAGGCTGACAGCCAGCGTCACTCATGGCCTCAGCCTGGCGGCTGTGTTTCCTGTTCTGCAGAGGCTGACAGCCAGCGTGTCACTCATGGTCACTCACAGCCTCAGCCTGGCCGTGGTGTTTCCTGGTCTGCAGAGGCTGACAGCCAGCGTGTCACTCATGGTCACTCACAGCCTCAGCTTGGCCGCTGTGTTTCCTGTTCTGCAGAGGCTGACAGCCAGCGTCACTCACAGCCTCAGCCTGGCCGCTGTGTTTCCTGTTCTGCAGAGGCTGACAGCCAGCGTCACTCATGGCCTCAGCCTGGCGGATGTGTTTCCTGTTCTGCAGAGGCTGACAAGCAGCGTGTCACTCGCGGTCACTCACAGCCTCAGCCTGGCTGCTGTGTTTCCTGTTCTGCAGAGGCTGACAGCCAGCGTCACTCATGGCCTCAGCCTGGCGGCTGTGTTTCCTGTTCTGCAGAGGCTGACAGCCAGCGTGTCACTCACAGCCTCAGCCTGGCCGTGGTGTTTCCTGGTCTGCAGAGGCTGACAGCCAGCGTGTCACTCATGGTCACTCACAGCCTCAGCCTGGCCCGCTTAGTGAATTTGCCATAGCATTGACTCCATGCAATGTCCAGCAACCATACAAGCCTGCTGAAGGGACAGGGAAGCAGACAGTGTTACTCTATGGCAGCCGTGTCTCCCCCGCATCCCCTGAGCCTCACACTCCTCATCCCAGTCTCTACCTGCGATACATAGATATAGGAAGTGTTTCTAATGCTGAAGCCAGGATAATTACTTCAGAAGAGATTGATGACACTCGCTAATCAAACAGCTTTTACATTTACTTAGAGAAAAATAATTGTGTTCAGACACAGCATTTGTCGGTGTTTGAACCGTGTGTTTATGGTCACTAAAAAACGTTTTATTTATAAAACAATGGCAGTAATGTGTCAGTGACTTCCTCTTCCTGGGAGCTAGCAGCAGAGCAGTGCCTTCTGGGAGGGAGCTGTGGTTGAGCTGTGGTGGCATACTAACCCTTTGAGGATGGGAGGGGTGTGGCTCAGCTGTTACTCACCTTTTCTCCCATTGGGGGAAAGGGAAGTAGGAGGGGGACCTGGCCAGTGGAGAGGGGGTGTGGTTAGGACTGTACACTCCTCAGAGGTATTTTGTGGATTTTTTATGTTTTTTACTTACATAACTAGAGGGCAGTACAGTAGTTTAATACTATAATTTGAGATTGAACAAGGAATTTACAACACTCAAACTATGTGTACACAGATGTGAGGAGTCAAGTCTAAAGGGTCACACCAGATATTGCTTTGATTTATATTTTTTTCCCTGCTTATTCACTCTGTATGTTGTTAATCAAATGCTTTGGGTGATGAGTACTTATAGGTCCAAAATAATGTGCTTCGGTGTAGCCACAGGCAGGGGCGTAACAATAGGGGCTGCAGCCCCTGCACCCGCGGGGGAGAGCACAGGGCCGTTTGGGGGGGCAGAAGGGGTCGCAGCATTAGGAGAGCATGGCTGCACATCGGCAGGAAGGGAGGACACTCCCCCCCCTCCCCCCTCACTTCGGGTTCTCCCCTCAGCGCTCTCCCCTCCTGCAATTATTAGTGGCAGCAGACAGCGAGCAGGAACACATACCTTCCATGCCCCGGAGCTTCCGTTCTCTAAGTGTCTGACCCTACTTCCTGTTTAAACAGGAAGTAGCGTGAGGCACTTAGAGATCAGACCTCCCCGGTGGATTGAGGTATGTGTTCCTGCCGCCGCCCGCTGCCACTGATAATTGCAGGAGGGAACTGCACTGAGGGGAGAGCCCGAGGTGAGGGAGGGGGAGTGTCCCCCTCCCTACCGATGTGCGACCATGCTCTCTCCTCATGCTGCGACCCCTCCTTCTTCCCAGAAAAGGGTGGGGGGGGTGATGGGGGCCCATCCAAATGTTTGCAGGGGGACCCGGTGATTTCTAGTTACGCTTCTGGCCACAGGGGTTGCAGACACTGTGACCACACAAGAGCACCTGGTATTGCCTCCACATCCATCTCACTTCAGTTGTCCTTTAAGGCTTGAAAAAAAAAAATACAATAAAAAGGCTATAGAAAGAATTATTCGGTCTGTAGATGCATTTTGGTGCCTGCCTGGCAGGCGTTCCATCATACACACCTCACATGACTCCTCTATGAGCCGCTATCAGCGCAGATGTCAGAGGCGACCATCAGATGACATTGCAGGGAACACGATTACTCCGGTGACACATCGTTCCAGCGAAGGTCAGATTAGCCCTAACTGATGCAGGACTGTCAGCCTGCTCGTCTTCCAAGGGGTTAATGTCATTCCTCCAGCCAAGATTTATGGGTCTGACTATCAGTAATCATAACTGCATTATGATGTGTGTGCGGGCGGCAGATCAATCCTGACATGTGCGCACCACTATCTCCTATCAGAGAGCATTATCAGAGGAATACTTCCCAGAGGGCTGTGCTCCGAGGGCAGACAGGACTCTACACTCATATCATAGGCAGGCTGAGACTTATCAATGGAAGGATACCGCCCTTGACATACGTTATGTACAGTGTGGCCATACATCAGATCATCTCTCTATATACATTTCAGCAGCTGCACTGCACTGACATGCCTGCCATGACTCCTGTATCTTCCCTCATCACTGTATGTTTCACTCCCAGCTGGTACTGGGGTCATGGGAGTAATCCCTCTCAGCTGTGCGTACGTAGGGCCAGCATCCCTATGCCATTGGGAGGACACCTCCCCCCTGTGGAATGAATGTACCACTGCAGTAAATCCAGCAAAGCTGTAGAAGTGGAAGGCGATGTAACAAATTTTATTCACTGCTTTGTGAACCAATAAGGGAGAAAAAAACATAGAGCTTAAAGAGGAACTCCAGTGAGAATAATGTAATAAAAAAATGTGCTTAATTTTTACAATAATTTTGTATAAATGATTTAGTCAGTGTTTGTCCATTATAAAATATTTCCTCTCCCTGAGTTACATTCTGACATTTATCACCTGGTGACAGTTTTACTGCTGGCAGGTGATGTCACCTGCTTACTTTTTTTGGCAGTTGGAAATAGCTGTAAACAGCTATTTCCCACAATGCAGTGAGGTTCACAGACAGGAAACTGCCAGGACCATGGTCCTGACATCACACTGTGGGAGGGGTTTCACCACAACATTAGCCATACAGAGCCCCCTGATGATCTGTTTGAGAAAAGGAAAAGATTTCTCATGGGAAAGGGGGTATCAGCTACTGATTGGGATGAAGTTCATTTCTTGGTCACGGTTTCTCTTTAACCCTCCTGGTGATTCATTTTTTCTGCCAAATAGGCAGAAATCCATTTTTTTTGTTTGTTTTTGTTTCATGTAAAGCTACCAGAGTGGTAGCTACATGAAACGCCACTAGAGGGCGCATGTGTCCCTCTAGTGCAATCGTCGCCGACATCAATAGCAAACAGGGGAACGCGTATATAACGCGCTCCCCTGTTTGGCTTCTCCTGTCGCCATGGCGACGATCGGAATGACGTCATGGACCTCAGCTGACGTCAGACGCCTCCGATCCAGCCCATAGCGCTGCCTGGAACTCATTGGTCCGGGCAGCGCAGGGCTCTGGCGGGGGGGGTCCTATTCCTCTGCTGCGTGCGGGCGATCGCTGCAGAGCGGCGGCGATCAAGCCGTACGCGCGGCTAGCAAAGTGCTAACTGCGCGCACAGCACTTTAAATGGGGCAAATCGCCCCACCAGGGGCAGAGATATCCTCCTGCGCGGCATAGCCCGAGCTCAGCTCGGGCTTACCGCCAGGAGGGTTAAAGAGAATCTGTACTCTAATATACTTACACTAAAAAGCATACCATTCTATTCCTTATTTTCTCCTGTGCCCCTCTGTGCTGTTTCTGCCACTCTCTGCTGCAATCCTGGCTTGTAATTAACAGTTTTAGGCAGTGTTTACAAACAAACTAACCAGCTTGTAATAGGCTCACTTTAACAGAGTGTGTGAGTCATACAGAGCCTGCAGGGGCCTGCAGAGGTGTGTATCGCTTCTATCCAATCACAAGCAGCCCTGCACATTCCATACATTCAAGCCTTAGCCCCACAGACACGACAGAGGAAAAGAGATAAGATTTATTACAGAGAGTGCAATTAGGAAAGGCTGCAGTGAGCCAGAGCACATTAGAACAGGCATAGGAACTTATAGGATAGAAGAACTAAGGCTGAAAAATTTGTTACAGAGTCTCTTTAAGGCTACGTTCACAATGGTGCATTGTGGAAGCTTTGTAATGCGCCATTTCAGACTGCAATGCATCACTTATGTGACTTTCATTGTATGGTGGGTACGTTGTAGTATAACAAAACACAGGTATTCCCGGTCCGTGTGTGCAGCTGCATAAGAGACTGTACTGTAGACCCGAGGAAGCTGGCAGATCCCGCAAAACGCATTGTCCTTTCCTGTGTCTAATAAAATTGTTATTCTAAACCTCCTATCTAAGATTAGACTGTTTCATTACCCACGGTTATCCCTTGCACACCACATGGGGGCACCTCCCACTCATTTTGTGTACAGTTTTCTCCTCCCCGCAAGGATGTCCCCTGAGATAATTATCCAATGGTCTTTTTGCGACCAAACTTATCCTGAAGAGGATACCCAATAGCAACCCAGGTTTGTAAGTAGTATTTGCTTCACATATTATTTCATTGCCTGGAAATACTGCATTATGGGGCTCTCCTGGTGGTTTCTGTTTCCTTTTTCCTGAGGTTCATCACCAGAATTTCATCGACTGGACACCAGGGCTGTGGAGTTGGAGTCGGAGTTGAGGAGTCGGGGCAATTTTGGGCACCCGGAGTCGGATATTAGACTAAGGAGTCGGAGTCGGAGCCATTTTGGGTACCTGGAGTCGGAGTCGTGGTTTCATAAACTGAGGAGTCGGAGTTGGAGTCGGAGTCGTGGTTTCATAAACTGAGGAGTCGGAGTTGGAGTCGGAAGATTTTTGTCCCGACTCCACAGCCCTGCTGGACACCCCTCGTGCGGTATAACAGCATAGCACTCGCCAACCTTTGTTACCTCTCTACGTTCTCTAAAAACTCATTTGTTCCGACAAGCACATGGGCTATCTTAGGCCACTTCTCTTTGTCCTAAGACCAAATTGAACCCCTACTAGATATTCTAAAACACACTGCCTCTATATGTTTGTTGTATACTACCCCTCCTCTTGTCCCCCTCCCCCCCATTCCCTTTAGATTGTAAGCTCACAAGGGCAGGGCTCTCTCCCCCTTTTGTGTCTTGGAAATCATTATGCATTTTATTCATCATGTTACTTTTATCACTGTCATTACCAATTCTGAATTTTGTATTCTGTATGTTGTATCATTTTTGTATTTTGTCACTAATTATGTATTTTGTGTATTGGTGTACACCATTGTCTGTATTATTAGGTTGTTGTTTCTTACTTTGTACAGCGCCATGGAATATGTTGGCGCTTTATAAATCAATACTAATAATAGTACGTTGCGCTATACAGTGAGAATGAAGCAAATTTTTAATTGACCATATGCTTCTCTATATGCGCCGCAATGCTCGGATAAGGTGGTACCGCTGTCCCGATCCGTTAAGGTGCGCTCCTGCTGTCATGACGACGCCCCCTGTGAACATAGCCTGCCTTTTCACTGGGGTGCTGCGTCCATTTCCGGAACAGAATTCTCATCTAGGTCACTATAGCTGTGTCTTGTATGACTATGGGGATTCAGATGCGTTCTGGCGAAAAACTGCAGCACACATTATTTTTTTTTTTCCGTACACCATTCGGATACAGCCAATTGATTTGAACAGGCTGCGTTTCTGCATCCGAAACGGCATGCAGAAATCGGCATTCAGGTGTAGCTGAAACAGGGCCCTTATATTCTGGGTATCTTTTGCACCACACTGTACATTGTTGCCATGGTTACCAGAACATTTCTGGAAAAAAAGGCAAATACGACAAAGGCAGACTGAAGTTGATGGATTGCATTTAATGGTATGCATTTACAAAATGACTTGTATACTGATGATACTTAGATCTTTATACTAAAGTGGAATAATGCGTGGTTCACACATAAATATGTATGGTACTTCTTCGGTCTAGTCCTGTCCTGTCAGTTTTCTATCAGTTTCACCTGGCAGGATTGGAACTGTACACCTTTTATGTGTGAACACCCATAGAAAACCAATGCAAAACTGGCAGGACAGGACTGGACCGGAAATGTACACCTTGACTCTTTCACATTAGGCAACGTGTGCACAAACCCTATTTCGTGCACGCGTTACGTGACGTGGGAAGTTGCGGTGATTAGCGGCAGCAGTTCTAATTCACCCAACGGGAAAAGGCCAGCGCTGGACGATTAAAAGCTCTCGGGTGAGTCGAGTCAAAACGCTGCATTAGATGTGAAAGGTAAAATGAAAGTCTATGGACTTTCATTTTACCTTGGTTTACGCAATCTATTGCCGTTGCGTCAAAACGCAGAAAACCAGCTCAGATGTGAAACAGCCCTTATGTGTGAACTAAGCCATAGAAAATGTATACAAAAGTAATGCAAATCTGACAGGATAGGACTGGACACTTTTTATGTGTGAACCCGGCCTAACCTTTTAGGCTAGGTTCACAGTGTGCGATTGCGTTCCCTGAGCACAACGGAACAGTCAAGCACCGGCACATGTTATCCAGGTGTTGCATCGTATACATTGAAGTTTACAGTCAATGAAAATGATGCTTCACTGCAGCCGTTAACTCATGCTTTTTTCAGTAACACCAGGGCCGGATTTCTACTCTTTACCGCCCAAGGCCACGGTCAGCAGCCGCCCCACTTCAGTACAGGTAGGCAGATGAAACTTCCTTCTAGTGTAGGCAGCCAGGTGACCCGCTCCCCCACCTCCAGTACAGGTAGCCAAATAACTCTCCCCTCCTCCTCCAGTTTATATAGCCTGATGACTTCTCCCCTCCTTTTCTCTAGTATGAGAAGCCAGATGACCCATCACCCCTCAGTATAGCCTGCTGCCCATCCACCCTTGATCCTGTGGTGCCCTAGGCCATGGCCTATGAGGCCTTGGCTTAAATCCGGCCCTGGGTAACACACTGGATACAGTGTGTCACCATGCCGCATACTGTACAGGGCCGGGCCGAGGCATAGGCTGGAGAGGCTCCAGCCTCAGGGCGCAGTGTAGGAGGGGGCGCACAATTCATTCAGCTGTCATTCCTAATTGTGTATGAAGCAGAAATAAATAAGAAAAGGAGATACATAGCAGTGACTGCAAGCCAGATAACTAGATATTAAGGTGTTGGGGAGGTTGTGGGCCCTGTGGCCCTCTTAGTCTAATAGCAATCAGTGTGTGATAGCTGAGGTGGAAGGGATGGAGGGGCACACTTTGGTGTCTCAGCCTTGGGTGCTGGAGGACCTTCTCCCTGCTCTGCGCATACAGTTATACTGAAACATTATTATTTTGTGTGGTCCCAGTCTTGCGCACCACCAGATCATGCTTAAAGAAAATCTGTAACATCAAAAATTCCCCTGGGGGTACTCACCTCGGGAGGGGGAAGCCTCAGGATCCTAATGAGGCTTCCTACGCCGTCCTCTGTCCCACGGGGGTCTCGCTGCAGCCCTCAGTACAGCGGCGATGTAAATATTTACCTTCCTGGGAGGGAGGCACTAGTGTATGGGAGTGAGACGCCTTCCCATCATCAAGCGCCTGTAGGCACGTGCCTACAGTGCCTTATGGTAAATGCAGCCCTGGCCCCGGTAACAGGCTCAGTCGATGCCAGTCTGGGTCTATTGCGCACACACAGACCTCCCGCGGTTGCGCAGTAGACCCTGATTGAAGTCACTGAGCCTGTTACCGGGGCTCACCACGGCTAAACGGCAGACCACGGGAGGACGGCGTGGGACTTAGACATGTTTATGGGGCGGGAGGAAGCCCCAGGTAAGTATCAGAGCTTTACTTTAGTTCATCTCTGAGTCTCCTTGAAGTGGCCATACGATTATCAATTTTTCCCCTCAGTAGGATTAGATTGTGAGCTCCTCTGAGGACAGTCAGTGACATGACTAAAGGTAGCCATACACTGGTCGATTTGCCATCAGATTCGACCAACAGATAGATCCCTCTCTGATCGAATCTGATCAGAGAGGGATCATAGTTACATAGTTACATAGTTACATAGTTATTTTGGTTGAAAAAAGACATACGTCCATCGAGTTCAACCAGTATAAAGTACAACACCAGCCTGCTCCCTCACATATCCCTGTTGATCCAGAGGAAGGCGAAAAAACCCTTACAAGGCATGGTCCAATTAGCCCCTAAAGGGAAAAATTCCTTCCCGACTCCAGATGGCAATCAGATAAAATCCCTGGATCAACATCATTAGGCATTACCTAGTAATTGTAGCCATGGATGTCTTTCAACGCAAGGAAAGCATCTAAGCCCCCTTTAAATGCAGGTATAGAGTTTGCCATAACGACTTCCTGTGGCAATGCATTCCACATCTTAATCACTTACTGTAAAGAACCCTTTCCTAAATAAATGGCTAAAACGTTTTTCCTCCATGCGCAGATCATGTCCTCTAGTCCTTTGAGAAGGCCTAGGGACAAAAAGCTCATCCGCCAAGGTATTATATTGCCCTCTGATGTATTTATACATGTTAATTAGATCCCCTCTAAGGCGTCTTTTCTCTAGACTAAATAAACCCAGTTTATCTAACCTTTCTTGGTAAGCGAGACCTTCCATCCCACGCATCAATTTTGTTGCTCGTCTCTGCACCTGCTCTAAAACTGCAATATCTTTTTTGTAATGTGGTGCCCAGAACTGAATTCCATATTCCAGATGTGGGGATCGTATGACTGCCTTTACTGCAAACAGATTGTGAATCGATTCCAGCCTGAAACCGTTCACAATCTGTGGTGGTGGTGGTGCTGCCGCCGCTCCGCCGGCGCGACTCCCCAGGTCTCCGCTGTCTTCTTCTCCGCTCTGGTCTAGTCTCCGGGTCCGGTAGGCTTCACTTCTTCCTGTCTGGGGGAAGTTTAAACAGTAGAGCGCCCTCTACTGTTTAAACTTCCTGCCGGGACAGAAAGAAGTGAGGCCGGACCCGGAGACCAGCGCAGAGAAGAAGATGACAGCGGAGACCTGGGGAGTCGCGCCGGCGGAGCAGGTAATGTATTGCAGCTGTACTGCGTCGGTCGTCGAGCACTCGAACGCCGCTAGCGACGCGCTCCCTACCCGCGGGCAATCAACGGTAATTTCCCGCAACGGAGCGATCGACGGGACCGATCTATTTCGGGACGAAATAGATCGAAATTTAGCGTTAACGTTAACGATTTGACAGCAGATTCGATCCCAGTGATCGAATCTGCTGTCGATCGGCGGGGAATCGGCCTAGTGTATGGCCAGCTTAAGTACTCTGCACAGTGGTGCAGAAGATGTCAGCGCTATATAAATACATAATAATAATGATAATATGGTAGGACTTTAGGCTATGACTATGGTCGGATTAGACTGTGAGCTCCTCTGAGGACAGTCAGTGACATGACTATGGATTGTATAAAGCATTGCAGAAGATATCAGCTCTATATAAATACACATTGATAATAATAATGGTAACCTTGCACTATTTTCACTAGCAGCAATCAGGCCCTCTAGCACATGGCCATTGGCTGTTGGCTCCGGGCTCAGCTGTCCTTTGAAGCTCTTCAGATATCTGCAGTATCGGGGTGAACTGGATTCATTCCATTGCTCTCCAGTAAGAGTCCATTAATCAGATAATTTCCCCGGCCCCCTTGTCCTTGAAGCCGCAGCCGAGCGATTGTGTTCAGCAATGAAAGGCTTCAGCAATCCTCCAGAGGTTCTCCTCCAACAAGGAAATAATGGGTCTATTGGAAGAAAGACTTCACGCCCGGCGCTATAACAGGACACCGTCCAGCTGTGATTCCGTGTTCTGTATGAAAGGAGAGAGATATGACATCTAGAAAGCAATATATTTATGCTTCAAACACTGCCAGCCCTGATATGTGTGTCATTGAAGAGTCTTTGTAGCCTTTGTTAACCTCCTATTACCCGACACGCGGACTCTCACATACTTTACTGGCAAAGCAGTTCACACATAGAAACTTGAAAGGTGACCTATTAAATATCAGTCCAGGGTTCTTTTTTTTTTTAAGGTCTGAATTTTTTTTCTGGCAGACTGCTGCGCTCAGGACAGATTTACATAAATGGACCACAAAAATGTGTAAGGTCCATCTCCAGGCAGATCTGAGAACACCATCTAATAACTCAGGAATCAGAGTTTTCAAATGCTGCCTTTTTTTGTGTGGAATGAGGTTCCTGTCGCTAAAAATCCTTTTTTAAAAATTGTCAGTCATGTGACCACAAGCGGCAGGCTTCAGAAATTCTGTTTCAGGCTGTGGGGTAACCGGCCTGATGCTGCACTGCACACAGACTCCATGCTTTGCTTTCTTTCTGGAACACATGCGGTTCTCTTTTTTTTCTGCTCTCTGAGTAAACTTTATTTACCACTTCCTGGTTAACAAACAAACGACATTGTCACATGACTCTAGATCAGTGGATAAGCTGATAAGGGCATATAAATCATCACATATCTTAGAGGAAACCTGAGATGGGGCAGGAGAAAAAAATTATACAAACGCGGGGCTTCCTCCAGCCCCCTTAAGGCTGATCACTCCCTTGCCGTCCTCCGCTGCCACCTGGATCTTCCACAATCTGCCCCGGTCTGGGGGGTACTGCACATGCGTGGCCGCGTGGGTGCCCCCACTGCGCTCCCATCGTACTACTGCGAAGGCACAGAGCACTTCCGGCTATGGGATTGTGCGTGGCCGGCCTGCACTGACTAGTCCATCTTCTCATGGGGCTTTCTCCGGATTTTCTTTGTTTTGAAAAGCATTTCCTGAACGGATATGGCTTACAGATTTTTTAAGCATCGTCCCTACCACGCGCCTAATCACGCCCCAACACATCCCTAGTCACACATACCACAAAGATTTCATTAGAAAAACATGTTGTTTTATAATTCAAACCGCACTGGTCCTTTCTATCCTGCATCATTTTCCTTCATATTAACATTTGAAAATAAGAAATATAAAAGGATGGGAAAAAAGTCAGTTAAACACATTTTCAGTAGAAAAATACATATATTTACACAGATCTGTACATCAGCACTGAAAGAGAGACAAATGAGGAGGAAAGAGGGACAGGGTTTCCAAGGAGGGACAGTCCCTCCAATAGAGGGACAGTTGGGAGCTATGAATACAGTAGAATAGCTATACAGGGTATCCCCTACATGAGAAAACTGACTTGCAGTTCACAAGAAGTGATAAGCAGTTGCAGGAACACGATCTGCTTACAGGAAACAACTGAAACAGTGGAGGTCTGAATTCTCTATGGACCGGTGCTCAGCAATAGACCAGCAATACAGTTTTGAACCTGAAAGGTGTAACTGGGCTTTAAAGCGAACCTAAAATGAAGAAAAAAAAAGTTTAACTTACCTTGGGCTTCTACCAGCCCCCTGCAGCTGCCCTGTGCCCGCGCCAGCACTGAGCGATCCTTCGGGTTCACCGCCAGGACCCTCTGTCATTTGGATGTGTGCCCCCTGGTCTGCCCCCCTTCTAATCGCGCTCCCATGGGTAGGAGCACTCTGCGCATGCGCAGTAAGAAAATAATCTCAGCTGCGCATGCGCAGAATGCTCCCGGCATGCGCAGTGGCCGTCGCCATCAGATGGTCGCTGCGAGAGACCGGAGGATCACTTAGTGACATTGTGGGCACAGGGTGGCTGCAGGGGGCTGGTAGAAACCCCGGGGAAGCTAAACTCATTTTTTTACTTCAGTTCAGGTTCCTTCCCCACATTAGGAAAAGATGCTTTCCTGGTCTTCTATAGACAGTCAGCTGCCAAAATTATCTTTCTGTGTTGAAAATCCTTCAAAACTTGGTGTCAGTTAAAGTGAACCAGATACAAAGCACCCTGATGTATTTACCATATATATCAGTGAGGACATTAGAGAAAACACCTACCCTGCTCTCTGTTTCATTCTTAATTGTTCAGCTTGCTTCTTATCAGCCCCAATAAAATCCCCGACTGAGCATATTCAGTATGGCTTTGCTCAGGAATCATTATAGCGGAGACTGCCTTCTCTGATGTCTTTTTAAGCCCAAGCCTGCCCCTTGTGTCTCTGCTCAGGAATCATTATAGCTGAGTCATTAAAGCAAAGCCAGACTGAATACTCAGTCGGGGATTTTATCAGGGCTGCTAACAAGCAAGCTGAGCAGTGAAGAATGAAACAGAGAGCAGGGTAGGTGTTTTCTCTAATGTTCCCACTGATATTTATGGTAAAATACATGAGGGTGCTTCGTCTCTGGTTCACTTTAAATAATAAACCACTTTAAAATGCTTTGATGACGCCGGTTTCCAGAGAGGGCAGTTTAAGAGAAGCCAGGCAAACTTCTGTGTCTGAAAAGCCCGTATATTTAAATGTACAATTTGCCCTGTTGTTTATGGGTAGTGTTTGCTTGGCTGTGTGTTTAATAAGCCCCCTGCAGTCTTTTTATCCTAATACGCGTTTAGGCTGCAGTAGGCGTCCGTGAGAATGCCTGCCAAAAACTTAAACAAAATGCCGTATTTAGGGGCTTGGCAGGAAGTTTTATAAGCGCTTGGCAGGTATTTTCAGTAAGGAACAGAATACACCTCTGTGCTAACCTTCCTCTAACATTTTATGGGCTGCAGCAAACACTAGGAAAATGCAATACAAATGTGATATAAATGCTTATTCGAATGCCAAGAAAACGCTGGTAATGTTTTTTTTCATGGCTTCTAAGATGAATGACAGTGTGAACAAAACTTTTAAGTACCTGGTCAGGAGCCCAATCATTGCTGTAGGCTGGAATCTGCTCCGAGAAGATCACATAATGTACACACGCCAAATCTGAGGCAAGAATCAGAATGGTTGGCGACGTGACACTGATACAGCCATAAATATCTCTGTTAGAAGAATGGCTGCTGATTTTTTTTTATTATCAGGCAATCTGTCACAGAAGGAGGGAAATAAAGGGGTTGAGGGACAGGAAGGCTTTTTGGTGTGCGCCGCATAGCGCCCAAGCTTGGGACCGCTATAGTGGTAATGCTATATAGTCCGTGCCCCACACATAGGTTATTCAGGGATCCGGCGACTGCCGACCCCAATTTACTTCTCCTCCGTGTTGCTACGACTCGGAGGGGGAATAGTATTTAGCCATAGCTCCCACCTGTCCCTCTTTTGGAGGGACAGTCCCTCTTTGGGAGCCCTGTCCCTCTTTCCTCCTCATTTGTCCCTCTTTCAGGACTTTGTCCCTCTTTCTATGTAAATGTATATATTTCTCTACTAAATTGACTCTAAACTTTATTCCCATCCTTTAAATTGATATATTACTAATTTTAAAACATTACTATGAAGGAAAATGAACCAGGATAGAAAATACCAATGTGGTTTGAATTATAAAACAACATATGTTTCTTATGAAGTCTTTATGGTATGCGTGACTAGTGGCTGGATGGTGTAATGGTTAAGCGCTCAGCCTCTGACACAGGAGACCTGGGTTTGAATCTCGGCTCTGTCTGTTCAGTAAGCCAGCACCTATTCAGTAGGAGACCTTAGGCAAGTCTCCCTAACACTGCTACTGCCTATAGAGCGTGCCCTAGTGGCTGCAGCTCTGGTGCTTTGAGTCCGCCAGAAGAAAAGCGCGATATAAATGTTATTTGTCTTGTCTTGTCTTGACTAGGGGTGTGATGGGGGCGTGATCAGGGGTGTGGCTTAAGTGTCCCTTTTTCTCATCTCAAAAAGTTGGGAGGTATGATTTAGCACCACCCGAATCTGTGCGGCAGAAGCGCGAGCCGTCATTTGGCTCACCCTGCACCAGAAAGCCCTGCGCCGAGGTGCCATGTATGCTGAGGGACAAGCTTCTGAGCGCATCCAAGATTTTTGGGTGATGTTCAGAGGACTACATTGGGAACATGGCACCTGGGTTAAACACAACTAAAATTACAAAGGAGAGGTGGCTGACCTAAAAAATGACAGCTTCATATAACAATGACATTTATTATGTACTGGCAACATGTTTCGTGGGTCTGAGCCCGCTTCCTCAGGCCAATTGTAGTGCCAGAACACTGAATTTAGGTAAGCAGAGCAACACCTCTCAATACATTATTGGCCTAGGCCTTCCGTGCATATGTAGACTCCACCAGATAGCAGACATAGAAATCAAGAGGGTAGCTATAGCCATAGCAGTCATAGCAACTGCTACGGGTCCCTGGATCAGAGCGGGCTACTAGTATTCACTATTAACTTTCTTGTGTTCCTCCACCTTATGAATTTGTCTAAGTACCCATGGACTATATGCAGTGTAGATTGCATGTGAATTTATATTGCCCAATTAACTCATATCCATAAGGTAGGGGCAGGTGGCATTACTCAAAAATGCCTTATGGCCCCATAAAAGTTTTTTGCTATACAATACAATACAATAACATTTCTAGAGCGCTTTTCTCCCATAGGACTCAAAGCGCTTAGGCTCTCTCAGATTCAGTAATTAGTAGGATGAAGTATTCACACAACAAAAGTTATAATTCTGCAAATGCCAAACTGAACAGGTGGGTTTTCAGTCTGGATTTAAACACGGCCAGGGATGGAGCTGTCCTGATCTGTTGAGGTAGGGAGTTCCAAAACGTAGGGGCAGCATAAGGCACTGGGACCAAAAGTTTCCAAGTGGACTCTGGGTATGACTAGATTATTAGAACCTGTTGATCTGAGAATGCGGGGATTGCTACGCAGCTGCAACATATCTTTCATGTATCCAGGGCCCAGATTATTCAGGGATTTAAATGTCAGTAGGCCGATCTTGAATAGAACCCTCCATTCTATAGGTAGCCAGTGAAGGGAGTGCAGGACTGGCGTTATGTGGCAGTGACGGGGTTGGTTGGTTAGCAGTCTGGCAGCAGCTATGGAGCCCCTTAATCTCTAGCTGCGCCATCTGATGGAAATGACCGCGTCTGAAAAGTAAAATAATAATTGCATTCTTTTACTAACATTTAGCACGTTTTATGCAATTGGTGTTACATTTTTTAACCCAGGTCCACTTGAAGTGGTAAAGTCTCCATAACCCAACATACAGATCTAACACTCTCTCTCTTCTTCCTCCAGCTGCTCTATCGATGATCAAGTGACACGAGTGGCCTGGCTGAACAGATCCAACATCCTGTACGCCGGAAACGACAAGTGGTCTATAGACCCCCGAGTGCGATTACTCAACTACAACAAGACGGAGTTCAGCATCATGATCACCAGCCTGGATGTGGCCGATGAGGGTCTCTACACCTGCTCCTACCAGACACAGGACAAGCCCCACACCACCCAGGCCTATCTCATCGTCCAAGGTGAGACCTCCATCACCACCCCTTAGATAAACTCCGGAACTTCCACTTCTTATGGGGCCTTTTGGTTGTTATTATGAAAACAAGCTTTTTTTGTCTGCATTTATTTTTCAACAGAAAAGGTACCAACATATACATTGCTGTTATTCCTTTTAATTGATTATTAAGGCCCCTTTTACACTAACAGGGTAAACCTGAGTTGCATTACCCTATTTTGCCGCAAGGGGCTGCATAATCAATGAAAGTCTATGGAGACTTTCACACTTATTGCAGTCCGTAGTGTCCAATGCAATGCAAGGGCAACAGCATGTTACCGCAAGCACTGTGCTTAACGCACTGCGTTTGGGGTCATGTAATTCTATGGGCGAAGCAGAGAGCAGATCGTCACGCCAACCGATGGGAATCCCAGTGGCATACTTCCTGCCCAGCAGGAACTACATCACTGAGTGTGGGGGGGGGGACCTATACATATGACCCTGTCTGCGCACTCTGCCGTAGGGTCATATGTTTGTCAGTTTTTGCATTGCGGTGGCATGCGGCAGGAGAATCGCATTCCCCCGCAATGCAAAAAAATAAGTGTAAAACCGTCATTCAGTGGAGTAGCAATAGGGGTTGCAGAGGTAGCTACTGCATTGGGGCCCTCCCTCAACCACAGTATTCGCTCTTTATTGGTCCTGTGCTTATAATATTCACTTCTATAGATACTTTGAATAGTAGTGATCATTAACACACAGTTTCCCCATCCCCTTCTTGCACCTCCGACACTGCAGTTGTTCTTGATTGGTTTTGGTGCTCCGCATCAATTGTTATATATATATAGTGCTTGGGGGAGTTGGACCCCAATGTAAAGCTTGCACTGAAGCCCACAGCCTCTAGCTACACCACTGCAGTCATTAATCCAAACACACTGGAGTAATACATTACTGTGTGATCGGCGATGGAAAGTTACCGAAGCCTCACGTTCTCAAACCATCTTCCAATCATGTCTGCATGTCTGGAATAGAAAACCACAAGGAGAGCGTCATGCTTTGCTGAGCGGTCTTGTGTACAAGGCCATTTGGCTCAGTACTCCCTCCAGATCCTTCTCTCCAGGTCTTATCTATTTAAGTGTACCTGTTAGGACAAAAACTGCTTCCCCCATCCTCCTCCTCCACCAGGGCATTCCAGCGATGTCCCCTCCGCTAACCCGTTGATAGCGCATGCACAATAGAACCTACCCAATCTGGCTAGACTTTTTCTGCCCAACTTGAGACTATACTGGTGCAAGGAAAGAGTGCTAATCACTGAGGATGGTCAATCAGATGTAAATCATTTTGAGCTAATGCAAGGTTGTGGGTGCCCTGTCTTTGCCAGCTGCCGGGTCCCCATTCGGGTACATCAATACCTAGGATTAGATTCTGGTCTGAAAACCCACAAGAGGGGCCAAGAACCTGAATGTCTAATTCAAAACCAGACCATAGAAACCCGGTACAGATATGAAAAACTAATTGCTGGATGAGGGTGACAAGCTGTCATCACCTCTGCAGATCAACAGGATCTAGATAACATATCATATACAGGGTCGGATTTACCATAAGGCACTGTAGGCATGTGCCTACAGGCACATGATGATGAAAAGGTGGTTCTAAGCGCTGACGTTCATTCACGTCCGCGCTTAGAACCGCTCCAGACGCGATCGTGCGCACCCGGAGGGGGAGATTAAGCTGTCATATGACAGCTGACATCTCCCCCGTGTGATCAGCAGCCATCGCGTATGGCTGCTGATCACGTGATCACTACGATCACCGTCGGATCGTAGTGATCACTTTGACAGCGGCGGCGGCAGGGGGGAAAAGAAGAGGATCCACTCACCTCCCTGCTGTTCCAGCGACGATCGGCGCCCCCCTCCGCTCTGGCCGGCATCTCTGCTCCGTCTGACGTCAGTGCCGGGTCCCGGCTTGATGACGTCATCAAGCCGCGACCCGACCTGAGCGTCATTTGGAGCGGAGATGCCGGCTGGAGAAGAGGTGGCTTCTGCGGCTCATTGCTGGAGCCTGGAAGGTGAGTGATTGCTTCCAGCTACAGGGGGGACACCTGCCTCCATGGGGGACACACAGCCCAGCACACCACAGACGGGATCCGGCCGCCCGACCCCCCCCCCCCCCCCCAAACACTCGCACCCCCCTCCACCGCAAAATGCCCTGGGTTAGGCGGCCGGTCCCGAAGTGGTTAAGTAGCAAATCGAGCATTATGCCTTTTGCTGTGCTTTATCCCCCGCCACACTCCAAGGATATTACTAAGGAGAGCCAAGTGTCATTTAGTGACTCCGCTTAGTAATTTCATCCACTCCAACCTCCCAAGCATTGGTCGAGATTTACTTACGGCATCTCTGGCGGAGGATCTCGGCAGCCATCAGAGTCTATGCTGTGATTTGGTGCCCATTTCATGGTCTCTGGGCCCAGTGGAGTGAATTTCCTGTTAATAGCCTCCTTCATCTAACATACTCTACCCTTCTCTTCGTAACCTTTCCATCTAATATTCCCCCCAGTGTTGCTCGGATACCTCATTATCCTATTCGAGTTTGGTCGAATTCGGATAGTAAACTATCCGAATTCACTCGAAGTTCAATATTCGAGTTAATCGAATATCCGATTCGACCTCGGATATCCGACGTCACTATCCGAGTCTGTATTCGAGTAAAATATTCGAGCTGGCCTTAAATAGCTTGTAAAACTTGTATTGGAGGTCAATGATGCATGAAACCACCTTTTTTATGAAGAAAAACATCAAGTGATTGTGTGGTGATGTAGTAGTTATAAAAAAGGTATCAAAAATAGTAAATTAACTTCATGAAAAGTGTTTGCATGAGAAGGTGTGTCCAAAATGGTTGTTGGAAGCAGGGGCTTTTCTAGGGTCCTTGGAGATCGGGGGGCACTTGTGGGCACCAGGCAGGGAGGTATCTGCGGCGCGCGTAGCATGCCGTGGCAAAAATGGGCGTGACCATGGGGTGAGTGGGCGTGGCCATGGGTGGGACCAAATGTACATGAACTTAGCAGCGGTGTAAGCTACAGATAACGGGCCTGCCCATCGAAATATTGGATGGAGCCCCCTGTCCTTTATTTAGATAATTTACAATCAGTATAGGCATAGATCAAAGATGTATACGCACATACAATTTTGATTGGTCAATCACTGACCCCCAATTTTACCACCCCCGTGCAGTAAGTGGGCCAACAGACAATGAATTTTATGAACAGAGCTAAAATTGGCTAATCAAAATTGTATGTGTGTACCAGGCTTTACAGCTAATACTGTCCATACTGAAAGTAGCAGGGATCAGCATACAATATAGCTGGTTTACAATCAGTAAAGGCACAGAGTAACACCTTACACTGTACACACTGGAGGTAAATCAGCACACAGTGCAGGCACTAGAGAACAGCGTATACTGTACATACTGTAGGCAGCAGAATTCAGCACACTGCAGCTAGCGTGCCAAAAATATGAGGATCACGTTGTGCGGCGTGCTTATCGCGCCGCACCGAAAAATGGGTGGGCCATGGACCAGAATATAGGTGTGGTAACGGCCGGGTGGAGACAAATTTACATGAACCTAGCAATGGTGGGACATCAGATTAGGACAGTGGTGGCGAACCTTTTGGAGGCCGAGTGCCCAAACTGCAACCCAAAAGTCACTTATCTATCGCAAAGTGGCAACAGCAATTTAAACTAAATACTGTACAAACGTTTTAACTCATACATGAACATTATGGAAAATCCAAGTTGAAAATAAACTGTGAAGATAAACAATTTCATCCATCCTACTCCTGAAAAATGTATTCAATTTTTTAGAACCTCCCAGTTTTATTTTCTGTTTTAAAAAGCTAAAAAAGTAGGTTTAATGCTATTGTCTCATATGATAAGGATTCAGCTTTTCCCATAGTCTCGCAGTTAGCAATCATGTGACCCCCAACAAGACAAATTCAGCAATCATGAAGCCCCCAACAAATCATGAGGCCCCCAACAAGACAAATTCAGCAATCATGAGGCCCCCAACAAATCATAAGGCTCCCAACAAGACAAATTCAGCAGTCATGAGGCACATAAATAGACAGCAATTCACATAAATAGGCAGAATGCCCCCTTAATATGGTAGCCTCCCAAGTTAGGTAGTGAGTGACAGGGACCCCCAGGTTAGCTAGTGAGTGACAGGCGCCTCCAGTTAGGTAGTGAGTGACAGGGACCCCGATAGTGAGTGCCAGGGAGCCCCTTCAGGCAGTGAGTGAGTGCCAGGGAGCCCCTTCAGGCAGTGAGTGAGTGACAGGGAGGCCCTTCAGGTAGTGAGTGAGTGACAGGGAGGCCCTTCAGGTAGTGAGTGAGTGACAGGGAGGCCCTTCAGGCAGTGAGTGAGTGCCAGGGAGGCCCCTTTAGGCAGTGAGTGAGTGCCAGGGAGGCCCATTTAGGCAGTGAGTGAGTGCCAGGGAGGCCCCTTTAGGCAGTGAGTGAGTGCCAGGGAGGCCCCTTTAGGCAGTGAGTGAGTGCCAGGGAGGCCCCTTTAGGCAGTGAGTGAGTGCCAGGGAGGCCCCTTTAGGCAGTGAGTGAGTGCCAGGGAGGACCCTTTAGGCAGTGAGTGAGTGCCAGGGAGGCCCATTTAGGCAGTGAGTGAGTGCCAGGGAGGCCCCTTTAGGCAGTGAGTGAGTGCCAGGGAGGCCCCTTTAGGCAGTGAGTGAGTGCCAGGGAGGCCCCTTTAGGCAGTGAGTGAGTGCCAGGGAGGCCCCTTTAGGCAGTGAGTGAGTGCCAGGGAGGCCCCTTTAGGCAGTGAGTGAGTGCCAGGGAGGCCCTTCAGGCAGTGAGTGAGTGCCAGGGAGGCCATTCAGGCAGTGAGTGAGTGCCAGGGAGGCCCTTCAGGCAGTGAGTGAGTGCCAGGGAGGCCCTTCAGGCAGTGAGTGAGTGCCAGGGAGGCCCTTCAGGCAGTGAGTGAGTGCCAGGGAGGCCCTTCAGGCAGTGAGTGAGTGCCAGGGAGGCCCTTTAGGCAGTGAGGGAGTGCCAGGGAGGCCCTTCAGGCAGTGAGCGAGTGCCAGGGAGGCCCTTCAGGCAGTGAGTGAGTGCCAGGGAGCCCCTTCAGGCAGTGAGCGAGTGCTAGGGAGCCCCTTCAGGCAGTGAGCGAGTGCCAGGGAGCCCCTTCAGGCAGTGAGTGAGTGCCATGGAGCCCCTTCAGGCAGTAAGTGAGTGCCAGGGAGCCCCTTCAGGCAGTGAGTGAGTGCCAGGGAGCCCCTTCAGGCAGTGAGTGAGTGCCAGGGAGCCCCTTCAGGCAGTGAGTGAGTGCCAGGGAGCCCCTTCAGGCAGTGAGTGAGTGCCAGGGAGCCCCTTCAGGCAGTGAGTGAGTGCCAGGCAGGCCCTTCAGGCAGTGAGTGAGTGCCAGGGAGGCCCTTCAGGTAGTGAGTGAGTGCCAGGGAGCCCCTTCAGGCAGTGAGTGAGTGCCAGGGAGGCCCTTCAGGCAGTGAGTGAGTGCCAGGGAGGCCCTTCAGGTAGTGAGTGAGTGCCAGGGAGCCCCTTCAGGCAGTGAGTGAGTGACAGAGAGCCCTTTAGGTAGTGAGTGAGTGCCAGGGAGGCCCTTCAGGTAGTGAGTGAGTGCCAGGGAGCCCCTTTAGGCAGTGAGTGAGTGACAGGGAGGCCCTTCAGGTAGTGAGTGAGTGCCAGGGAGCCCCTTTAGGCAGTTAGTGAGTGCCAGGGAGCCCCTTTAGGGAGTGAGTGAGTGACAGGGAGCCCCTTTTGGGAGTGAGTGAGTGACAGGGAGCCCCTTTAGGGAGTGAGTGCCAGGGAGCCCCTTTAGGGAGTGATTGCCAGGGAGCCCCTTTAGGGAGTGAGTGCCAGGGAGCCCCTTTAGGGAGTGAGTGAGTGACAGGGAGCCTCTTTAGGGAGTGAGTGAGTGACAGGGAGCCCCTTTAGGGAGTGAGGCAGGAAGGGTGCCAGGACTGAGCACACCTGCTGCATGTGCCCCCAGTCCTCCGTGGAGATGATGGACGGGAGGTTGGTGGCGGCATGCCCAGTTGCAGTGATGGAGGCAACTGTTGCTCGTGCAAGGTACTGGCTGACAGCCTGCCTCTGTTAAACCAGACGCTCCAACATCGCCAGGGTAGAGTTCCAGCGAGTTGGAACATCGATCATGAGCCGGTGCTGTGGCAGGTGCAGCTCCTTCTGCACCTCTTCCAGGCTCGCTACGGCTGCAGGCGAGTGCCAGAAATGACGCACGACCTTCCTTGCCGCCTCAAGGAGTCGGTCCATCCCCTGGTAGGTCCGCAGGAACTTTTAGACTACCAGGTTCAGGACATGCGCCAGGCAGGGGATGTGGGTCAGGTCTCCCCTGCTGATTGCAGCAACCAGGTTTGCCCCATTGTCGGAGACCACCTCTCCGACTCTGAGGCCTCTGGGGGTCAGCCAATTCCTCTCTTGCTCTCGGAGTTTGGCCAGGACATGGTTCGCCGTCAGTTTGGTCTTCCCCAGGCTGACCAATTCCAGTAGCGCTTGGCAGTGGCGGGGCTTCACGCTGCTGCTGAGGTGGGGGGTTTGGGCTGGTGTGCCGGAGGATGGAAGCGGATCAGAGGAACCTGCTGCAATTCCGCTGAACCTGCATGGTGGCACCACCCACTGCGTTGTTGGTGCTGCTGCTGCTCTGACAGTGCCCGATGCTGCTCCCCCCTCCTCACCCCCTTCCACCAACCTGACCCAATGCGCGGTGAAGGACAGATAGTGGCCTGTCCCAAACCGGCTGCTCCACGAGTCCATGGTGACGTGGACCCGTTGACTCACCGCGTGCTCCAGCCCTCTCCCGACATTGGCCATCACAGAGCGGTGAAGTGCAGGGATGGCCGTGCGTGCGAAATAATGTCGGCTGGGGATTGGCCAATCGGGGGCTGCACACATCAGGAGCGCACGCATGTCGCTCCCCTCCTGCACAAGGGAATAAGGCAGGAGTTGGGAGCACATGGCCCGTGCCAGCAAGCCGTTCAGCTGACGCACGTGACGGCTGCTGGGAGGCAGAACCCTGACCACCCCCTGGAAGGTGTCGCTGAGCAGGGTCTGGCGACGCCTTTTGCTGGCACGGGAATCAGTGCAGGGAACAGAGGAGGCCACTGAGGACTGGCTGCCAGAACAGGCCTCAGTGTCGGCGGCAGGAATTGCAGAGGGAGGAGGAGCAGTGCGTTTCTGACGCACTCCTGCTGGTGCTGCTGGAGGAGGTGGAGGAGGGCGGGTGGCTGCTGCCGACGGCTTCGCAGTGGTGGCGGGTCAGCCACTGCCACTGCCAGCTTCCTTCAACTTAATGAACTCCTCATGCTCATAAAAGTGTTTCCCTGCAAGATGGTTGACCAGAGAGGTGGTGCCAAACGCAGAGGGCTCCTTCCCTCTGCTGAGCTGCTGGCGGCACTGGTTGCAGGTGGCATACTTGCACTCCACATATGGCAGGGTGAAAAAATTCCAAATTGGGGAGGTGAAGTTGCCCCTTCAGCTGGAAGGTGCTGCTGCCGCTGGTCTCCCTGTGGTGGTTGGGGAGGGGGGTGTTCTTGGTGCGGCTGGTGGTGGCACTGGCAGAACTCGTCTCCGGATCAGCACGCTGTGGGGCCTGCATACCACGCCCACTTGTGATCCTGCCCATGCCTGCGATGCTGATCCTTCTAGCAAGGCCCACAGACACATCCTCCTCCTCCTCCTCAGAGCTGATGACATCCCCACTCCCAGGACCTGGCACCCAGTCTCTGTCCTTCACCCTGTCATCATCATCCTCCCCCTCCGCAAACATGTCCTGCTGGGATCCCACAAACTCCCCTTCTGCATACATGGGCGGATGGACAGTCACTACTGTCTGACTGTCCAAAGCATCATCCCCCAAAGTGCCCACGAGCATTTCTTCCTCCTCCAATTCTGCCGCAACAGCACTCCATAACCCCACTGTGCTTGGGGATAAGAAGGTGCTGAGTGACAGGGTGCTGGTGTCGCCCGCTGGGGCTGGAGAACTGCACTCCTCCTCCTCCTCCCCAGGCAGTGCTGGTCGGCCGCTGCTGCTCTTGCGAACAGGAGTGGTGGCGGGGGTGGAGGACTCGGTTCCAGAGCTAATGGTGACCTGCTCATCCACCATCAGTTCCACCACAGAGTCTGCGTCCTTCTCCTCAATAGGACGGCTACGTCCTGGCGGTGGGAGGAACATCTGCACCACACGCTGCTGCTGTGTCTCTGCAGCGTGACTCCCAGCTGTTGGGCGGCCAAGGCGTCCACGGCCAGTGGCTAATGGCGGAATAGCCACTGGTGCAGACACAGAACTGCGCATGGTGGTGGTGGTGGCGCGGCTGCCACGCCCACGACCTCCTCTCTTGGCGATGCCCTTGCTGCCCCTGCCCAAACCGCAGCTGCCAGTGCCAGACATCGTATATTTTTAATATTATACAAATGAAAAAAAAACTTATGTATATAAAGGCGGGTGGGACAAGTGTGGTACTTAATGGGGTGGGACTGGTGGTGGTGGGTGTGTGAGGTGACGGACAGGTGTACTCTATAGCAGAGATCGGTGTAGCGCTAACGAGAGAGTGCGAAATGCGCACACAAAGACCCTAGCTGACGCTGACTGACGGTGTCCCTATACACAGACTATAAGACAGTACAAGTCAGCAAATACACAATAGAAGTAATAGAAAAAAATAGGACGGGTGTAGCACTAACGAGAGGGTGCGGACAGCGCAGACGTGCACTGCGCACACAAAGACCCTAGCTGACGCTGACTGACGGTGTCCCTATACACAGACTACAGTACAGTACAAGTCAGCAAATACACAATAGAAGTAATAGAAAAAAATAGGACGGGTGTAGCACTAACAAGAGGGTGCGGACAGCGCAGACGTGCACTGCGCACACAAAGACCCTAGCTGACGCTGACTGACGGTGTCCCTAAACACAGACTACAGTACAGTACAAGTCAGCAAATACACAATAGAAGTAATAGAAAAAAATAGGACGGGTGTAGCACTAACAAGAGGGTGCGGACAGCGCAGACGTGCACTGCGCACACAAAGACCCTAGCTGACGCTGACTGACGGTGTCCCTATACACAGACTACAGTACAGTACAAGTCAGCGAATACACAATAGAAGTAATATAAAGAAATAGGACGGGTGTAGCACTAACAAGAGGGTGCGGACAGCGCAGACGTGCACTGCGCACACAAAGACCCTAGGTAACGCGGTGACGGACGGTCCCTATACACAGACTAGAGTACACTGAAGTACTACTAACTAAACAATAAAAGAATCTAGCTAAATAATAGAACAGGTGTGACTAGATTACAGAGAGCAGATACAGGACAGGTATAGCAGTAAAGCTGGGCCTTGCTAACTACAAAATATTACAAATCTATCTAACACAGAAGTAGTAGTACAGTAGAGTAGGACAGGTGAGAGCACAGGTAACTAGAGACTAGAGCACAGAGCAGGGCAGGCTGCCTTGCCTAGGCACAGGGCCTAGCTGCTGGCTGCAGCTGCAGCAGTGACAGTCTCCCTCCCTAGTCCCTAATCACACAAACTAAACTGCCTAAAATACAATCTATCTACAATACAAAGCAATACAGTTGAATATCAAGTGTTGGAGTGTAAAAACGGTTGGTTTAGAACAATATAAATGCACTTGCACACAGACAAAAAGCACTGGAGCAGTCTCTCAGTACAGTTAGTCAGTAAGTCGCAAGCAGGACGAGTGAGGCAAGATGGCGTCCGCTATTTATAGAGGGGGGGCTTGGCCAGGCTCCCCCTCTGTGATTGGCTGCAGTCAGAGGGCTGGGAGCCCTCTGATTCGCTTGTGGAGACTCGAGGTGACGTCAGACGTGACGCTATCCGAGCTCGGATAGCTAGGATATCTCCGGATAGCTGCTTGCTATCCGAGTGCGCTCGGATAGCACAGCCCGGATAGCTAATACTATTCGAGCTCGGTATTCAAGCTCGAATAGTAAAAAAAGAGCTAGGATATCCGAGTATCTCGGATATCCTAGCTCAGATGAGCACCACTGATTCCCCCACCAAGTGAGTCTTTTCCCTGAGCCTAACAGTAACTCTTACAGTTCCTAACGACCTCCCAGACCTTTCACTTGAGCCTAACCTTTACCCTCTACATGTTTTGAAGCACTAATGGTACGTACACACCTGCGATAACGATCGTTCGTTAGGAATGATAGTTTCGCGGCGAACGATAGTTGGCCGAGCAGAGCAGTAAATGCAAATTAGGCAACTGAGAATGTAGTGCAGCGATTGTTATTGCAGAAACGAACGATCAGTGAAGAATGGTTGCGTGCGCACACGGATATGACGTAATTAATGTTTTACAAAACATTTGGATTAACAGCAAGATTGATGTTTTGTTTTGTTTTTTTTCAAAATTCTCACAGAATGATCGTTACCAAACACAATACACTGGAAATACGTAGGTTCCAGCTATATGCGCGGTTGCGCACTACATTCTGTAACGATCGTTCTCGCACGATTGCTGTACACACCTTTCTTTAACAGCGATGATCGCGCGATAGGATCCAACTTGTTGGAAAATTCGCTCGTGCAATGATTGCACTTTCCTCGCTCTCCTTAACGATCGCTTCTGATCGCGACGGAAAGAACTTTATGCAATTGTCGGACGAGCGATCGTTAATTGGTGTTTACGAACGATCATTATCGCAAGTGTGTACGCAGCATAAGCTGCCTCTGAAACTATTGCTAATCCCTGCTTAAGCTGATATTTGTCACCTATTAGAGGCCTATAATTCTAGGGAAGCTCTTATCCAAGCCTAAATCTAGCCTCATTGGCAGGGGTGTAACAAGTAGCCCAGAAGCAACAGGGGTCCCGCCCTGAGAAACTGACAACCAAGGGTAAGGAAAGGAAAAACGATTTGCACTCTGTACGATTATTCTAATGACTGCATCTGCTCAGCCACTGATAAGTAATCATACAAGATTTGTAGACAGTCCCTATTCAGTGTTAGCAGGGTCTTGTGTACAGTGCTGCTCTACCCCCAAGCCTTTCCACCCCTCCCCAAGTGCTGTGTGTACTGTAGTGATGCTTGCAGAGTCTGGGCACAGAGAGAAAAAGCTTTCTGCACTCTGCACAATTGTTGTAATGACTGCATCTGCTCAGCCACTGATTATGAATCATACAGTGATTTCTAGTTTCGCGACTGCTCATTGGACCTTTTTTGGGGGTCTAAATAATGATATATTTCATAATAGGGAGTTCTACTACTGTAGTGCTCTATAAAACCGCACTAAGATCTCACAGTGTACAAGTCCAAGAGGACAGCTGCAATGAGAGCCAGTAGACCTTGCCTGATTTTACTGAAAAAAAACCTACCTGTTTCACTACTCTGCAGGTGCTCTGGCAGGGAAGGGGTTACCTCTGCAGGTGCTCTGGCAGGGGAGGGGTTACCTCTGCAGGTGGTCTGGCAGGGAAGGGGTTACCTCTGCAGGTGGTCTGGCAGGGAAGGGGTTATTACCTCTGCAGGTGGTCTGGCAGGGGAGGGGTTACCTCTGCAGGTGCTCTGGCAGGGAAGGGGTTACCTCTGCAGGTGCTCTGGCAGGGAAGGGGTTACCTCTGCAGGTGCTCTGGCAGGGAAGGGGTTATCTCTGCAGGTGCTCTGGCAGGGAAGGGGTTATCTCTGCAGGTGCTCTGGCAGGGGAGGAGTTACCTCTGGCAGGGAAGGAGTTACCTCTGCAGGTGCTCTGGAAGGGAAAGGGTTATTACCTCTGCAGATGCTCTGGCAGGGTAGGGGTTACCTCTGCAGGTGCTCTGGCAGAAGAGGGGTTACCTCTGCAGGTGGTCTGGCAGGGAAGGGGTTACCTCTGGCAGGGAAGGGGTTACCTCTGCAGGTGCTCTGGCAGGGAAAGGGTAACCTCTGTAGGTGCTCTGGCAGGGGAGGAGTTACCTCTGGCAGGGAAGGGGTTACCTCTGCAGGTGCTCTCGAAGGGAAGGGGTTATCTCTGCAGTTGCTCTGGCAGGGAAGGGGTTACCTCTGCAGGTGCTCTGGCAGAGGAGGGGTTACTTCTGCAGGCTGTCTGGCAGGGAAGGGGTTACCTCTGCAGGCGCTCTGGCAGGGAAGGGGTTACCTCTGCAGGCGCTCTGGCATGGAAGGACTTACCTCTGCAGGTGCTCTGGCAGGGAAGGGGTTACCTCTGCAGGTGCTCTGGCAGGGAAGGGGTTACCTCTGCAGGTGCTCTGGCAGTGAAGGGGTTACCTCTGCAGGTGCTCTGGCAGGGGAGGAGTTACCTCTGCAGGTGCTCTGGCAGGGAAGGGGTTACCTCTGCAGGGGCTGTGGCAGTAAAGGGGTTACCTCTGCAGGTGCTCAGGCGGCGGAGGGGTTACCTCTGGCAGGGAAGGGGTTACTTCTGCAGGTGCTCTTCCAGGGAAGGGGTTACTTCTGCAGGTGCTCTGGCAGGGAAGGGGTTACCTCTGCAGGGGTTCTGGCAGGGAAGGGGTTACCTCTGTAGGTGCTCTGGCAGGGAAGGGGTTACCTCTGCAGGTGCTCTGGCAGGGAAGGGGTTACCTCTGCAGGGGTTCTGGCAGGGAAGGGGTTACGTCTGCAGGGGTTCTGGCAGGGAAGGGGTTACGTCTGCAGGGGTTCTGGCAGGGAAGGGGCTACCTCTGCAGGCGCTCTGGCAGGGAAGGGGTTACCTCTGCAGGCGCTCTGGCAGGGAAGGGGTTACCTCTGCAGGCAGTCTGGCGGGGAAGGGGTTACCTCTGCAGGTGCTCTGGCAGGGAAGGGGTTACCTCTGCAGGTGCTCTGGCAGGGAAGGGGTTACCTCTGCAGGTGCTCTGGCAGGGAAGGGGTTACTTCTGTAGGTGCTCTGGCAGGGAAGGGGTTACCTCTGCAGGTGCTCTGGCAGGGGAGGGGTTACCTCTGCAGGTGCTCTGGCAGGGGAGGGGTTACCTCTGCAGGTGATCTGGCAGGAAAGGGGTTACCTCTGTAGGTGCTCTGGCAGGGGAGGGGTTACCTCTGCAGGTGATCCGGCAGGGAAGGAGTTACCTCTGCAGGTGCTTTGGCAGGAAAGGGGTTACCCCTGCAGGGGCTCTGGCAGGGGAGGGGTTACCTCTGCAGGTGATCTGGCAGAGAAAGGGTTACCTCTGCAGGCAGTCTGGCAGGGAAGGGGTTACCTCTGCAGGTGCTCTGGCCGGGGAGGGGTTACCTCTGGCAGGGAAGGGGTTATCTATGCAGGTGATCTGGCAGGGAAGGGGTTATCTATGCAGGTGATCTGGCAGGGAAAGGGTTACCTCTGCAGGTGCTCTGGCAGGGAAGGGGTTACCTCTGCAGGTGATCTGGCAGGGAAAGGGTTACCTCTGCAGGTGACCTGGCAGGGAAAGGGTTACCTCTGCAGGTGCAGGTGAGATGGCAGATGAGGTATAGCAGGTGAGGAGAGACAATGGGCAGGAGAGACTGAGGCCTCTTGCATATCTTGGATAAAGGGCCGGTGTTAAACTCCTGCAGTTGCAGCAGTAAAGTGCAGCCAGGCAGTGACATTCTGCAAGGACTTCTATGGCTGAGCGAGCCAGGCCTGGAAGCGGAGAGAGTATCTCAGATGCAGAGACACACAGGAGTAGCGAGCCCACAGTGACAGCAGAGTCCAGCAGAGATGGGCACAGCAGACTACCTGGGTATAGTTCCACGCCTTCACTTTGTAGTTCAGAGAATTGGGGACATACACTGTCCTTTATCTGGAACACACACAGACAGTAGTTTGGTTTGAGGGTGCAAGGCACAAATTGTTGGCAGAAGCCGACATTTCATCTGAGCTGCAAGTAAACACTGACAGCTTGCGACAGAAATACGCTGTGCCAAGCTGAAAATACTCCGCGCCAATCTGCTAGAGCCAAAATTACCGGCGGAGAACAAATGCAGACTCTTCCTGGTCAGGTGATGGCTTAAGGCGCGCCTCCGCTGTACAAAAGCTGCCCAGTTCCACAAATGATTGATTCCTCTCTGATCAGAGGTCGATTATAGAGCAGCAGTCGTTTTACCACCGTGCAGCAGTCAGTTTTTATCAAATAGTAACAACATGTGAGGATAAAATCCAGCAATGAACTTAACCTGTAAGGAACTTGCCCCCTTAACCCCCTGGTGGTATGATTATTTCTGGATTTTAGGGTCAGACCCTAAAATCAGGAAAAAATCATGCTGCCAGAATGCCTGCAGCAGCCCATGCTCTCACTCACTTCCCTGGGCTCCAGCGCTGCAATTATACCTCCGTACTCTGGATGGCGCTGTAACTCTGCAGTGGGATTGATGACGGAGATCTCACCAGAGTAACTCAGAGCCTCGGAGGACAGGAAGGAGAATGTCTACCGACAGATGGATCCCCTGGGAGGTGAGTAACAATGCCCGCTGCGTGCTATACTCTGCATAGAGCTCCCGGCGGCTAGCCCGAGTGTAGCTCGGAAATTACCACCAGGGAGGTTAAAGTACTTCCGAGGTGAGAGGCAACAATCTATGTTTACTCACCTGGGGCTTCTTCCAGCTCCTAGCACCCATTTCAGTCCATTGCCGCAGCCCCGGTCCTTCTCTGTGTCATGCTGAACCCCCGTAATGATCACGACCCGCCAGAGGGGCCGGCCCTTCCACACCTGTGCAGGTACTCGTGCCTTTGCAACCACGTCATCTGGCACATACTGCGCCTGCAAAGTAGTTGTGCGCACAAGTACCCACGCAGGCGCAGAAGACATGACCCGCTGGCAGGTCGACGATCATTACGGGTAGCCAGCAGCAAGGAGGACCAGGGACTGATATGGCTGCTAGGGGCTGGAAGAAGCCCCAGTTGAGTAAACATAGATTGATGCTCCTCGCCTCAGAAGTCCTTTAAGGACCAAAGCCTTTTTTCATTTTTCCTTTTGTGATCACTTTGATTGGCTCACACTGCCAGGTCAACATCTGCAAGGAGTTTGTATGTTCTACCCGTGTCTGCGTGGGCTTCCTCTGGGCACTCTAGTTTCCTCCCACATCCCAAAAACATATAGATAAGTTAATTGGCTCTCCCCTAAAAAAAAATTGGCCCTAGACTATGATAAATGCACTACATGATATAGACATATGACTATGGCAGTGACTAGATTGTGAGCCCCTCTGAGGCACAGTTAGTGACAAGACAATATACTCTCTACAGCGCTGATGGCGCTATATAAATACTTAAATAAATAACTAAACACAGGGTCAGCAGCCAATGAAATTAGCTCCTGACTGGCCTACAGACATCAAAAGTGTAGCGGTGGAGTGTGGTAGCCAGTGTTATAAAATCCGCCGCATCAGGCTTAAAGAAAACCCGAAGCAAAAAAAAAAAAAAAGATTTAGAAACTCACCTAAAAAGAGGAAGGCTCTGGATCCTATAGTGCCTTCCCTGACCTCTCTCCAGCTGCCCTATGTTCAAAATTTGTGCCTTCAGGACTCCTCAGAAGGCTTCAGAAGCAGTTGCGTCCCCTATGGTTCAGAAGACGGGTGCATCCGTACTGCGCATGTACAATCCCATACTTGCACATGCACAGTATGAGTTCACTTGTCTTCGGAAGTACTTGGAGATACCAGCCAAATAATTTCCTTTGGGGGACAGCAGTGGAATGAGGGGACAGAGAGAGGACCAGGAAAGCTATTGGATCTCAGCCTTCCTCTTATTAGGTGAGCATCTAAGTATTTTATTTACAGCCGCAAGCATGGCGTAGATTTTACTATGCACGATCCTCAAGGAGTTAAAAAGAGCCTGAAGTAAAAATTATAAAAAAAAATAAAAAAAAACATACTTACCTAAGGAGAGGGAAGGCTTTGGGTCCTATAGAGCCTTCCTGTTCCTCTCCTTATCCCAGCGTTCCCCTGCAGGCTCCTCCATTTAAATCTCCCGCCACGGGAGGCTTCGTAAGTTTTCAGGAGCCCTAGTACTCCCAAAGACAGGCTGCTCCATACTGCGCACACGCCAATACGCGAAAGTGGATGCTCACGTGTGCGCAGTACAGATCGGCCCGTCTTCAAGAGCACTCGGGCTCCAAAAGACTTCCGAAGCCTCCCCAGCAGGAGATTTAAACGAAGGAGCCTACAGGGGGATGAGGGGAGGAACAGGAAGGTTCTATAGGACCCAGAGCCTTTCCTCTCCTTAGGTAAGTATGTTTTTTTTCTGTTTTTTTTTAAATTAAGAGTTCAGATTCTCTTTAACTATTAGTTATTGTCGGTAGTATTCCTTTATTGCTTATACGGCAAATAAGGTACATAAGGCCCAATGTCCTGTTCATTCGTTAGACCTCTGTTATTATAATTACGGCCCTCTCTACCCTCTGCCAGATGCAAATAAAAACAGTCATTTCAAATAAAACATTTATTTTAGCAGAACCGCGGAACCTTCCACAGAACGGCCTATTCCGGCACTGAACCTGACTGTTTATATGGGATAAATACACCCCACAACAAGCATGGCAGCGGAGATAATTACATATTAATTAGGGAGATCTGAAACCTCTGGCAGGTCGACGGCCTTCAGACAGCTAAACGTAGACGCTTCTCGCGACTTACCACTGATATTCCTTTCCAAGAGCGCGGCAGCGCCTGCTAAATGAGTACATCTGACTTCACAATTATGGGATAGGAGGAAAGGATCAGATTTCTCCCGAGCGAGGTGCGCCCAAAAGGACGTGCGGTGGGCCGAAACCGTGAAACGTTCATTTATGATGGAAAAAAAAGCATAATTATGGGTTTTCTGCTTTTAGTTATTGTCAAAGCTTCCAGTCAATTGGTAGCTCAGTCCAATAATGAGTTGCGGAATTACAGGATACTCTCTGCAGACCGCCGAGAGGAGCGGCGAGCGAGCGGAGGGATATAATGACTCGCTTTCATCGCGGCCGGGGAATATTTATCAGCTGCCGGTTCTGTATGCTTCTTCATGGTTCATACGTAAATGCACAAAATAAATAAATGAACATCCTGATGGCATACGCTATTGGCCTGACCTAGGAACGTTACATCTCAAACCTTTGACATTGAAGGCAGGGAGTACAGGGAGTCCCTGACATTGCGGCGGGTCGGTGGTTTGTATTGGCGGGCATTCATAAATCAGAGACTTCCTGTTTTTGAAATATAAGATACACTGAAAGATGAAAAATTGCATCTTATATGTCGAAAAATACAGTAATTTACCTCACTGGTCAGTAATTTAACTCACTGGTCAGTATTTTACCTCACCGGTTAGTAATTTACCTCACTGGTTAGTAATTTACCTCACTGTTCCGTAATTTACCTCACTGGTCAGTAATGTATTTCTCTGGTCAGTAATTTACCTCACTAGTCTGTAATTTACCACTCTGGTCAGTAATTTACCTCACTGTTCCGTAATTTACCTCACTGGTCAGTAATTTACCTCTTTGGTCAGTAATTTACCTCACTAGTTGGGAATTTACATCACTGGTCCATAATTTACATCACTGGTTGGTAATTTACCTCAGTGGTCAGTAAGTTACCTCACTAGTCGGTAATTTACCGCAATGGTCAGTAATTTACATCACTGGTCCGTAATTTACCTCATTGGTCGGGAATTTACCTAACTGGTTGGTAATTTACCTCACTAGTCAATAATTTTAGTTTTCCATTCAGTGACAGCCTTTGTGAATTGACATTTTACAAAATGTTTGGTAAAATCAGCTGTTCTCTGTTTTATCGCATGCAGTAATGCTTTATGAATTGAAGCCATTGTATAATTGAATAAAAGTTACGAAAGCAATACCTATTTTTGCTGCTGAAGGAGAACAAACACTGCAAAAACTTCCGACAACTACAGAAGTGCATTCCAACACTGCGCTGAGATCCAGAAATCTGCACTGGCCCAAGTACAGGAATTCTCCCAGAAGCCTTTGCTGCAGCCAGCAGTTATGGCAATTAGCCTGACACAGTTGAAAGTGTTAACATAATAGTTAACTGCAGCAAACCCTCAACACACTCAATTGTCTTCAACCCCCCCCCCCCCCCCCCCCCCCCCACACACACACTTCTCTTCCCCTCATCCTCACTCGTCACTTGAGCTGCAGTGACATGTGCAAAGTGGAAGTCCTGCAGCAGCCAATTGCAAGCCGGCTTTTAATTTGGCCAGCTTCATAATGGCAGGCATTGTACGGCTGTAAGGGGCCCCATCTGGATGTGTGCAAGACAAGCTGTCAGTCAGGGAACTCGCAGCCGCCCCCCACCTCTCACAATCAGCGCCATTGTCAGGCCCGTGAAAGCCTTGCTATTGTGGGACGGCGGATAATTACAGGCTGACGGGGTTTTTTGGAAAGGAAAGCGCAAGACTGAGCGATGGGCCCAATTCAGCAGAAAGCGACAAAGCGCAGAAATGGAGCGGGAAGTGGGAAACGGAACGTCACTCAAGCGAGCGGACCAAACTTTTTTACAAAGATGTCAGCAGTTTGATTCCCTCTGAAATTCCCCCAATTACATAGTGTGATTCCATTCTCGTGTGGACGCAAGTGCGTAAACAGCGCCCCAGGCCTCATCAATGCTAAGTCAGCCAGTAACATTATACTTCCAAGTTCCAGCCTAAATTTAAACCATAACCTGAGCTTTTTTTGGATGAAAATAAAAACTGTTCACCGCAGGACATCTGCAAGCATTGATCAGAATTTAGCAAACTCTTGTAAAGGCTCCAATACACTAAAAAAGGCCTGTACACACTTACAATCAATGTCACCCGATAGGGATCCTGACCCAATTCCACCAGTGAGATTGCAGGGCATAGACTAGTAAGATATGTGATGATTCATATGCCCTTATACCATACCTCCCAACTTTTTGAGATGAGAAACAGGGACACTTAGGCCATGCTCCTGCCACTACCCTAACCACGCCTCCGACACACCCCCTAGTCACACATACTATAAAGATTTCATAAGAAAAATATGTTTTACAATTCAAACCACACTGGTCCTTTTTATCCTGGTTCATTTTCCTTCATATTAACATTTTAAAATTAGTAATATATCAATTTAAAGGATGGGAATAAAGTTTAGAGTCAATCAAACACATTTGTTAGTAGAGAAATATGTATATTTACATAGAAAGAGGGACAAAGTCCTGAAAGAGGGACAAATGAGGAGAAAAAAGGGACAAGGCTCCGAAAGAGGGACTGTCCTCCAAAAGAGGGACAGTTGGGAGCTATGCTTATACAGCTCGTTCACTGATCTAGAGTCATGTGACAATGTTGTCTGTTTGTTAACCAGGAAGTGTTAAATAAAGTTTATTCAGAGAGCAGAGAAGAAAAAGAAAAGAGAACAGTGTGTGTTCCTGAGAGAAACCAAAGCATGGTGTCTGTGTGCAGTTTATCCTCCGCCCGAGATCTGCTATAAGGGCTTGTTCACACCTAGGGGGTTTTATGTTTTTTTGTAGCGCCGACTATTTTTAAAAACGCCCTGAAATCACTAGTGCAATGAATCCTTATGGGATAGTTCATATCAGCGCGTTGCGTCCGCTTTCCGTTCAGTAAAGCGCTACAAAGTGCTACAATGGAAAGTATAGGAAATGAGCCAAACGCTCACAAATTGCTTTATCGCGCTGTTATGTATAAACTAAGCCTAAGCCCTATTTAAAAATGGGTGCTAGGCTGTGGCCGTAGATTGGACAGTCGATTGATTAAGAAATGGGATCCTTAAACCTGAAGCCAAAATGAATTAAAAAAAAAAAAAAACAGATACTCTCCTATGGAGAGGGAAGGCTCTGCGTCCTATAGAGTCTTCCCTTTCTCCTCACGGTCCTCACGGTCCAGCACTGGATCCCCAGTTCAAATCTCCCGCCACAGAAAGCTCCATATGGCCTTGTGCGTTTAGCAAGGTATCGATTCTCCCATGTAATGAATGTGCCTGATTCACCTCTATGCGCTGCACTGAGCCACGGTACAAAAACATAGTGTTGCATGCATTTTTGTGCGTTGAGCTGTAAAGTGCACATCAATGCAAGTGAATGGGTGTTCTTTTTAGTGCATACAAGCGCATAGAAATGCATGCATTTTTTACCCCAAATTGAAAAAAATAAAAACATTTAAAATGAAAACAAATCTTTATTGACAATGCTACTGCTACGATAAGCAAAACATGCTAAAAAAAAAAACACCTGTTTAAGTGCATAGATCTGCTTAACAAGAAGCGCACTGCAACACGTACATTTTTTAACATGCGTTTTTAAGATGTGAACAAGGTCTTAAGGTGGCCACACACGATACAATAAAATGATCTGATTTTTCAGCAATTCGATGAAAACGATCGTATCTCTCGAAAAAATCGAAAGCTTTTTTTTTCATTCGACTGAAAAATCCGATCGGAATTCCCGTTTTTTTCGATTTAAATCGATCCGGAATGCCAGATATTTCTGTTCAATTTCTCTAAAGATTGTATGGTGTGTGTTAGATTGTAAGTTTATTAATATACACGCCCTAGCAATTTTCTCAGAGTTTCCAATCATTTTTATCATAATTGGGGGAAAATTGAACATAGGTGTGTGGTACATTGGTCAGATTTTTTAATTTGTTACAATCAGTCAGAAAAATTGATTGCAATTCTTAAATTGAACAGATATTTAAAAAATGGTATGGTGTGTGGCCACCTTTAGACTTCGAAGTGCACACGAAGCATGTCATGATGTGAACGAAGTGCCCAGATTTGAAACTCGGCCTTCTGTGTCAGAGGCAGAGCCCTTAAAGAGAACCTGAGGCGAGGTTCTAACAATGAAATCCCCATACAAAGGTTGGGTCTGCCTAAGGAGCCCAGCCTCTGTTGCTATTTAGATTCCCCCTAAGCCCCCCCCCCCCCCCCCTGCGCTCAGCTAGACCCCATTATTCACAGCCGCGCTGAGTTTACCTTTGTAATGCCAGTCTCCGCTCTCCCCTGCCTCCTGCATCGCTCCGGTCCCCGCCCACGTCTCTTCCCTCTACGCTGATTGGAGGGAAGGGACGCGGGCGGGGACCGGAGCTCTGCAGGAGGCAGGGGAGAGCGGAGACTGACATTACAAAAGTAAACACCGCCCGCACAGCACGGCTGTGAATTATAGGGTCTCGCTGAGCAGAGCCGGGACAAGGTCCTCCAGCACCCAAGGCTGAGACACCAAAGTGCGCCCCTCCATCCCTGTCACCCCAGCCATCACACACTGATTGCTATTAGACTAAGAGGCGCCACAGGGCCCACAACCTCCCCAACATCTTAATATCTAGTTATCTGGCTTGCAGTCACTGCCATGTATCCCCTTTTCTTATTTCTTTCTGCTTCAAACACAATTAGGAATGAGAGCTGAATGAATTCTGCGCCCCCTCCTACACTGCGCCCTGAGGCTGGAGCCTCTCCAGCCTATGCCTCGGCCCGGCCCTGTCGCTGAGCGCAGGGGGGGCTTAGGGGGAATCTAAATAGCAACAGAGGCTGGGCTCTTTAGGCAGACCCAGCCTCTGTATGGGGATTTCATTGTTAGAACCCGGCCTCGGGTTCTCTTTAAAGAAACTCTGAAGCCAAATAAAATCAATGCTTTCAACTTTGATTCATGTTAAGCACTAAAGCTAGTGCTAAAATGCTGCATCCCCGCGGCAAAAGGAGGGGTTTATACCCCCAAATCCCCTGTGCAAAATCCATGACTTTCTTGGTTGTGGACTTTGCTGCCCATGGAGTCAGAGCTTTGAGCTCCATGGGCGTCAATCTGCCTGCGGACCTCCGCCTCTCCCCCGCCCCTCTCAGAGAAGGAAGATTGAGAGGGGCGGGGAGAGGCGGCGATCAGCGGGGATTGACGTGCCTAGAGGCAAAGCTACAACTCTAACCTCTGCCTCAATCAGGAAGCGCTCACTGCATTTTGCACAGGGGATTTGGGGGGTATAAACCCCTCCTTTTGCCGCAGGGATGCCGCGTTTTAGCACTAGCTATAATGCTTAACATTAATCAAAGTTAAAAGCATTGATTTTATTTGTCTTCAGAGTCTCTTTAACCTGTATACTATCCAGCTGCTTTACTCTTGTCATAGCACAGATTGGGTTGGGGTTCTGCTTTAAACCTTCCTCTTTTCCTGCCATTATGTGGAGATGAAGTGTAATGTGTGTGTGTCCCCGGTGAGGTTGTGTTGTAGGCACAGCGCGACACGCTGATGAGAGAACAAGTCCTATCTACAACAGCCTGCCAGCCTCAAGCATGACATCACCGAGCGCCATCATAACCGCAGGCCCAAAGTTTAAGTGCTGAGGGAACAGGAATGAGTGCCGGCCTCATTACCGGAGCCATTATGTATCCTATGGGGAGAGCTACGCCGCTGATTACACAGCGATGAAAAGCCCCCGACGCAGAGGAAGATGGTCACAGGATTAACCCTGCGGGCAACAAACCCAGTGTACACCGCTCACCCCTTCACTGCCGGCACTACAGCTCTCTGATCAGCCAAAGCCCAACTGATAGGGAAGCTCAGCATACACCGCTCACCCCTTCACTGCCGGCACTACAGCTCTCCGATCAGCCAAAGCCTAACTGATAGGGACGCCCGGCGTACGCCACTCACCCCTTCACTGCCGGCACTACAGCTCTCTGATCAGCCAAAGCCCAACTGATAGGGAAGCTCAGCGTACACCGCTCACCCCTTCACTGCCAGCACTACAGCTCTCTGACCAGCCAAAGCCTAACTGATAGGGATGCTCAGCATACGCCGCTCACCCCTTCACTGCCGGCACTACAGCTCTCTGATCAGCCAAAGCCCAACTGATAGGGACGCTCAGCGTACACCGCTCACCCCTTCACTGCCGGCACTACAGCTCTCTGATCAGCCAAAGCCCAACTGATAGGGAGGCTCAGCGTACGCCGCTCACCCCTTCACTGCCGGCACTACAACTCTCCGATCAGCCAAAGCCCAACTGATAGGGAAGCTCAGCGTACACCGCTCACCCCTTCACTGCCGGCACTACAGCTCTCTGATCAGCCAAAGCCCAACTGATAGGAAAGCTCAGCGTACACCGCTCACCCCTTCACTGCCAGCACTACAGCTCTCTGATCAGCCAAAGCCCAACTGATAGGAAAGCTCAGCATACGCCGCTCACCCCTTCACTGCCAGCACTACAGCTCTCCGATCAGCCAAAGCCCAACTGATAGGGGCGCTCAGCATACGCCGCTCACCCCTTCACTGCCGGCACTAAAGCTCTCTTGATAAGCCAAAGCCCAGCTGATAGGGGCGCTCAGCGTACGCCGCTCACCCCTTCACTGCCGGCACTAAAGCTCTCTGATAAGCCAAAGCCCAGCTGATAGGGGCGCTCAGCGTACGCCGCTCACCCCTTCACTGCCGGCACTACAGCTCTCTGACCAGCCAAAGTCCAACTGATAGGGACGCTCAGCATACGCCGCTCACCCCTTCACTGCCGGCACTACAGCTCTCTGATAAGCCAAAGCCCAGCTGATAGGGGCGCTCAGCGTACGCCGCTCACCCCTTCACTGCCAGCACTACAGCTCTCTGACCAGCCAAAGTCCAACTGATAGGGACACTCAGCGTACGCCGCTCACCCCTTCACTGCCGGCACTACAGCTCTCTGACCAGCCAAAGCCCAACTCATAGGGACGCTCAGCATAAGCCGCTCGCCCCTTCACTGCCGGCACTACAGCTCTCTGATCAGCCAAAGCCCAACTGATAGGGATGCTCAGTGTACGCCGCTCCCCCCTTCACTGCCGGCACTACAGCTCTCTGACCAGCCAAAACCCAACTGATAGGGACACTCAGCATACGCCGCTCACCCCTTCACTGCCAGCACTACAGCTCTTTGACCAGCCAAAGCCCAACTGATAGGGACACTCAGCGTACACCGCTCACCCCTTCACTGCCGGCACTACAGCTCTCTGATCAGCCAAAGCCCAACTGATAGGGGCGCTCAGCATACGCCGCTCACCCCTTCAGTGCCGGCACTACAGCTCTCTGACCAGCCAAAGCCCAACTGATAGGGACGCTCAGCATACGCTGCTCACCCCTTCACTGCCGGCACTACAGCTCTCTGATCAGCCAAAGCCCAACTGATAGGGACGCTCAGCGTACGCCGCTCACCCCTTCACTGCCAGCACTACAGCTCTCTGACCAGCCAAAGCCCAACTGATAGGGACTCTCAGCGTACGCTGCTCACCCCTTCACTGCCGGCACAACAGCTCTCTGATCAGCCAAAGCCCAACTGATCTACAATGTATTTCCATTGATTTTTGGTTGGAATTTCACTTGTCTGAATCATATGCGTGTCTCGCAGATGCCGGAAACACACACAAAATTGCACCACCACCCCACCGCCAGCCTCTGACACAGAGCTCAGCACCACCCCACCGCCAGCCTCTGACACAGAGCTCAGCGCCACCCCACCGCCAGCCTCTGACACAGAGCTCAGCACCACCACGCCGCCAGCCTCTGACACAGAGCTCAGCACCACCACACTACCAGCCTCTGACACAGAGCTCAGCACCACCCCACTGCCAGCCTCTGACACAGAGCTCAGCGCCACTACGCCGCCAGCCTCTGACACAGAGCTCAGCACCACCACACTACCAGCCTCTGACACAGAGCTCAGCACCACCCCACTGCCAGCCTCTGACACAGAGCTCAGCACCACCACGCCGCCAGCCTCTGACACAGAGCTCAGCTCCACCACTCCGCCAGCCTCTGACACAGATCTCAGCACCACCACATTCCCAGCCTCTGACACAGAGCTCGGCGCCACCACATTCCCAGCCTCTGACACAGAGCTCAGCACCACCACGCTGCTAGCCTCTGACACAGAGCTCAGCTCCACCACGCCGCCAGCCTCTGACACAGAGCTCAGTGCCGCCACGCTGCTAGCCTCTGACACAGAGCTCAGTGCCGCCCCGCCAGTCTCTATTAGCAATGCAAATAATGATACTTCTGGAGAGATGTTTTGAAACATTTTTTATTTTTTCAACAAAGAGAAATATTGCTTCATTGTTTGTGCCTGACTCTCCTGACTTGAGCAAAATAGTCATAAAAGTAATATACCGTGTACTTCCAATGTAATATATTATTTGTGTAACTATGTTATAAACACCATTGAAAAGGAAACAATATCTCATTGTTCGGTCCCACTGTTCAAATGTTAACACAGTAATAACAGTAAATATTGGGGGGAGTGTATAAACTCCCGGAAAATAAATATCTTTGTTATTGTCCGATACAATGAGCCACCGGGGGTCTATTTATAAAGTTCTGCAAAATAATTGCATTCATTTCTGTGCGCATTGCAATCATTTACAACACATTTTAATCTGCCTGCTGGTTTATAGCGTTCTGGTGCAGAGATTTCTGGTTTGCTTCGGTCGGCCTGTTCGCAACCCGTCTGGTTAGCTTGTGTGTGTGATTGTTACTAATCTTGGTAGGGTTAAAGGAGTTATCAGCTAAAATGGACAAAATGAGCTTTACTCACCTGGGGTTCTCTCCAGCCTCTTGCAGTCGACGTCCTGGTCTCCGAGCACGGTTCGGAGGCTGACACTGAGGTCGTCCTCACTGCGCCTGCGCTAACCGCTGCTGTCAATCAAGCCCACGTTGTACGCGGCTTACTGCGCAGGCGTAGAACTACTGCTCCTGCGCAGTAAGCCACATACAAGGTGGGCTTGATTTACAGCGGCTGTTAGCGCACGCGCAGTGAGGATGACCTCAGGGTTGGCTTCCGCACCGTGCTCAGAGAGCGGGACGGCGGCGCAGACTGGAGCGGTGGGCGTGGGACGGTCGGTTCTCGGTTGCAAGGGGCTGGAGAAAGCCCCAGGTGAGTAAAGCTCATTTTGTCCATTTTAGCTGATAACTCCTTTAAAGCAAACCTGAGGTGAGTGTTATATGGAGGCTGCCATACTTATTTCCTTTTAAGCAATACCAGTTGCCTGGCAGCCCTGCTGATCCTCTGCGTCTAATATTTTTAGCAATAGACCCTGAACAGGCATGCAGCATATCAGGTGTTTCTGACATTATTGACAAGGTTAGCTGCATTCTTGTGTCTGGCGTTATTCAAACACTACTGCAGCCAAATAGATCAGCAGGGCTGCCAGGCACCTGGTATTGTTTAATAGGAAACAAATATGGCAGCCTCCATATTATTCTCACAACTTTAAAGGATACCAGAGGTGACATGTGACATGATGAGATAGACATGGGTATGTACAGTGCCTAGCACACAAATGACTATGCTGTGTTCCTTATTTTCTTTCTCTGCCTGAAAGAGTTAAAGTGTACCAGAGATGAAGCACCCTCATGTATTTCACCATATATATCAGTGGGAACATTAGAGGAAACACCTACCCTGCTCTCTGTTTCACCCTTCACTGCTCATCCTGCTTGTTATCAGCCCTGATAAAATCCCTAACTGAGCATTCAGTCTGGCCTTGCTCAGGAATCATTATAGCTGAGTCTGTCTTCTCTGATGTCTTTTCAAGCCCAAGCCTGCCCCCTTCTGACTCTGCTTTCCTGTTCTGTATACTGCAGGATCACAGAGAGCTGCTAATGTAAGTGTATATTAAAAAAAACATTTTTTTTTATCTATATTTGTTAGTCATAAGAGGTTTTTAGAAATGGTGATTTCAGTTTGCACACAGCCCACTAAATAATATGCTTTTCTGATGAACTGTGTTTTGCATGGAGTTTTAGTAAAAAAACACAAACGACACTCAAGACCGGCAAAAATACCAGGTATAGTATTTATTTTGTATAATCTATCGAGAAATATGTTTATTTTGTGCCAAAGCGTTCATCTCTGGTTTACTTTCAACCTGCATTGCGTTACCCTTTTTTTACCACAAGGGGCCACTAAAGCAAGTCTATTGAGACTCACACTTATTGCGATCCCTTGCGGTGCGGCGGAAGTATCCGTGCCGATGCAAGGGCTACATTGTGTTACCGCAACACCGCACTTAACGCACGGTGCTCGGGGTAATGGAAGTCTATGGGCAACGCACCTAGTGTAAATGGCGGAGGCCAGTGCATTGTGGCGCCAGCACACATGCGCGGACTGACAAGGATCACAGTGATGTACTTCCTGCCTTCGTCGCAAACTGAATACACTAACAAGAACCAGCGGCCTGATCCCGATATTATTTAAATGACACCCTGGCACCACGATAGCCGGCATTATCATTGCAGTTTATGTGGAGCCCATTTGATTCTTTTAGTTCCATCCATCGCTATAAACTGAGTGGTTACCCCATCTAATTATTACACAGCCTTTTTTTTTCTCTTATAATGTATAAAATTAAATCAAATCTCTTAATAACATTTTAAAACTGTGTTTTATTTTCCAGTTCCGGCCAAAATAGTCAACATCTCGTCCAGCCTGACGGTAAACGAAGGCAGCAACGTCAACCTCATGTGTCTAGCGGTGGGCAAGCCAGAGCCGACGGTGACCTGGAGGCAGCTGAGAGGTAAGGCTGTTGGAGGCTCATAGTCTTCCCTGTCCAGATTAGCAGCCAAAAACCGCTCTGTGATGTAGATGTGAAAAGACGGGCTGCCAGCCACCTGTGCATTTTCACTGCTGAAGTCCTGGTGTCATCTAAATGGAAGTTAGGGGGTACAAATACAAAGTGGGTACCCTGATGTCTGCTGCCCCCTACTAGCCCCCTGTCCTAGCCTCCTGACCCCATGCCTAGCCTATCCCTAACCTAAACCTCAATGTATGCTTCGATCTCCACAGTTTTCAGTATGGGCCCTTTTCCGCTAGCAGAGTTTGTGATCTAATTCTGGTCACTTGCAGATCTCAAAACGCAAGGTCTTGCCTAATCAAATGGAAACCACACTATAGAGTTGCCTACACTCTACTCCTTATGCTGCTTAGGCGTTTTTTGTATTGACCTGAGGAAGTGGGCCGTGACCCGCAAAACGCGTTGTCAGTTTTTTGAGTGAATGTTTTTACAGTTGAACTGGTGTCTTTGTCTTCTGGGGAGGTAAGCGATTACCTCTCCTTTACACATTATGTATTAAAGTTTTATCACCCCTATATTTTGGGCGCCTCCACCCCACCCGTCTATCAGTCGGGCCTCCTTTGGCGGTAATAGCTTTACAGTTTTCTGGAAAGTGATTGAACTACAGGAGATTGACCGTCCAGTATCCGGCAGGACCTAAAGCACCGAGCGGGGACGGTGACTTCCCCGCAGGCCTATATGGTGGTTGCAGGACCTGCAACACACCTTTGTGAGTATATAATCATACATACTTTTGTCCCCCTATACCTACCGATACTGCACCATTGGGCTACTAGCAGGGTTGTAACTAGGAATCGCTGGGCGAAATTCTGAGCGAATCTGCTGTAAAATCGTTGCGCAAACGCTGACTGAACGATCGATTTTCATCTGAAATCGATTGCTCCCGTCGATCTGTCCGTGCGGAAGATTTTGCTTGATCGCCGGTGGGTCGGGAGTGCGTCGATATCGGCGGTCGAATGCCCGACGACTGACGGTAGCGGCAATACATTACCTGCTCCGCCGGAGTGTGTCACTGCTGTTCCTTCTCTGCTGAGCTCTGGCAGGCTTCACTTCTTCCTGTCCGGACAGGAAGTTTAAACAGTAGAGCGCCCTCTACTGTTTAAACTCCCCCCGGCAGGAAGTAAAGTGAAGCTGGAGCCGAGCGCGGAGAAGAAGACAGCGGAGACTGGGGGACTCGCGCCGGCCGGATCAGGTAATGTAAGCGGGGGAGGGGGGGGGGAACCTGTTTGCAGTAAACGCAGCCATACGATCCCTCTCTGATCAAATTCGATCAGAGAGGGATCTGTCTGTTGGTCGATCTGATGGCAAATCGACCTGTGTTTAGCCACCTTTAGGCTCCACGTAACATCTCTTTACTCATACAAACAATTCCCAGTTCACTGTTCTTGCTCGAATATAGATCAATCCCATACACCAGCCAATATAAATTGTGCTCACCAAATGTAGAGGCTGATCGATCAACAAATCAGCATGAAAGGCAATGTACAGATGCTTTGCACTTCTCAGCAGTCCATTTCCACATCTCCTGCCAGTCAACCCAGGAATAAGAGAAGGGAAATAACGTTGCGTAATTCTGCTATGTTATTTCCCTTGTAATCGTAAAACAGCAGAGGCGCCAGTAAGTATAAAAGAATTCTTTTAAAAATGTTTAAAAAAAGGAGGGATGTGGGTGGATTCACCTCCCTTGAGCAGAGACCAGCCAATGAGCCGTTGATAAACAACCGTATTATTTATTAGGGATTCTCCAGGTAATGCAACACGTTTCACGGGTAAAGCTCCCGCTTCATCAGGCAATCAAAACAGAGAAGAACATTAGCAGGTCATGTCCAAGTTAGAGCGCCTCTATCTATCCTAGTCAAAAAAAAGAAATGTCAAAAACACCTTGTAGTTTTTGAGAAAATCGATTTCAAAAATGCAAAGAAAAATGTTTTTTAAACTGTCACTTTTCAGAGTTTAAAAACCATCTTTTCTTTGTGTTTTTTTGACTTGTAGCCACTATGCTCCTTACTGTATGTAGCAATTTTGGTGTTAATAGCATGTGTGGGGACTTTGCAACCCACTGCTAAAGTCGGCATGAAATTATGTGACAATTATGCAAAAGTTTACACGAAATTACGAATGACTATGCGAAATCAATTGAATTTACAAACTATATTTATGTATAGGTGTGATTGTGAAAATGTATGTGAAATTTTGCGTAATCAGAATTAGCTGATTACGATCACCAGTCTCATCGTTCCTGCGCCATGCCCGGTTAAAATTATACGTCCTAATGGATGTTTGATACTCCCTGGGCAGCCATTGGAGGTACTCGCGTCCCTGTTCATCTTTAAAAGTACTCCAAGACTTTAAGCACTTAAGCCCAACTGGACGAACATTCTTCTCAGGGACCCCCGTGCGTGCTCCCGCCGCCAGCCGTTAGCCCAGTGATCAATGAAAGGGTTTATAGATCCCTTTCATTGTTCGGACCCCCCCCCCCCCCCCCCCCACAGAAAGGCCGACAGCGTCTCTTCAGACGCAGCGGTTTTTTTTAGCTAAAAAAATACCCCGTCTTCATTCTTCTTCCTCGGAGCGAGATCGATTGCTCCCAGGACTTTTTGACTGTGGCCATCTTGTGGCCAAATAGTAAAACTACACCCACAACCACTTTCTATTAAATTAATACATTTTTAACATTTAAAATTAGCTGTTTCCCTCCCACATCAAAAAATACCCAAATAACATTTTTAATAAAAATAAAATAAAAAAATTACAATAATAAAAAAAAACCCCATAAATAGTTACCTAAGGGTCTGAACTTTTTAAATATGCATGTCAAAGAAGTGTATTAATATATATTTTTTTAATTATGGGCTTGTAAATAGTGATGGACACAAATTGAAAAAATGCACTTGTATTTCCATATAAAATATCGGCGCCATACATTGTGATAGGGACATAATTTAAATGGTGTAATAAGCGGGACAAATGGGCAAATAAAATACATGGGTTTTAATCATGGTAGCATGTATTAATTTCAAACTATAATGGCCAAAAGCTGAGAAATAATGATTTTTTTCTATTTCTTTCTTAATATTCCTGTTAAAATGGATTTAGAATAAATAAATTCTCAGCAAAATGTATCACCCAATGAAAGCATAATTGGTGGTGGAAAAAACAAGATATAGATCAATTCATTGTGATGAGTAGTGAATAGTGATAAAGTTATTGGCAAATGAATGGGAGGTGAAAGTTGTTCAGATGAAAAAAAAAACAAAAAAAAAAAAACCTTCGGGCTTAAAGGGATACATAAGTCAAATTAAAAAAAATAGTTTTACTCACCTCTACAGCATAGAGGGTGCTATTGTGGCTGGGAACGCGAAGAATCACTCGCGTTCTCAGCCTGTCGGCGGCTGTCGCCGAAACCGGAAGGAGCCGCCAGCAGGGACAGTAGGATCGGAGCGATGCTGCGAGGGCACCGGACAGCTGCAGGGGGCTGAAGGAAGCCCGAGGTGAGTAAAACTAATTTTTTTATTTGACTTAAGTATCCCTTTAAGTGGATAAACCACCGATTCTGCGTGGTGGATTTCCCTTTCCATCAACTTTTATATTGGTTTAATATTGACTTTTTGAGATGTCAGTAATTGACGCCATAGTGCTGCTGACATCTAAAATGTTTTCATGAGTATTATTCTCTGCCTTTGCAGATTTTGCTGTACCTCAAATTGTATTTGCACTGGGTTGTTTTTTTGTAAAACACACCTTGTTATTGCACTGTTTTTCTGTTTTATATTGGAAAATTAATGTAAAAATTTTTGAAATGAAAGTACTCCAGGACGTTATTAATTCAGTTCTACAGCTGTCCAAGGAGTAAGGAAGAGCTTTTTGGCCTAGCAGGTCAAATAACTTCAATAGCGTTGGAACGACAGGGCAGAACGAGTACTGGGAAGGATCTTTGCCATCCAGAGCCTTCTCTCTACATAGGATTGTATCAGATTTCCTTTAAAGGACGACTCCAGCGAAAAAATATAAGCAGTTTACAGTTTTTTTTATAAAATTTTGTACCTTTGTACTCTTTCTTACATTGCTCTTTCAATAAGCGTTATTTGTGAAAAAAAAAAGTAAGCAATTAAAATCTGTCAGAACTAACATAATTTGGACTCGTCCATCTCCTCATGAGGATTCTCAGGTTTTTCTTTGTTTTTAAAAGCATTTCCTGGATGGCAGTTACTAAGTCTAACTGCCAGAATAGTAAGATGTCAGCCAGCCTCCCTATCAGCAGTTATCAGCAGTTAACCTCCTTGGCGGTAACCCCAAACGTAGTTCGGGGTAAGCCGCCGGAGGGTGCCGCTCAGGCCCTGCTGGGCCGATTTGTTTAATTTTATTTTTGCTGGACGCAGCTAGCACTTTGCTAGCTGCGCCAGCACACTGATCGCCGCCGCCCCGCTCACGATCGCCGCTATCAGTCGCGCCGCACGCCCCCCCCAGACCCCGTGCGCTGCCTGGCCAATCAGTGCCAGGCAGCGCCGAGGGGTGGCCCGGGACTCCCAATGACGTCCCGACGTCAGCGACGTCATCCCGCCCCGTCGCCATGGCGACGGGGGAAGCCCTCCAGGAAATCCCGTTCTTTGAACGGTATTTCCTGATCGGAGATCGCCGAAGCGGCTATCATGTAGCGAGCCTTGGGCTCGCTACATGATATAGGAAAAAAAAAATTAAAAAAAAACTGCTGCGCTCCCTCCTGGCAGATTTTTTTATACCGCCAGGAGGGTTAAAGTGGATCCGAGATAAACTTTTACTCATTGCAAAATTGTGTTCCTTTCAAATTGTTTATAGGACACTCCTCAAGCCCAATACTTTTTTGTTTTTGTTTTAATACTCTAATTCCCTATAAACTAAACTAAACAAGCCTCACCCACAGCTTTTCAGAGTGCCTTGGCATTTTCAGACAGTAGCAAGGGCTCATGGGAGCTCAGTCTGGGCAGGAGAAGGGGGAGGCATTACTAGCCAGAGATTTCAGAGGCAGAGGGGAGGAGGAAGGAGGAGGGGGAATTAAGTTTTCACAGGCTGAGTGCTGGAGTTGCAGATCAGCTTGCCTGTGTGTAATGTTTACAAACAACATGGCTGCTGTCATTGTATCACATGATGAAATTCTGTTGAAGCTGTTTGCAGCTAGATTGCTGTGTAAACTATCTAAACTTTAAATAAGATATATAGACAAGTTACTTGTTATAGTTCGTTTTTTATTTCGGATCTGCTTTAAGGCTCATACACACGTCCAACTTAATGCACAACATGACCAACCACACAACAAGATGTCTACCTCATAAGTACGTACACACACCAACCAAGTAAACAACCAACTCAGTTAAATACTATGCTGCAAGCTAAAAGCCAAACTGCATTACATATCTGCATTCCAAAACAATAATTCAAAAGACTTGTACACACATTCCAACCTGGATGATAGTTGGGCAGATAGATCCACCAGTTGGATCTGTCAAACAACCAGTTATCAGTTGGCCATCTGGCTGTTTGCCAGCCATACACACACCCAACTTATCTTCCAACAGACAAGTCTGGCAGAAAGTTGGATAGATTGTTAGTCGGTGTGTAAGAGCCTTTAGCAACTGCTGTCAAAGCCGGGTCATGGTCCTCCAGTACCCAAGGCTGAGACACCAAAGTGCACCCCTCTACAGGAAATGCTTTAGAGAATAAAGAAAACCCTGAGAATCCCCCATGAGGAGAACCTGTTGATTCTGTCAGATTTTAACGGCTTACTTTTTTCCTCTGAAGTGGTCCTTTGACTTCCCTGAATCAATGAATTCATCTTCAGGCTTTGTGATTAGTATAATATCTGAGAACTGCGCCATTCTTAGCAGCCTATTGTTTTTCTTAGAGGAAATGCTGATCATCACAACCTGACATTTACATGTTATGGCATAAACAGCAATCTTTTGTCTTTTCAAGCTGAATTCCACAATCACAGATTAAACAGTTCTGCTGAGCATCAGCCCCCATTCAGACACAATGGGGATAATTAGCAATGAGGGATGTGCGGTGAAGAGCACTTCAAACAACCAATCAAAGCCACTTCCTATATGTCTAATTCCTGTTCATCTGATTGGTGGTGTAAGAAATGGATTTGTTCATTGCATAATGCCTCTAGTGAACCACTGCTGCTGTAGTTCTATGTACTCAGCATGATAGAGTTAATATTATTATGACCATGTCAGGTGGTTGGACCATGTTGGGTGATATTGTGTTGTAAGTATGTACAGTACTGTAGTATTGGAACGGATAATAATGGCGCAAAGCGCCAGGGGTATAAAAATGGCGCCGCATTGACTTCAATTATATAACGCTATTTAGCATTATAAGTGTTAAAAAATGGCGCATGCAGTGTGCCTTACACTTAACACGCTAAGGGGCTAGTGTAGGCAGGGAGAGAGACAGCGGGACACTGGAGGGAATAGGCATAGGTGGAGGATGTGTGCAATATGCATACATTACCTTGTCCTGGCTGGCGATCACTCCTTCCTATGTCCTATGTATAGAGTGTAATGGAGCTTTATTGTGCTCATGTCTGGTGGTCAGGTCATGTTGGGGAGCAGTGTCCTATGTATAGAGCTGTATTGTACCCATGCCTGGTGTCAGGTCATGTTGGGGAGCAGTGTCCTATGTATAGAGCTGTATTATGTTCATGCCTGGTGGTCAGGTCATGTTGGGGAGCAGTGTCCTATGTATAGAGCTGTATTATGTCCATGCCTGGTGGTCAGGTCATGTTGGGGAGCAGTGTCCTATGTATAGAGCTGTATTATGTCCATGCCTGGTGGTCAGGTCATGTTGGGGAGCAGTGTCCTATGTATAGAGCTGTATTATGTCCATGCCTGGTGGTCAGGTCATGTTGGGGTGCAGTGTCCTATGTATAGAGCTGTATTATGTCCATGCCTGGTGGTCAGGTCATGTTGGGGAGCAGTGTCCTATGTATAGAGCTGTATTGTGCCCATGCCTGGTGGTCAGGTCATGTTGGGGTGCAGTGTCCTATGTATAGAGCTGTATTATGTCCATGCCTGGTGGTCAGGTCATGTTGGGGAGCAGTGTCCTATGTATAGAGCTGTATTGTGCCCATGCCTGGTGGTCAGGTCATGTTGGGGTGCAGTGTCCTATGTATAGAGCTGTATTGTGCCCATGCCTGGTGGTCAGGTCATGTTGGGGAGCAGTGTCCTATGTATAGAGCTGTAGTGTGCCCATGCCTGGTGATCAGGTCATGTTGGGGTGCAGTGTCCTATGTATAGAGCTGTATTGTGCCCGTGCCTGGTGGTCAGGTCATGTTGGGGAGCAGTGTCCTATGTATAGAGCTGTATTATGCCCATACCTGGTGGTCAGGTCATGTTGGGGTGCAGTGTCCTATGTATAGAGCTGTATTATGGCCATGCCTGGTGGTCAGGTCATGTTGGGGTGTAATGTCCTATGTATAGAGCTGTATTGTGCCCATGCCTGGTGGTCAGGTCATGTTGGGGTGCAGTGTCCTATGTATAGAGCTGTATTATGGCCATGCCTGGTGGTCAGGTCATGTTGGGGTGCAGTGTCCTATGTATAGAGCTGTATTGTGCCCGTGCCTGGTGGTCAGGTCATGTTGGGGTGCAGTGTCCTATGTATAGAGCTGTATTATGGCCATGCCTGGTGGTCAGGTCATGTTGGGGTGCAGTGTCCTATGTATAGAGCTGTATTATGCCCATGCCTGGTGGTCAGGTCATGTTGGGGTGTAATGTCCTATGTATAGAGCTGTATTGTGCCCATGCCTGGTGGTCAGGTCATGTTGGGGTGCAGTGTCCTATGTATAGAGCTGTATTATGGCCATGCCTGGTGGTCAGGTCATGTTGGGGTGCAGTGTCCTATGTATAGAGCTGTATTGTGCCCATGTCTGGTGGTCAGGTCATGTTGGGGAGCAGAGTCCTATGTATAGAGCTGTATGGTGCCCGTGCCTGGTGGTCAGGTCATGTTGGGGAGCAGTGTCCTATGTATAGAGTGTAACAGATTTGTATTGTGCCCATGTCTGGTGGTCAGGTAATGTTGGGGTGCAGTGTCCTATGTATAGAGCTGTATTATGTCCATGCCTGGTGGTCAGGTCATGTTGGGGTGCAGTGTCCTATGTATAGAGCTGTATTGTGCCCATGTCTGGTGGTCAGGTCATGTTGGGGTGCAGTGTCCTATGTATAGAGCTGTATTGTGCCCATGCCTGGTGGTCAGGTCATGTTGGGGTGCAGTGTCCTATGTATAGAGCTGTATTGTGCCCATGCCTGGTGGTCAGGTCATGTTGGGGAGCAGTGTCCTATGTATAGAGCTGTATGGTGCCCGTGCCTGGTGGTCAGGTCATGTTGGGGAGCAGTGTCCTATGTATAGAGCTGTATTGTGCCCGTGCCTGGTGGTCAGGTCATGTTGGGGAGCAGAGTCCTATGTATAGAGCTGTATGGTGCCCGTGCCTGGTGGTCAGGTCATGTTGGGGAGCAGTGTCCTATGTATAGAGCTGTATTATGGCCATGCCTGGTGGTCAGGTCATGTTGGGGTGCAGTGTCCTATGTATAGAGCTGTATGGTGCCCGTGCCTGGTGGTCAGGTCATGTTGGGGTGCAGTGTCCTATGTATAGAGCTGTATTGTGCCCATGCCTGGTGGTCAGGTCATGTTGGGGTGCAGTGTCCTATGTATAGAGCTGTATTGTACCCATGTCTGGTGGTCAGGTCATGTTGGGGTGCAGTGTCCTATGTATAGAGCTGTATTGTGCCCATGCCTGGTGGTCAGGTCATGTTGGGGAGCAGTGTCCTATGTATAGAGCTGTATTGTACCCATGCCTGGTGGTCAGGTCATGTTGGGGTGCAGTGTCCTATGTATAGAGCTGTATTGTACCCATGCCTGGTGGTCAGGTCATGTTGGGGAGCAGTGTCCTATGTCTAGAGCTGTATTGTGCCCATGCCTGGTGGTCAGGTCATGTTGGGGAGCAGTGTCCTATGTATAGAGTGTAACGAAGTTGTACTGTGACCATGGCTGGTTGCCGGGGCATGTTGGCGCACAGCATACTTTATATAGTATATCACACAGTAGGATTGTGTCACGATGACTTCTCATAGTCAGGCCATGGCAGGAATGTAGCGTTCCTTGTATTGAGCAGAACAGAATTGCTTTATGATCACGTTCGGTGGTGGTCACGCAATTTCTGAAGCGTTCTATTGATTCGCGGCACAAAAGCCTCCTTTGAAATAAATATTCAAATGCAGCCATTGTGTCAGTGATTTCAGAGCGTAGAGTTATGGGGACGGCTGTAACTTCCAGCTCCGCGCGCTGCGTGTGCGCCCCCTTGTAGAGACCATTGTGAATACGCAAGGCATATTGTGCTCACATCTGGATCCAGGATTAATACAGGATATTGTGTTGTGTACAATATGTTTAGCATTGTGGCAGAATGCTGACTGCTTGCAGCTGTGATCTTCTCGAGTGCAGGATGTAATCTCTACAAGATCTGCTATATGTGCACAGCAAAGTCTCACATTCATCTCCTAACGAGCGGCAGATTTGGATAAATGGCGTTTTGTGCATCACGAGGAGAGAGTGGAAGAACTGCTGAGTGCTGATTCATCGTCGTTTCAGCTGAAACCTGGACATTTTACCAAAATAAGAGCTGCAATCCCTTTATCAGAAGGGTGCTAGATTGGGACATATGTGCGGTTTCTTGGCCAGCGTGTGGAGCGAGCTCAGATAGATATTGGCTATGAGGCTTTCATTATGACTTTGAGTCCTGTTATTTTTCATTGACGTGTTTGACTCAGGGCAGTTTCTAGGCTAAATTGCACCCAGGCAAGGGTGTAAAAATCCCCCCCCCCCCTTGCGGTATAGGTTAGCCAGGTCTTGGTGTCCCCAGTAATAGTTAGCTAGCTATAGGTCCCCCCCCCCCCCCCCAGTATAGGTAGCCAGGCATAGTTGCCCCCAGTATAGGTTAGCTAGGTAGGGGGCTCCAGTATAGGGTAAAAGGTAGGTGCCCCCAGTATAGGTTAGATAGGGAGGTGCCCCCAGTATAGGTTAGATAGGTAGGTGGCTGATTTGACTTTTACCTACTATATCACAAGCTTGACACTAACCACTCTTACCTTGCTTCAGATGTCCGCTAACACCCCCTTCCCTTAAAGTCAATAGGAACTGTAAAAAAATAAATAAATCAGGCAGATACTTACCTAAGGAGAGGGAAGGCTCTGGGTCCTATAGAGCCTTCCCGCTCCTCTCTTGTCCCCCTCATTGCAGAGGCAGCTCCCACGTTTGATTCCATCACCACAGAGGACTTCGGAAGTCTTTGGGAGCCTGAGTGCTCCAGAAGACAGGCGGCTCCATACTGCGCCTGCGTGAGTATGGGAGAGAGTGTACTTGTGCAGGCGCATTACCGAGCCACCTGTCTTCGAGAGCACTCCGGCTCCCGAAGACTTCCGAAGCCTTTTTTGGCAGCAGAAAGCAGTTTTTGACAAATTTGGTTGAACCCTGCAACCGGGGGAGCCAGCACTGGAAAGCAGGAGCCGTGACAGGAGTTGGAAGGCTCTATAGGACCCAAAGCCTTTCCTCTTCATAGGTAAGTATCTGGATCTTTTTTTCCTACCGTTCCCATTGACCTTAAAGGACAACTGAAGTGAGAAGAATATGGAGGCTGCCTTATTTACAGTATTTCCTTTTAAACAATACCAGTTGCCTGACAGCCTTGCTGATTTATTTGGCTGCAGTAGTGTATGAATCCCACCAGAAACAAGCATGCAGCTAATCTTGTCAGATCTGACAATGTCAAAAAAACACCTGATCTGCTGCATGCTTGTTCAGGGTCTATGGCTAAAAGTATTAGAGGCACAGGATCAGCAGGACTGCCTGGCAACTGGTCTTGTGTACAAGGAAATAAATATGTCAGCCTCCATATTTCTCTTGTTACAGTTGTCCTTTAACTAGCCATAACCGTTTACACAGTGTGTATCAGCGGCTATGCAGAGGAGAAGAGCGGCGATTTGAACCAGGGAGGTGAGTTACTGACTATTTACAGCACTTCCCTGCGCTAACTCTGCAGTCGGAGGGGGGAGCACGGAGGGCGGCCCGGGGAGAGGAAGGGCCTTCCTGTTTGGAAGGCATGGCTTAGTACAAGGGCAGGCTTAATCAGGAGCGTGGCGCCCATCAGGACCAATGGCGCTCCAGGCAATGGCCTGTAATGCCTTTGCTCGAAAACAGCCCTGTTAAGAGCGCCCAATGATGGCAGCTCTTGTGTTCCCCTCAGTTCAGGTATCCTTTGACTATGCAATTGCTTCCCTTTAAATATGAATGAGGAAGACCGCACAGCGAATATGCTACCGGCGGGCAGAGGTAAGCGTAGATAAAACGGAAGGTATGGCGGCCCACTAAAGAGGAATGAGAGGGCGTAATGGATGTGAAAGAGGGTCAGTATAGGAAGCCTCCTCCGGCACTATTCCCCAGCCGGAGCATAGGGGCGCGGGGCCCATACATCAGACTGCAGACAGGAGCGCTCTGATGCATTATATTCATACATTATCAGACAACCATCTCTTCCGTGATGTATTAGCAGAATGCATTAAACTTATACATCATCCCAGGGCTGCTGATGTTGATCTATGGAAGGAGAGCCATGCCAGGAACTGAGGAGAGCCAGGGAGATACTGGCCAAGAATAGGCACGGCTTTCCCATCCCACTTACTGCATCCTCTGCCGGCTGTTAACCCCTCGAATGCCAGCCACAGAGCTGAACATGCACCTCGACAACAAGCAGGACGTCCAGAGGTTACCCGCTGGTGCCACACAAAAATCCAGTCTGATGTGGGGCGGTGCAGCTGAAGGAGTTAACAGCAAAGTCTGCAGATTGGGCTCTTGCTTCTCTCAGCATCATCATCGTGCTGTACACATGTCAGAAATCGAGAGAGGGGTTCTCCTGGTAGTTACTGGTACACCAGGATCCTCGAAAAACAAGAAGTAGGTATTGAGGCGCTCACGCTCATTTAGCCAGACTGTAAGGCACTGTTTTCAGATTGACCTGAGGAAGCGGGATATAACCTGCGAAACATGTTGTCTGTTTTTAGTGCTCAGCCTCCCTGGTGGTAACACCGAGTCAGGCTTGAGGTGGACTTGGGGTAGCCGCCTGGATGTCTATGCAGAGCCTTAAGCACAGCTCACCTCCCCCGGGATTTAGACACTGACAGCCATTCTCCTTGGGTTCTCGGAGGCTCTGGATCCCTCTGGTGAAATCACTGCTGGTCGTCATGATGACCAATGGTGATCTCACTTCAGGGTTACAGTGCCACCCAGAGGAAGGAGGGAGAATTGCAGCGCTGGATCCCAGGGAGTTGATTAAAGGAGTTATGAGGCCACGTGGACCGGAGCGAACTGCGCAGGTGCAGAACTACTGCACCTGTGCAGTACATTCCGGTCCACGTGGCGGTGATTGACAGCGCCGCTCGCGCAGGCGCAATACAGGCCGACCTCCAGGTCGGCCTGACGTCATCACCGTGGACCGGAAGGCAGAGGCAGCGCACAGCTGCGTGCAACTGCAAAGCTGCGCCAAGGGACATGCTGGGAGCTTGGGGCTGGACGAATCCCCAGGTAAGTAGCCCTTATTTTACTTATAAAAGCCTGATAACTCCTTTAAGCAGGGCTGCTGCAAATCTCACTGCAGTATGATTTTTTCCTAGTTTAAGGCGGGTCTTAAAGAGACACTGAAGCGAGACAAAATCTCGCTTCAGGTCTTATATATAGCAGGGGCACGTGTGCCCCTGCTAAAACGCCGCTATCCCGCGGCTAAACGGGGGTCCCTTCACCCCCAACCCACCCCCCCCAAAAGATGGTCGGAAAGTTGGTCGCAGGGAAAACTCTTCCTGGAGGCAGGGCTGACGGCTGCAGCCCTGCCTCCCAGCGCGTCTATCAGACGCGCATCGCCGCCTCTCCCCCGCCCCTCTCAGTGAAGGAAGACTGAGGGGGGCGGGGGAGAGGCGGAGATACGCGCTGACAGACGCGCGTGGGGCAGGGCTGCGGCGGTCAGCCCTGCCCCAACCAGGAAGCGCTCCCCCGCATTACGGAGGGGGTTTGGGGGGACAGGGACCCCCGTTAAGCCGCGGGATAGCGGCGTTTTAGCAGGGGCACAAGTGCCCCTGCTATATATGAGGTCTGAAGCGAGATCTATTCTCGCTTCAGACTCTCTTTAAAGCGTGCAAAAAAATTGCACCACTTTTAAACACTAAAATTTTAACCGCCAGGGAGGTTAAATAAAACTACATTCCAGTAAACACTGGTTGCCTTCTTCTTCAGGAGAGGTAAGACCAACACTGCCTCTCCTTTTTAGACTGTTTTTAGATATTTTATATACTGTGGGCCTTCAAAAGTGCCTCCAACAGTGCAAATTCTGTCCTCAAATGCCCCTTTTTTGGAGGGCCACTGAAGATTTTTAGCTATAAATTTACAGAAAATGCTGTCTTAATTGTATAACGCTTTTGGTATTGCTCAACTAAACCCTGAATTGAAGTTGTTAAAAATTTGAAAGCACGGGGAGGGACTGATGAGCCTGAATGGGGCTGGAGGAAGCCCCAGGTATGTATATTTTTTAATTTACTTTACATCTCAGGTTTCCTTTAACCTGCTAGGCGGTCTGGACGAGCTCAGCTCGTCCAGTACCGCCGGAGCCTGCCGCTCAGGCCCTGCTGGGCCGATTTGGCTCAAATAAAAAGCAGCACACGCAGCCGGCACTTTGCCAGCCGCGTGTGCTGCCTGATCGCCGCTGCAGTGCAGCGATCCGCCGCATGCAGCGGCGAAAGAGGGTCCCCCCAGCCGCCTGAGCCCAGCGTAGCCGGAACAAAAAGTTCCGGCCAGCGCTAAGGGCTGGATCGGAGGCGGCTGACGTCAGGACGTCGGCTGACGTCCATGACGTCACTCCGCTCGTCGCCATGGCGACGAGGTAAGCGAAACACGGAAGGCCGCTCATTGTGTTACTTCTGGCCGCCGGAGGCGATCGGAAGAACGCCTCCGGAGCGCCCTCTAGTGGGCTTTCATGCAGCCAACTTTCAGTTGGCTGCATGAAATAGTTTTTTTTTTATTTAAAAAAAACCCCTCCCGCAGCCTCCCTGGCGATCTTAATAGAACGCCAGGCAGGTTAAAGAGGAACTCCAGTGAAAATAATGTATTAAAAAAGTGCATTATTTTTACAATAATTATGGATAAGTGATTTAGTCAGTGTTTGCCCATTGTAAAATCTTTCCTCTTCCTGATTTACATTCTGACATTTATCACATGGTGACATTTTTTTCTGCTGGCAGGTGACGTCAGTGGAAGGAGATGCTGCTTGTTTGTTTTTTTTTGGCAGTTGGAAACAGCTGTTATTTCCGACAATGCAACAAGCCTTCCACAGTGTGACGTCAGAACCATGGTCCTGACATCACACTGTGGGAGGGGTTTCACCACAATATCAGCCATACAGAGCCCCCTGATGATCCGTTTCAGAAAAGGAAAAGATTTCTCATGGGAAAGGGGGTATCAGCTACTGATTGGGATGAAGGTCAATTCTTGGTTACAGTTTCTCTTTAACCCATATAACAATCACTACCAATAACGGCTTTGAGGGCTGTGTATTCACTATATTAACAATATATTGTTTAACTACAGCCTGGGTCTTTGTAAGTTACAATATTGTCCTGAAAATCCAATCAGAGTTGCAACAATCACCACAGCAGTGCTCATTTAGGTGTTAAAATTACCAACCATCCTTTTTTAATGTAACTAGCAGCTAGCTATAAGAATTCCATAAAGTACAGTGTGGTGTGGTGCCACCACTTACAGCTGTCACCCTAGTCATCTGCCTGGTTTGCCTATGCCTAAAAACAGCCCTGCTTGCTTCATGATCATCAAACTTTATTTTGATTGACACAGGAAGAATAGCAGATTAATTTTCAAAAATCCACTCTTACAGATCTTTCTCCTGTATCCTCCTGCTTTCCATCCTTAGTACATCACCCTCATAGTTACCCTGCCACTCCCGCCTCAGCTATTGCCACCTTACTAATAAAACAAGAATAAGACCTTTCTTCTGAGACAGATCTGCCACTGGGAAAAGATTCAATTTAAAAATACGCTTTCTCCCTCTTCCCGCTTGTAAGCCGGCGCTTTATCTCGGACGGTCGGCGAATATAAGCCTATTAGGACGGTCTGTCAGATGTAAACCCTGCAATGTGATTTATAATATAAAGAGACTTGCTGAACATCTCATTGTGAGGCGGCACAAAGCAACCCCGACTATTACCACTGCCTGAATACCCCGCAAAGCGACTCCGCCACGTCTATTCTCATCTTCCTGCGAAGCCAGGCTGCCGCTTCCCCACCGCAAACACCCGTCGCTGCTAATCTCCACACACGCCATCTGCATGCAGCATTTCAGACAGTTTCCACAGCGGCTCCTCCCACCCCATTACACACATGGTTGTATCTTGTGCCCTCCTCCGCAGGCTGTCCCAGCATGCCCTAGCAATCTTCGCCAAGAAGTGGCATCTAATCTCTCCTGTTTACAAGAAAACATTCTGTGCGCACCACAGCGTCCGCTTTGCAGGAAGAAAACGCTGAGGACAGGCTAACATGTGCTAAAAACAAGCTGGGAGCCGCCGACAGGAAGACAAGATGGCCGCACGGACGCCAACCCTGATCTGCCACTACCGGGCTCTCAGCTCTGCATCAGTTTTGTCCCTTTGTCACTTAGCTCTCAGTGGAAACATACCTCAGAATTTGTAATGATTCATACTGGCCGCAACAGAGTTTGGCGTATAATTGCGAGGAAATAAATGAGGTTCTCAGCGTTTGTCAATAGCAGTTTGAATTTAAAAACAGTAACATTGATTTCATGCATTGTTTTTTTAAAAAAAGGATTGCCGGAATAGGAATGCAATAAATGAGCATTGTCTTTACCTCTGCTTACCGTAAATCAAATTTGGTGCAAGTCATATTTCTTTATTGAGCAGGCGTGACATTATGACAGGGTGACATACCCGGACATCCCTGCCTTCATTCAGTTACTAGGAGGGCCGGATTTAAGTCAAGGCCGCATAGGCCATGGCCTAGGGCACCACAGGATCAAGGGCGGATGGGTAGCAGGCTATACTAGGGGGAAAGGAAGGGACACCTGGATACCTACACTGGAGGGAGAGGTTTCATCAGGCTATCTATATGAAGAGGGGGGGGGGGGGCATCTGGCTTCTTATACTCATCAGGGGTCATCAGGATACCTACACTGGAGGTAAGGGGGGGTGTGCATCATCTGGCTACCTATGGTGGAGAAAAGTGTCAACAGGCTACCTAAATTGGAGGGGGGGTCATCTGGCTACAGTGGCGTAACAATAGACTCTGCAAGGAATTCACCAGCGGGGGGGGGGGGGGGAGACAGAAGCCGCAGGAGGCCCCGGAGTGCAAAAACTTTCTGCTCTCTGCACAATTGTTCTAATGACTGCATCTGCTCAGCTGCTGATAAGGAACCATACAAAGTTTTGCAGAGAAAGATTTGTAAACAGTCCCTATTCAGTGTGCAGCAGAGTCCTGTGTACAGTGCTGCTCTACCCTCAGCCTTTCTACCCCTCCCCAAGTGCTCTGTACTGTAGTGATGCTGGAGAAGTCAGAGGTCAGAGTGAGTGTAATAAGCTGAGGCTGGGAGCACACTCCTATGTCTGGTTTTATGTATGTGTTTTCTGTACACCATGGGCTCGATTCACGAAAGGGTGCTAACTTACTTAGCACGCCTAAAAGCCCCGTAGCATGCCTAAAGCCCTTTAGGACGCGCAAAGTTTAGCGGTGCGTGCGAAACGTCACACCGGGTGCAACTAAAGCGTCACACCAGGTGCCAATAATTTAGGTGCACACGGTGCGATGGTTTAGTCGCACCCAGTGCGCCGTAATTAGCCGTAATTATGAGATCTTAACGAGCATCCCGAACGTGCACTCTTCAGCCATGTAGGTACTCGTACACGGGCAGTGCAGCCGTCGCCTGCGGTGACAGGGGAATGATTCATTCTGCTGCCTGTGAGGGGGATAACAAACTTTGCGTGGTAGGGCAGCACGGGGGCTCCGCTCTGTTTTCAGTCTCCCAGCGGAGACTGTTAGACGGCGAAACCGCCTTCTAATTACCGTGTACTGTGCAGTGCTGCAATCTACAGCTGCGCTGTACTGGGGACAGCTGTGTGACACGGCTGTCCCCTCCAGAGTCATGGTGGTGATCGGCTGTCATAGGCTGAAACCTATGACAGCCAATCACAGTGATTGGCCGGTGGGGGGAGGGAGGGTTTAGGGGGAAAAAAATGTATTTAAAAATAAATACAAAAAAATAATTACAAAAAACAAAACAAACAGACACTGAGGGGAGCGATCAGACCCGACAAACAGAGAGCTCTATTGGTGGGGAGAAAAGGAAAGGGGGGGGGGGGGGGGTAGGGAGGATCACTTGTGTACTGTGTTGTGTGGCCCTGCAGCAAGGCCTTAAAGCTGCAGTGGCCTATTTTACAAAAAAATGGCCTGGTCTTCCCAAAGTGGTTAAAGGATGGGAATAAAGTTTAGAGTCATTTAAACACATTTTCAGTAGAAAATACATATATTTACATAGATCTGCCATTAGTCCTGAAAGAGGGATGAATGAGGAAGAAAGAGGGACAGTGGGACATGGCTCCAAAAGAGGGACTGTCCTTGCAAAAGAGGGACAGTTGGAAGCTATGCAGGAAATGAAGGGTTCACTACTGTCCACTGGAACTTCAGCACTAAACTAATGCATTAGGTGAGAATTTGAGGATTTTGCGGGGTTTCATTGAATGTATTGTATTTGGGGGAAGTCTACTTGCTATGTATGGATAGTGATTGTGTATGAGGGTAACAGTAAAAAAGGGCGCAGGAGGCTAGTGGACAAATCGGGCGCCGCCATTCACTCCTATAATAATTATCGTTTACTGGGCGCCGAACAGGAAAAAAGGGCGCCCGAGAATAATAACGTTTTCCAAGGGCGCCCGAAGATTTTTCATGTTTTAGAACTGCTTGTGATGATTTACGTTTCCTATTTCAATAAAACATTATTTTAAATGTTATCCCTTACTGTTTGTAAAACATTATTATTCACAAAATAAAGCGATCAGTACGTAACGTAAATTGTAATATATTTTATCCCTTACTGTTTTTAAAACATTATTCTACACACAATACAGTGATCACTAAGGAGGGTCTTAGGTTTAGGCACCATCAGGGGGGTCTTAGGTTTAGGCACCACTAGGGGGGGTCTTAGGTTTAGGCACCAACAGGGGGGTCTTAGCTTTAGGCACCAACAGGGGGGTCTTAGGTTTAGGCACCAACAGGGGGTCTTAGCTTTAGGCACCAACAGGGGGGTCTTAGCTTTAGGCACCAACAGGGGGGTCTTAGCTTTAGGCACTAACAGGGGGGTCTAGGGGTTAGGGGTAGGTACAGGGAGGGTTACTTAGGCACCAACAGGGGGGGTCTTAGGTTTAGGCATCAACAGGGGGGTCTAGGGGTTAGGGGTAGGTACAGGGAGGGTTACTTAGTAATTTTTTTTTTAAACGTTATACGTTTCACTATTTAAACGAAAGATTAACGTTTTTACAATTGCCGATTTAATGCACATTATTTAATGATTTATAACTTTATAAAACATTAATTTTAAACGAAATGCAGTACAATACATTTTTAAACGTTATCCATGCTTATCGTTTAAAACCCCGCGCCCTTTTTTCCCAGCGCCCCTTTTTAACGTACGCGTGTATGAGTGCCCCTCACCCTCCTGTCTAACCTGCATTGTTCATACTTCAGCACAAGTCACATGAATATGTATCTACTCCCAACCTATGTAATAGCTCTCCTCTATGCAAGTCTCTTTCCTCCTCATCACCCGTGTCTGATAAATCCCCAGTGTTTATGTAGAGGGGAAACACATATTCAGGAGGTGGAGGAGAGCGGGTGAGTGCTCAGGACACTACAAGCTACATTTTAGCTGAGTTATGCTGAGCTTTGGGAAAGTCACAACTGTGTTTTTTTGTGACATATGGGCTTATTTTCACACAACGACCATGAAATTGCATCGCTCGCGTTTTGCGGATCACTACATCGTTACATTAACATATAAAGTGTGGTGCTGTTTTCCATTAGTGCGATTTCTTGTTTCTGAATCGCAATCTCCATCCTGCTGCACTTATGGTACCTTTGCACTCCTATACTTTGTATAGCCAAAGGAAAATCACATAACAGTTGCGCCATTATGCAACTTTCCTCACGATTCAGTAAGTAAAACTATTTTCCCGCCAATTTTTTTCCCCTCATACTGCAAAAATCGCAATCTCCGTCCTGCTGCATTTATGGTACATTTGCACTCCTATACTGCAAACATCACAAGCACAAACGTACTGCAAATGAGCTGTAAGCTGGTGGATCGCTATTGTATCGCAGCTAAATCACGGTAATGGAAATAGAAAGAAATGCAATTGCATCGCAGCATGCGCAATGGCGTTTCCTAGTGGAAAAGGGCCCTAAGATGTAACTATATTCAGCTGAAACTCGAAAAATTAGAATATTGTGCAAAAGTCCATTTATTTCAGTAGTTCAACTTAAAACAGTAGGATTAGCCATACTATGCCAGGGGAAAAAACACATCTATATGTAGATAAATACTTGATCTACTTACATAACACATGTATTGTACTGTCCACGTTTTGATTTCAATGAATTTTATATAGTAAATAAAGAGAATTCTGTTCCTGGTGGGAACCATTTCTTTTGCCCACAGTTTGAGGCTAAATCCTGAGGTCATTTCTGCCCTTAACTTTTTTTTCTTTTCTCCTCCAATCGCTGACGCTGAGTCACCTCAGCCTTGCTTGTAAACACAAGTGAGCAGGGGATCGTGTTTCAGATAGTCAGCTAGGCAGGGAAATAAATGGAAGAGGAGAAATATATTATAGATAAAAAGAACCCCCCAGCATGCAACTGTTTGGCACTGACTATTAAAGGGCCAGTGCTCCTAACGTATGTGATAACTCCAAACCATAACAGCAGAACATTTTTTGCAAGTTTTGAATGCAGGATTAGCATCTTTATCACTTAATACACTCAGACCAGTTGCTGTTGAAATTTGATTTTTATGGTGACAATCCCGCTTTAAAAGGTGAAACTAATATAAGAGATAGCAACCATTTGCGGGTGTTTTTAATGAATTAGCTGATTAGAGTCTGACACTCTGAGCCTAGAATATTGAACCTTTTCACAATAGTCTAATGGGCTGAGATTTGGATTTTGGGGTTCTCAACTTCTCATGAGCTGTAAGCCATAATCATCAAAATTATAATAACCAAAGGTTTTAAAGGGTCCCAGAGCAGTGGCTGAAATTAAAATATTTCACTTACCTGGGGCTTCCTCCAGCCCACCGCAGGCTGCGAGGTCCCCCGGCGTCCTCCTGGCTCCTCTCCGTCTGCCTCCGCCGGCCATGGCTGGTTCAAGTAACAATTGGGCCCTAGGGCAAAATTAGCCTGGGGGGCACCCAACAGACACCCCCAGACCAAAAAGTGTCATTAGAGGCCCTTTGTTGCAGCCAAATCTCCCTCCTGGGCCCCTGAGCTGGCTGCTGACCCTCCCCCTATCACCTCCCAACTTAACAGACTCTGCAGAGTTCCTGGGGAGCAACAGTTAGGATGGGGGAGGGACACGTTGGGGGCCTCTACAGGCTCTGGGGCCCTGGGGCAATTGCCCATTTTTTCCTGTGGTAGCTCCGGCCCTGCCGCCAGCTCCCGTTACCGGCGACACCCAGGTCGGGTGGCAGGCCGGCTCCCCCTGGATCATCATGCATGAAGTCATCACGCCAGCTGTGCATGTGCGGTTCAGCGTTAGAACACCGCGCTTGCGCAGACCTGTCACGCCAGCCGCCGTGATGACGCGAAGCAGCCGGCATGATAACTTCATGCGTGAGGATCCAGGAAGAGCCGGCCCGACACCCGGCCTGCGTGTCGCCGGTAACGGAAGCTGGCAGAGGACGCCGGGGGACCTCGCAACCTGCGGTGGGCTGGAGGAAGCCCCAGGTTAGTGAAATCTTTTAATTTCAGCCACTGCTCAGGATCCTTTTAAATACCTTGTTTTGCATGTAATGAGTCTATTTCATATATTAGCTTCACCTTGAATGACTGAAATAAATGGACTTTTGCACGATATTCTAATTTTTCGAGTTTCACCTGTATCAGCTTTCATTACCTTATGCGTCATTATGCTGTTTGGTTTCATATTTGCACAAGTTTTCTCCAAAATATTTTGGCTGTTTGGTTAAATTATTTTACCAAATCGTAATCCCAGTGTGTAGAGAGAGAAGCAGCCAAACATCTACAGGAGATTCTAGAAGCAACCAGAGTTCCCAACTTCTGAAAGATGTCCTCAATTATAAAATGCTTTAACAGTGCATTGTGGGAGGACAGGCCCTCGAAAAGAAGCCACTGATGAGAGAAATGTGGAATCCACCATTACTGACCTCCAACACATGTTACCGCTATCTTGAGAGTCATGCTAATCCTTTGTTTATGCTAATTCTAATCCTTTGCCTAGCTCCAAGAAGTAGACCCACTAACTACACAGCTCAGATTACCTGATGGGCAGAAAACTAAGCAAGAGCAGCAGACTGGATGGAAGAATACACCCAGCTCAGCCTTCTGTAGCGAGAGGGATATGGAGGCTGACATATTTATTTACTGTTAAACAATACCAGTTGCCTGGCAGCCCTGCTGATCTATTCGGCTGAAGTAGTGTCTGAATCACACCAGAAACAAGCATGCAGCTAATCTTGTCAGATTTGACAATAATGTCAGTTTCACCTGATCTGCTGCATGCTTGTTCAGGGGCTATGGCTGAAAGTATTAGGGCCAGGGGATCTACTGGACTGCCTGGCAACTAGTATTGCTTAAAAATAGCCCTCCTGGCGGTCTATTAAAAACCACCAGGGGGCAGCGCAGCAGTTTGTTTGTTTTTTTAAATCATGTAGCGAGCCTAGGGCTCGCTACATGACAGCTGCTGTGCAGCAGCATCCCCCCACCCTCTTCGATCGCCTCCGGCGATCAAGCCCGTCCGGAAATCCCGTTCTGAATGGTATTTCCATTAGGGCTTCCCCCATCACTATGGCGACGGGCGGGATGACATCACCGACGTCGTGACGTCAAAGGGAGTCCCAATCCACCCCTCAGCGCTGCCTGGCACTGATTGGCCGCAGTGATCGGAGTGCACACGCAGCTAGCAAAGTGCTAGCTGCGTGTAGCAAAAAAAAAAAATTATGCAAATCAGCCCAGCAGGGCCCGAGAAATCCTCCTGCGCGGCTTACCCCAAACTACGTTCAGGGTTACCGCCAGGAGGGGTAATTATGGCAGCCTCCATTGTCCTCACGTTACAGTTGTCCTTTAATGGCTGCACACACACACACTTTTGGTGACCCCCCCCTGAAGCCAGTGGCCTCATCGGCCAAAGGTCTGGTAATCGTATGACAAGTGCAGCTGCCATGACCCTTCACCTCCTTCCATGACTAAGACCCTTCTGCCTCTTTCTGCCAGGGATATCGTATGGCCAAACTGGGCTATCACTCAGGGGCCCCAGCTCTTTGGGGCCCCAAGTCAAGGACGACCGAGGTCACAAAGTCTCCACCATCACTACAGTATTGAAATGGAAGGGGCCACACATTTATTTTTGCTCAGGGCCCCACTTTACCTAAAACCATCCCTGCTTCCTTTAGCTCCTCCCATGCAGAGCTCCACAGGGAAATATTTTGTTCTATGTCTACATGTTAACGTTCTCTGCAGTCCTCACATGATCACTTTCAGCCAACCAGAGACTTGCCAATCAGTCAGCTGATCAAGTAAGTCGCACACTTCTCAATGGATTCTCCCCGAGAAAAATCTATGAAGAATAAACTATTTCAGTGACTTGGAAACTACAGAAGAGCACATGGCTTAGCATGACGGTCAGGCTAGTGGAATTTTTGTAAGGCGGTCATTAATGGCAGCCTCCATGTTTCGCTCATGACGGGTTTTCTTCATTTTGAATTGACGTCGGCTGGCAGTCGCTGCCCTACACTTGAGGTGATAACGTTCATGTTATGTTTCTGTGTTGTAAGTGTGTGTTTGTCTCTCATTCCTACCCGTCACCCTTCATTCCGCCCCTCCCCTCTGCCCTTCCCCCTCCCCTCCCGCCTTCACCCCCCACAGACGGCTTCTCCAGTGAGGGCGAGCTTCTGGAGATCTACGAAATCAACCGGCAGCAGGCGGGGGAGTACGAGTGCATAACGTCCAACGGGGTCTCCATACCAGACAGCAAGAAGGTCCTGATCACCGTCAACTGTGAGTGCCATTTCTGGGGTCACCTCTTAAAGCAAACCTGAAGTGACATAAACTTATGAGACAATTATTTGTATGTGTAGCACAGCTAAGTAATAGAACATTAGTAGCTAAGGTATCTTCGCTACTAATTGGAGGACTTGGAGGAGTCTCAATATGAGACTTGGAGGAGTCTCATATTGTATTCCAGCACAGGAAGAGTTAAGAAACTTCAGTTGTTATCTATGCAAAAGAGCTTCTATAAGTTCACCGACCCATCTTGGGGTCAGCTACAGCGCTTTTTTCTGAAGCACTTATCTCAACCTGTCTCTCAATGCTTCTTATTTATTTTGCTGCAAGTTCAAAGGGTGATTAGCTCTGCTCTGTTTCATAATTTAAAATACAGAGTGTAGTTTGTAAACTGTAAATATTAGAGAATGATGCAATGTTATAAAAAAAAGTTATATAACTGAAAATAAAAATGAGACTCTTTATTTTGCAACTAATGATCTATTTATTATCCGTACTACACATACAATTCATTATCAGGGATGGGCTTACGAGTAATCACGAGTGCTAACTCGTGATTCAAATGAGGGTAAATTGCCGCAAGTTTGCGGCTGGATGATAAAGGGTTATTTACCCATAATGCTGCTTTCCTGCCTGCGCTTTAAACAGCTTGCACACGCCTTATTGGATGTGTTGCAAGCTTCACCACTGCGCAGTTCCTCCTTCAAGCCGGAAGTGCACGTAGTGAGACCAATAGGAGGCGTGCAAGCTGTTTGAGGTGCAGACAGGATGGCTGCATTATGGGTAAATAACCCCTTATCATCCATTAAGCCTCATTTGAATCACGCGTTAGCACTTGTGGTTACTCGTGAGCCCACTACTATTCATTATATCATACTTTTTTTGCGTCAGTGTCACTTGAATAGCTGTTATGCAGGGACCACAAGACTTATGCTCAGTGAGAACCTGTCACAAAAATGTATTATGAAGAGCCAGGGTTCACATGATGCAATTTCCCAAGACAGTAGAATCTATTATTTCCTGATTTCCGATCGTTTTTCTGATTGACTTTCCGATCGCTTCTATACAAAATTGATCAGAAAAATGATCAGAGATCAGATCGGACCTGTCGGAAATTATTGATTCAACCGCCAATGTGAGGGGTACTGGCAGCATGAGCACCAGGCGTAAGTTAATTCTCGTTTTCTCCTGAGTTTTATCCTTGGTGACATACCTTGTCAATAAAATGCCTTTGAAGCCCCCAGCAAGCAAGAAAATATTCACAATCATTTTGATTGTGTGATTTTAGATACTTTTTCAATTGCAGAATGCTGAAAATGTATTTTAACAGAAGATGGAAAATTATCTCCTTGGAGAAAACTTAGAAGAAAAATTAAATTCAACAAGGACCAAACGCTAAATTTTTACTCTAAACTCTAAATGTCTTACAAGCCTAGAACTGCCTTTTATCCTGTTATTTTATTGTACTGTTTTTCAAAAGCAGACACCGTGTATATATATATATATATATATATATATATATATATATTTATATATATATATATATATATATATATATTATATATATATATATATATATATATATATATATATATGCATTTTTTTATGTCCAGAAAGTAAAGTGTTTATAAGTAGGAAACCTGAAACCTACAAAAAAAATCTTTGGCTCCTCCTCCAAAGTAGTCCAGGTCCAGAAGTGCAGGTGAAGAGGAAGTGACTGATCACAATAGCGGTTTTAGTCCCGCCCACGTGGTGCTGCTCCCAGCCAGTAAACCTCCTCCCAGGTGATGCTGCTCCCGCCCTCTGGATTGGTACAGGGAGTGGGTCAAAGCAATACAATACAAAGCAAATAACAGGACAAAAAGTTGTTCCAAGACACATTGAAACATTCTTGTTATATAAATTGCAAAATTAAAATATCCTAGCATAAAACTGCATAAAGCTAGGATAGTTTTGAAATAGGTTTTATGACTGTCTGTGCACCTGCTGGAGTGTTTAACCTCAATCAATTGCTCTCTCTGATAACACTACAGAAAGTGGGGGGATTTCTACTATTGTATTGGAACTCAGGAAGCACTAAGGACCAGAGAGGTTAGAACACCACCGGATACTTTGACAATCACTGTCTGTGCTCAAGCTAGTGGGAAGGTTTTGACACTTCTCGATTTGTGAAAAAAGTTGAGGAAAATTTCTCCAAAGGGGGACACAGATAGCAACTGAACCAAACAGAGGTTCTACTTTAAAACCGGATTCGGGTAGGAAATTGCCTTAAAGGATGCCCGAAGTGACGTGATGAGATAGACATGTGTATGTACAGTGCCTAGCACACAAATAACTATGGTATGCTGTGCTCCTTTTTTTCTTTCTCTTCCTGAAAGAGTTAAATAACAGGTATGTAAGTGGCTGACTCAGTCCTGACTCAGACAGGAAGTGGCGACAGTGTGACCCTCACTGATAAGAAATTCCCCTTTTTATCTCTTTCTTGCACTCAAAAACCATTTTCTGCTAGGAAAGTGTTTTATAGTTGGAATTTCTTATCAGTGAGGGTCACACTGTAGTCACTTCCTGTCTGAGTCAGGACTGAGTCAGCCACTTACATTTAACTCTTTCAGGCAGAGAAAGAAAAAAAAAGGAACACAGCCTAGGTATTTGTGTGCTAGGTACTGTACATACACATGTCTATCTCATCATGTCACATGTCACTTCAGGTATCCTTTAAAGATAAATATTTATAGGATAGACTCACTATAGGCAACACCACTTACTCTTGAGGGGCTGCAATGGGGATATCATGAGAGTAATGAAACTCTGAACAGGATAAGTCCTTGCATAAAACATATACAGTGATCAGGATTTGCCACAATTTTGTACTATCAGATCAGAGATATGCAAATTGTTGGTTGTGTGACTGCAGGTGCATGCAGCACCAACAGCAATTTTTTTTTTACCTCCCAAGGTCAGGTACAGAGGAGGTAGGCGGAGTTAGCTGTGAGCTCAATGGGAAAGCCTAGCTGGTACCCACTCCCTTGTCCCCTCCGTATAGCATAGCTAAACAGCCTAGGCTAAGCATCACTAGGAGGGCAGGATTACAAACCAATTTACAGCAATATATAGATATAGGAAGTGTTTCTGATGCTTAAAGTGAAACTTAAGTCAACGGTAAAAAATGAGATTTACTCACCTGGGGCTTCCCTCAGCCCCCAGCAGCCGATCGGTGCCCTCGCAGCCCCGCTCTGACCCTGGAGCGTCAGAGCGGGGCTGCGAGGGCACCGATCGGCTGCTGGGGGCTGAGGGAAGCCCCAGGTGAGTAAATCTCATTTTTTTTTGTTGACTTAAGTTTCACTTTAAAGTGGATCCGAAATAAACTTTTTACTCATTGCATAATTGTGTTCCTTTCATATAGTTTATAGGGCATTCCTCAAGCCAAATCTTTTTTTTGTTTTGTTTTAATACTCTAATTCCCTATAACCTAAACAAGCCTCGCCCACAGCTTTTCACAGTGCCTTGGCACTGTAGCAAGGGCTTAAAGGGATACTGTAGGGGGGTCGAGGGAAAATGAGTTGAACTTACCCGGGGCTTCTAATGGTCCCCCGCAGACATCCTGTGCCCGCGTAGCCACTCATCGATGCTTCAACCCCACCTCCAGTTCACTTCTAGAATTTCAGACTTTAAAGTCTGAAAACCACTGCGCCTGCGTTGCCGTGTCCTCGCTCCCACTGACGTCACCAGGAGTGTATTGCACAAGCCCAGTATGGTCTGTGTCTGCGCAGTACGCTCCTGGTGCCATCAGCAAGAGCGAGGACACGGCAGCGCAGGCGCAGTGGTTTTCAGACTTTAAAGTCTGAAATGGCAGAAGTGAACCGGAGGCGGGGCCAGAGCATCAGTGAGTGGCTGCGCAGGCACAGGATGTCTGTGGGGGACCATTAGAAGCCCCGGGTAAGTTCAACTCATTTCCACCCGACCCCCCTACAGTATCCCTTTAAGGGAACTCAGTGTGGCCAAGAGGAGGAGGAGGTACAAAGAAAAGAACTCTGAAATATGCCATTTATCATGCAGAAGACTCTCAGTTCATTTAAATGCATGTTTTTACTGGGAGCCCAAATAGCGGCATTATAGATCCCATAAAGAATAAAAACGGATGTTTTATTTATGAGTAAAAAGAACATATTGTTCACTGGGAAACACAAAAGAAAAGTTACCACCACCTAAATGTGAAAATAAAACCCGTAAAGTGTTATTTTACTGTAAGCAGGTAAGCCAGGCACATCTGCACAGCGCTATCCGTCAACCAGTGCTGCCCCAGCAATAGAGGGCTGTTACTCATTCCTGCTCTGCCTCACTCACAGAAAAGCAAGACGTTTTGAATCAGGGCGATACCATTTATTGGCTAAGAAGAAGAAAAGCAGTAAGCTTTCAGCTATGAAGCCTTCCTCAGACTTATTCCTGTATACTGGCAACACTTATAATACAGCTTATATACACTGAACATTAAACAGGAGATACATTCTTCTGCAATAAAAGTCATTGGATGCCTTACTTACAACAACAAAGTCCTGAAAGAGGGACAAATGAGGAGGAAAGAGGGACAGAGGGACAGGGCTCCCAAAGAGGGACAGTTGGGATCTATGGAGGTCTCAGGGGCAGGAAGTGAGGCACTCGCTTTCCAACAGGGCTGCAGCCAGCAAACTAATCACTGAAAAGCTTCTACACTATCCAGAATTTAGATAAAAATAAATGTTGTAATCTAATCTAACAATGCATGCTGGGACCTTTAAATCCGCAGAGGCTGTGTGCGGCCCTGCCCAGCTTCTGCCTCGCTGTGGCCTCTTTTCCATGGACTGTTGATAGGCAGTGAAATGCCTCTCGAACTTTCACAAATGCTTGCTGCTGCCTGGACACTGCTTGATGCGGCCTGATAACTGCTCACTGCTGCTTGGTAACTGCTTACTGAGCACACAGTTCAACAGTGCGTGGAAAAGAGGCCTAAAGCTCAGCAACAGGACAAGCCCTTTTATCAAGAAATCTTTATTGAGCTTAGGCCTCTTTTCCTTGGACTGTTGAGCTGTGTGCTCAGCAGGAATGATCAATGAGATGCAAATGCTAACAAAATTCTGCAAATTTTTATGCAAATATATTCAGTTTGAAAATGGATCAATCAATTTAAACCCAGGTTTAAATTGATTGGTCCATTTTCAAACTGCATAGATCTGCATACAAATTTGCATACATTAGATAAATATCTTTTTGATCATCCCTAGTGCTCAGCAAGCAGTTACCAGGCAGCAGTGAGCAGTTACCAGGCAGCAGTGAGCAGTTACCAGGCAGCAGCAAGCAGTTACCAGGCAGCAGCAAGCAGTTACCAGGCAGCAGCAAGCAGTTACCAGGCAGCAGTTGTGAGAGTTTGAGAGGCATTTCACTGCCTACCAAAACTCCATGGAAAAGAATCTATCGATTCTAATTCAATCAACAAAGCGATCAACTTTATTGGGGAATCGACTTCAGTGACCCGCACACTATAAGCGATTCCTATGCGATTCATCTTCACTAATCGATCTGACCAATGTTGTGTCTCCATGCTCTGAATGCAAAAATCGATGGAATGACGTGAACAGTAGCCGATTCCTGTGTGATCCACCGATATCTTGCATCCTGCTCAATCGAGAAAGCTGGTCGATTCAACATATCAGCCACTTTTTATCGATTGGGAAATCGGGAACACACTCTATCCTCTCTGGATTCACTCTCGATTCAATAAAATGATCGAATCGAATGGTCGAACGTACTGCAAAATCGCTAGATGTATGGGCACCTTTACTGAACATACAATTTAGACAGTACGCTTTATTTAGGGCAGAAAAACATAGCAGGATACTTTTTAAAGGGACCCTGAACAAAGCTCAAAGATGGCATCTCGAAAGAATGAACCTCGCATGCGCAGAGCGCTCACAATGATGGGCACATGACTGTGACAAGAACGTGGACAGGCCGCACATGCGCAGAGTGTTCACAATGATGGGCACAAGACTGTGACAAGAACGTGGACAGGCCGCACATGCGCAGAGTGCTCACAATGATGGGCACAGGACTGTGACAAGAACGTGGACAGGCCGCACATGCGCAGAGTGCTCACAATGATGGGCACAAGACTGTGACAAGAACGTGGACAGGCCGCACATGCGCAGAGTGCTCACAATGATGGGCACAGGACTGTGACAAGAACGTGGACAGGCCGCACATGCGCAGAGTGCTCACAATGATAGGCACAGGACTGTGACAAGAACGTGGACAGGCCGCACATGCGCAGAGTGCTCACAATGATGGGCACAGGACTGTGACAAGAACGTGGACAGGCCGCACATGCGCAGAGTGCTCACAATGATGGGCACAGGACTGTGACAAGAACGTGGACAGGCCGCACATGCGCAGAGTGCTCACAATGATGGGCACAAGACTGTGACAAGAACGTGGACAGGCCGCACATGCGCTGAGTGCTCACAATGATGGGCACAGGACTGTGACAAGAACGTGGACAGGCCGCACATGCGCTGAGTGCTCACAATGATGGGCAAAGGAATGTGACAAGAACGTGGACAGGCCGCACATGCGCAGAGTGCTCACAATGATGGGCAAAGGAATGTGACAAGAACGTGGACAGGCTGCACATGCGCAGAGTGCTCACAATGATGGGCACAGGACTGTGACAAGAACGTGGACAGGCCGCACATGCGCAGAGTGCTCACAATGATGGGCACAGGACTGTGACAAGAACGTGGACAGGCTGCACATGCGCAGAGTGCTCACAATGATGGGCAAAGGAATGTGACAAGAACGTGGACAGGCCGCACATGCGCAGAGTGCTCACAATGATGGGCACAGGACTGTGACAAGAACGTGGACAGGCCGCACATGCACAGAGTGCTCACAAGGATGGGCACAGGACTGTGACAAGAACGTGGACAGGCCGCACATGCGCAGAGTGTTCACAATGATGGGCACAAGACTGTGACAAGAACGTGGACAGGCCGCACATGCGCAGAGTGCTCACAATGATGGGCACAGGACTGTGACAAGAACGTGGACAGGCCGCACATGCGCAGAGCGCTCACAATGATGGGCAAAGGAATGTGACAAGAACGTGGACAGGCCGCACATGCGCAGAGTGTTCACAATGATGGGCACAGGACTGTGATAAGAACGTGGACAGGCCGCACATGCGCAGAGCGCTCACAATGATGGGCAAAGGAATGTGACAAGAACGTGAACAGGCCGCACATGCGCAGAATGCTCACAATGATGGGCAAAGGAATGTGACAAGAACGTGGACAGGCCGCACATGCGCAGAGTGCTCACAATGATGGGCACAGGACTGTGACAAGAACGTGGACAGGCCGCACATGCGCAGAGTGCTCACAAGGATGGGCACAGGACTGTGACAAGAACGTGGACAGGCCGCACATGCGCAGAGTGCTCACAAGGATGGGCACAGGACTGTGACAAGAACGTGGACAGGCCGCACCTGTGCAGAGTGCTCTCAATGATGGGCACATGACTGTGACAAGAACGTGGACAGGCCGCACATGCGCAGTTGCGCACGACTCTTGGCCAGGTCGCGCAGCTTAAACGGGAACTGAAGAGAGAGGTATATGGAGACTGTCATGTTTATTTCCTTTTAGACAATACCAGTTGCCTGGCAGCCCTGCTGATCATCTGCCTCTAATACTATTAGCCATAGCCCCTGAACAAGCATGCAGCAGATCAGGTGTTTCAGTGGTTCAGACTTATAAGTCTGATCTGACAAGACTAGCTGCATGCTTGTTTCTGGTTTTAATCAGATACTACTGCAGAGAAATAGACCAGCAGGGCTGCCAGGCAACTGGTATTGATTAAAAGGAAATAAACATGACAGCCTCCATATACCTCTCTCTTCAGTTCCCCTTTAAGGAGCCACCAGCAAGAGATCAGAGGTGATCCAGAAGACGCCAACCGACCTCACGGGCTAAAGGGGCTGGAGAAAGCCTCAGGGAAGTACATTTTTGAGCTCTGTTCACGGTCCCCTTAAAGTGGATCCAAGATAAACTTTTACTCATCGCATAATTGTGTTCCTTTCATATAGTTTATAGGGCATTCCTCAAGCCAAATACTTTTTTTTGTTTTGTCTTTTGTTTTAATATTCTAATTCCCTATGAATTAAACAAGCCTCGCCCATAGATCCTCCAGCGCCTAGGCATTCTGAGACCAATGTAGCAAGGGATTATGGGAGCTCAGTCTGGGCAGGAGGAGGAGGAGTTTACTTGCCAGATATTTCAGAGGCAGAGGGGAGGAGAGGGGAGTGAAGTTTTCACAGGCTTGAGGGCTGGAGATGCAGAGCAGCTTGCCTGTGTAAAGTGACAAGCAGAACATGGCCGCTCTCATTGTATCACAAGAAATAATCATATACTGTTGAAGCTGTTTGCAGCTAGATTTGCTGTGTAAACTATTTTAACTTTAGATAAGATATATGAACAAGTTAGTTGTTATAGTTAGTTTTTCATCTCGGATCCGCTTTAAAGTCAATGGGACCCAATTAATAAAATAAGAAAAAAAAAAAAAAGCCAGATACTTACCTAAGGCGAGGGAAGGTGCTGGTATCTAATGAGCCTTCGCTCTTTTCTCCCGGTGCCCATTCCAGCACAGGATCCACCGTAGCAGTATTTGACTGAATTGGTCAAATACTGTTATTTCAAGTGCCCCCGAAGACGGGCCGCTCCATACTGCACACGCATGAGCGCCCTGTGCAGTATGGAGTCGCCTGTCTTCCGGAGCACTTGGCTCCCATAGACTTCTGCAGTCCCCCGCGGCACGGGAATGGAATGGAGGAACTGCGCTGCGACAAAGGCATCGGGAGAGGAGAGGAAAGGTTTATTAGGACCCAGAGCCTTCCCTCTCCTTAGGTAAGTATCTGTCTTTTTTTTTCTTTTTTAAATCCGATCCCATTGACTTTAAAGGGAACCGGAAGAGAAAGGTAGATGGAGGCTGCAATATCCATACCAGTTGCCTAGCAGCCCTGCTGATCTCTTTGGCTGCAATAGTGACTGAATGACACAACTGACAAGTATGCAGCTAATTTTGTCAGATTTTTGCCAGAAACATCTGATCTGCATGCTTGTTTAGGATTTGTGGCTAAAAGTATTAGAGCCACAGGATCAGAAGGACTGCCATGCAACTGGTATTGTTTAAAAGGAAATAAACATGTCAGCCTCCATATACCTCTCACTACAGTTGTCCTGAGCTCTGAAGTGTCTATTTTGGTTTGAAAAGTAAGGCCTCTTTTCCACGGACTTTTGATAGGCAGTAAAATGCCTCTCAAACTCTCCCAACTACTCACTTCTGCCTAGTAACTGCTTGTTGCTGCCTGGTAACTGCTCACTGCTGCCTGGTAACTACTTGCTGAACACACAGCTCAACAGTCCGTGGAAAAGAGGCCTAAAAGAGGAATCATTTCCTCCTGACACTGGAGAAACTCCACCTGACACAATTAGCAACAACACTAAGGCCACTTTTCCACGGAGTGTTGATAGCCAGTAAAATGCCTCTCAAACTCTCACAACTGCTTGCTGCTCCCTGGTAACTGCTTGTTGCAGTCTGGTAACTGCTCACTACTGCTTGCTGAGCACACAGTTCAACAGTCCGTGGAAAAGAGGCCTTACTGGGTTTTTCATTGTATAAAGTTTAAATCTGAATAACATTCTTTTCCTCCTCACACCTGATTTCTCAGATCCTCCATTGATCACTGATGTAAAGCACGCCCAGTCAACCATTGGGAGGTCAGCGATGTTGCGTTGCCAAGCTATGGCCGAGCCTGCAGCAGAGTTTGAGTGGTTTAAGGATGACAAGCGGTGAGTGCGACCCCTACAGGACATCTTAGCAATACTGCCTTCCCTGTTCTTCCCCTATAGATATGACTGGAGTTTTAATAGTACTTGCTGAACAGCAGCTGCTCAGTACAGCTGCCAAGTGGGGAATGGGCAGCCACAGCCACCATCTTTGTATAAATCTTTTCCAATGAGTGTTTTTTCAAAGAATAAGTAAATCCTGGCAATCCCTGAGAGCAGATGGACTAGTCCAAATTCTGATAAATCAGCCACTTTTGTATTACCTACAAACCCGGGTGGGTTTGTCAAATCATATTAGGACACAGAGGCATGTTCTGTATACAGTGACCTGCCTCTGTGTCCTTCCATTGTGCCTCCGCCCCCACCCCCTCCTTCCCGGGCTCTGCTGTCCCCCATTAAAAAAGGTGCCATGCTAGCGACAAGCAGATTGTCGCTAGCCTGCTATTTACCTCAGCTTGTCACTCACCGCCGCTCCCCCGCCTCTTGTATTACACGGCTACCCCGCCTGTATCCCTTCCCTCCCCGCCTCCGTAAGCTTCCTCCAATGGGTTAGGGTTAGGCACCACCAGGGGTCTTGGGTTAGGCACCACCATGCTGGGGTCTTAGCGTTAGGCACCATCAGGGGGGTCTTAGGGTAGGCACCATCAGGGGGTCTTAGGGTTAGGCGCCACCAGGGGGGTCTTAGAGGTAGGCACCACCGGGGGGGGGGGTCTTAGGGTTAGGCACCACCAGGGGGGTCTTAGGGTTAGGCACCACCAGGGGGGTCTTAGTGTTAGGCACCACCAGGAAGGTCTTAGAGTTAGGCACCACCAAGGGGTCTTAGGGCTAGGCACCACCGGGGAGGGGGGGGTGTCTTAGTGTTAGGCACCACCAGGAGAGTCTTAGGGTTAGGCACCACCTATTGAATCCCTTCACGCACAGTACACGGATTTTCAATCAACACGAAGTCTATTGAAAATCTGTGTCTGCCCACCACATCTCACCAACTATGTCATCCTCCACTACCACACACCACCGCACCATGCAGCGTGTAGGGGCAGCTGAGCTTCTCTCACTCGTCCGCGGCACGGTTCCCGCCGTCTGCTCCTTCCTCTCTCTTCACTGCCGAGTGTTGGGGTGTTTGTATGATGTGTGTTTATAGTAGGCAAACATGAGGAGACCGTGGCACATACCTTATGTGACCACTAGAGGCCTCTAGCATTTGTTACGTTACACAGGTGCCCCGGGAGTGAAGAGCGGAACTGCACCATGGACAGGTGAGAGTAGATTTGTCACTCATTGAGTTGTACGCTGCTGACGAGGACAGCAAACAGGCCAGGTACAAAGAGAACCCAGACATACAAAAAGCTGAAACTTCAGTCCAAAGAAAGCTTCAATCCCAATACAAAAGTTTGTATTCCAGTCACAGAGCTCAGCATTGTGTTCTTACAGTAATAATAGTGGTTGCAGCGGATAACGTTAAATGACATGTTCCTTCTTCCTTTCTGTTTCCTCCGGCCAATGACGGTGAAGCAGAGTGACTCAGGGGATGGAAGGAGTAAAGATCCAGACTGAGAGGACATGGTCTGTGCTCCTGTTTTCAAATGTCACCTCAAAGAATTATGCGAACTACACCTGCCTGGTCTCCAACAAGCTCGGCTCATATAACCGCAGCGTGCAACTACTCAGTAAGTAAAGTGTTTCCCTTATTCTTGGTGTCCAGTCACCTGAGCTCCTGTACTCATAGCAGTCAGGCCCGGATTTACGTCACAGGATCCTATAGGCACAAATGTCTTGGCACCTTAGACTCCGCCCTCCATTAACCTACAAACCACTGCCGAACCACACCGCTAGTGTGCTGCCTGGCTCAGCTTTCAATTCTTCCTTACTTCCCTTGCCCGTTATAGGTAGCTACAGGTGCCCCTTAGTATTAGGTAGCCAGAAGTACCCTCAATATTAAGTTGCATTGGGAAGTAGGGAAAAAGGCACTCAAGGATCAGCGTGAGATGCCTTTCTATCATCAGGCGCCTCTAGACAGGTGCCTACAGTGCCTTATGGTAAATAAATATGGGACACCTAATGGGCTGTAGAGAGAGTCAGACAAACGTACTGTACGTAAACCTAGGTTGAATATGCGGATAGAACTTCTTATACATGTGTTACATATGTATGCATTTAAAGGTATAAGTGATGGAGCAGAGTGGGCTGTAGATGCAGATAGCCACCCAGTATAACAAGTTAGAACTCTTTACTGAAGTAAACGTGCAGAGATATATCATACACACACCATTATGTAATGCAGCTTACTTAGAACATAGAGGAACACAGAGAGAATACAGGAAACCACAATGCCATAGAGATCTTCACGTCATTCTACAGACAGTGACATCTTGTGGTTGCTTTACTATACTGCAGTTTAAATAATAATGTTGTTAAATCTAGCAAAAAGTGCATTGGAATCTTTATGGAATCTTGTTATTTCTTTTTAACAAACCTGTAAACAGAAGTAGGGTGGGTGATCCAGACAGAGGCCTCCTAGATTCTCCTACATCCCACTGTCCCAGCGATCCTGATGTTTTTCCCTCCGCGCACAAGTCCTTCATTCTACTGGGCATGCGTGGACCTGACTGGCCCGTGCCTAGTCTGGGGGCATGGCCAGTAGATGACAGGGGGGACCCTGTGCTGGAAAGTTGGGCACTATGGAGGTCTTAGAAGCCCGTGGACTTCCAACTTTAACGACTTCACATCCAGACCTTGATTTCCCCTTATGGACCAGAGCAGTTTTGACATTTTAGCTATGTCCCTATTTAATCAGCAATAATGTTATCCCTACTTATAACAACTAAATGAAATAGGTTTTTTTCAAGAGTATCTAGGCTTTCATTGTATGTCATTTTTTTCCCTTGAACAATTTTGTTTTCTATGCATTTCTGAAATGATGCTACAGTGTGTATTTGTCACTATGAACTAAGAAAATAAAAGTATTTTTAATGATAAAAATCAATCTTATTGTCTCAGGGAACATATATTCCCTTTCACCAATTAGTGCTGCCGCAGATAGTGCCGAAGGTGTGCACGGGAGTAAGCCCAATCCTGTACAGCTAAGCTTAGATGAAGTCACAAAGGACGTAGATATACTGTGGTGGAAAAAGTGGTTAAGTATCTAGTCACCCCCTGAGGTGGTGTTTAAAAATGCTTGACTAAGAAGAGGGAGTCCTGTGGCTCCTGCAGAGGCTTCCAACACCTTTCTGACCCCCACTATTACTGCGTGAGGACCCCCCATGACCATGTGACTGTGTTCCTCTTCTTGCCCGGGTGTGGCCACACAGTGCTTGTGCAATTAAGTTCGCCTGCACAGTAAGCTGGTGAGCAGTTACTTGCTAATGTCCAGGCATGACTGTGCTCCTGCATGAAGTGGGGGGTGGTCTGGATCTTCCAGAGGGTCCCGGGCAGCCTCTAAAGGAGGACGCAGGAAACTTCTGGAGCATCCAGAGTCTTCCCTCTCCTTAGGTATTTGTTTGTTTTTATTATTGCAGCCTCGGGTTCATTTTAAAATAAAGCTAGTGCCACACATCACCTGACTGCTGACTGTAGCTACTGTTTCCCATCCCTGCCTGATGCCACCACCATTAGGCCTTGATCCTCTATGCCCCTTCTCACCCCACCTCTCCCACCTGTGATAGATATTGGCTTCAGTCTGAAGCTCCTCCGAGTTGCCAGAGATCATGATAATTGCTAACGCTACTTATAGCCCAATTAAACCCTGGCAGCAAGACCATTGGCAGGGTTTGCTCCCAACAGAAAGAGCCTAATAAAGCAGGGCATGACCGAGAGCCAGGATAGTGGGTAGCTTGGCGGAGGTGGCTGTGTCCGAGACACACAGCTGTGCTGATGATGCGTTACCGCTGTCTACAGGTCCACACTACAGGGACAACCCACTTCTGTTGGGAAAAAGCAATGCCTTCAATTAGTTCTACATATCGTTGGGATTCATGGCATGCGTATATTATTTCCAATTGCTTCCGATTACATGAATGCTCACCAAGATGACACAGGAATACCCAATCTAGTGTAATATTTTCATACAATGCGTAACTGTCAAAAAGCAGATACCGTATTTTTCAGACTATAAGATGCTCCGGACCATAAGACACACCTAGGTTTAGAGGATAAAAGCCAGGTAAATATATAAACCTGGTGCGGTCATGGTGCAGGAACATCATGTGGATCTTCTCCCTCCTATCCCCTCCCCCCAATTTTTTTGTCTCTCTTGTAGTCTTGAGTCCCCCTTGTGCCTCATCTGTCCCCCTTGTACATGTTGTGTCCCCCTCTGTCCTTCCTGTCTCCACCTCTGTCCACAAGTTCTTGTGGGATTTTTTCCAGGGGTCTTACCTAAGTAGAGGCTCTCAAGTATCTATTTTTTTCCATTTTATGTGCCTTCATGCACAAGCGCGGCCGTACTGCGCCTGCGTGATTATGCGGGAGCGACACGGCTGCGTCTGTGCATGAATAGGAGTGCGATCATGGTTTTCAGGAAAGTCCCAGGCAGTGGAGGTGGAAGCAAGGAGTAGGTTCAGCTAAGGTTCGCCACAGGTTTACTTTAAATCGCTCAATTACATTTTAGCAAGAGCGGAGTTTCCCTTTAACCAGAAACAACTGCTTTGTCCTCCGCCATCTTGAACACTTCAAGTGGGAGTTCCACTATAACAATATAAATAATGGAAAACGATTAGCACGGGCATGAAGCTCAGATAAAAGCCTGATAGCGCACATACATGTATGTCGCCCGCAGATAAATATGCGAGTAATCACCGTGGCGTTATCTGGAATTCTTATCATTATTATAATTGCCTCTGCCAGGTTGTGTCGTCTCCGCAGAGCGGCGGCGGCGTTTACTATCTCGGCGTATTCTTCCATTCTGCTCCAGTTACACCCCGGCACAGAGAAGACTGCTCTGATTGCGAGGACGCGTTTCCCGTCAGCTCCCAGCGCAGCGCCCGCCATATGTGCCTCTCCTCCGTCTTCTCCCCAACACAGATCAAACGGTTCCCCTCAGATTCTCGTTTTATTCACTCTTCATGCAGGGGATTTGTTACGCGGGTTTTTTAGGGGGAGACGAGACAGTAATGGAAAGCGAACGCGGCCCGGCGTTCCGTGAAAGACAATGACGCCGCTCCCATCACGCCACTCCTCGCGCCTTGTATAATGAAAGTCTGTCTTCTGGAATGGGAGAAACAAATTGCTAAAGCACAGAGGACCCGATTCACCAAATGCCATTGTTCTGTCATCATAAAACATACCTGTTACTGAACGGAGAGGGGATTGAAGCTCGACTCTGGGAACACATCGAAATATTCCAGCTGTTCATTCAAAAACAAAATGCTCAAATGTCACCTCCTTTTTTGTTTTTTATCTCTAAAGCAACAGTTTATAAAGGATCATACCAACCCTCAAAATGTCCATTGATGAACGTTTCAGACAACGATCATGATGTGTGTACAGTGGCCGCCGTTCAGTCTCGCTCAGGCATTTCTAAAGTCTACCTGAGAGGGGCTATATGTCAGTATTTATACTTACCTGGTGCTTCCTCCAGCCCCATGAGGTCCGTGGTCTCTCTCGGTGTCTTCTCCTGTGGCTCTGTTCAGTGGCAATCCATTCCAGTAGTCTGGCCAGTCGTGCCCTTTCAGCGCATGCACAGCTATGCCCCGCGCGCTTCCACCCCCAGGAGTGTTCTGCGCCTGCGCAGTACTATTGCACAGGCACAAAATGCTCCCGGCTGCAGTAGCGTGACAGAGTGCGCGTGTGGCCAAGCCACGCATACGCAGATGAGCGCAGCCGATCAGAATACCGAAGGGGATTACTACTGAATAGAACCACCAGAGAGGTCACCGAGAGAGCCCACGGACCTCATGAGCTGTAGGAAGCACCAGCTAAGTATAAATACTGGCATATAGCACGTCTCGGGTTCCTTTTAAAAAGGAACTCCAAAAACTCCAACCTAAACAAACATACTGTCATTAAGTTACATTAGTTATGTTAATTAAAATAGATAGGTAATATAATCTCTTACCCACCCTGTTCTAAAAGAACAGGCAAATGTTTGATTTCATGATGGCAGCCTTCTTTTTGGTTGTAATGAGGTGACAGGGAGCATGAGACACAGTTCCAACTGTCCTGTGTCCTGAGCACCTCTCCCAGTTGCTAGGCAACGTGAATAACAACATAGGAAATCCCATCATGCTCTGCACAGCATTAGGGAAAAAAAGCCCATGCTTTTTTTCTTTGATGGGAGGAGCGTAGCTAAAAATGCAGCTACAAATGATGCTTTGGTAAGAAAAACAAAGTTCTGATGCTGTGAAACTGTTAAAGAAACACCAAGCCTTTTCAGTTCTGCTGAGTAGATTTTTAGTCCGGAGGTTCACTTTAAGGATCTATTCTGTTGATCCTTAAAGTGAACCCGAGGTCAGAAGGATATGGAGGCTGCCATATTTATTTCCTTGTAAACAATGCCAGTTGTCTGGCAGCCCTGTTGATCTTCTGGTATAAGAAGTGTCTGAGTCAAAACCCTGGAACAAGCATATGGGTAATCCAGTAGAACCTGAGTCATCTGAGTCAGAGCACCTGATCTGCTGCATGCTTGTTCAGGCTCTGTGGCTAAATGTATCAGAGGCAGAGGATCAGGAGGACTCCCAGGCAACTGGTATTGTTTAAAAGGAAATAAATATGGCAGCCTCTGTATCCCTCTCACATCAGGCTCCCTTTAATGAGACTCAGAGATGAGTCTTACTACAGTGTTTTTTTTACTTACCCGGGGCTTCCTCCAGCCCCATAAGCATGGCTGTGTCTCTCGCTGTCCTCCTACGATGCCCCGGTAAGCGGCTCAGTGACGTCAGCGGCGGACCCTCTGCGCATGCGCAGACCTGCACAAGCGCAGAAGGCCTGGCTGACGACACTCAGTCAGACTGAGCCGTGTACCCGGGGGTTGACTGCAGGAGAACGGCAGTGCTGAGGACGAGGGACACACCCATGCTTATGGGGCTGGAGGAAGTCCCGGGTAAGTAAAAAACTGCAGTGAGACTCATCTCTGAGTCTCTTTAAAGGACAACTGTAATGAGAGCCATATGGAGGCTGTCATATTCTTTTAAGCAATACCAGTTGCCTGGCTGTCCTGCTGATCCTCTGCCTCTAATACTTTTAGCCATAGCCCCTGAACAAGCATCCAGCAGATCAGGTCTTTCTGACATTATTGTCTGATCTGACAAGATTAGCTGCATGCTGGTTTCAGGTGTGTCATTCAGACACTACTGTAGCCAAATAGACCAGAAGGACAGCCAGGCAATGGGTATTATAAAATCTCAAAACACTGCGCTGATATAAATTTACAGGGTGGTAAAACAATCGGTGGTGCGCTGCTATGAAATTCCTAAAAGTCCAATATTGTACAAATTAGCTGCGCTCATAAAAAGTCCCAACAGATATTTCTTATGTGCAGCTAGTATTCAGGTTTTGCTCTCCGCTTCCACTCAGGAATGGTAGCCGTGCCTGCCTCGGCAAGAAACCACCACCACACCCCACGCAGTGGCCACTCACCGCTATGTTATGACCCTCAGTCAAGTGGGTCTTCAGCGCCTATGGGGTCATCTGGCCGCCCCCTGCCTTTCACCGGAAACCTTCTCCCGAATTCCAAAACTGCTGTCTGTTGGTCTTTTAATCACCTCAAAAGAGACATACCAGAGCTCCCATAGCGTAAAATTGTAAAAAACTTTTAATTATAAAAAAAGAGATTGCACACTCACAAGCTAGGCTGAGGTTGTTCACATAGAGTTTTTTTGGGCTCCACCCCAAACGTTGGCCGCCGGGTTGGCTTGTTGCGCTGTGTTGCCTCCCACCGCTTGCCACGTCCGTCCCCACGCCTGCTAGTTTGTTGGCCGCGTGCGCTTGACCGGTTTCGTCGCTAAATGCGACTCCTCAGAAGCATGCGCGGCCCTGTATTAAAAGATATTTTATACCCTATGCGGAAAATCATCCCTCCTCCCTAACCCGGAAGTGACTTTACCCTTTATCCAATGCCTGTGCCATCCCAGGGCGGAAATGACCTCTCCGTTCCCCCGGCAACCACCAGACACTCTTCAGAGCCGAGTCCACCCCTACTCGACGTCAGAGCGGCCTGCCCTCAGCCATCTCAGCTCCGCCCCTTGAAGACAGCGCGTGTACGGCGCTCGGTCTCCATGGAAACTTAGAGCATCGCGTCCCGAGCAATCCCCGCCTTCTCCTCCTACGTCCATACTAATCACCCCACAACAGTTCCGCTCCGCCTCCAGCAACCAATCCGCTCAGCGCATTTGGTTACCCTGGAAACTGGAGCAAAACTGTACGTGGACCTTTTTTTTGGCATATTTGCTATGGGCTATTTGAAGTTAACTCAATTTGCAGAAAACATTGCGCATTTTATAAGCAGCCTCCCCGGATGCCAACCTGGGTACAGCTCTCACATTACCAACTACTACATTGTTACTAGACACACATATATCATATCTTTACAATGTCATCCTTTTTTCACAATACCATTGTTATTCCCTTATCAAAGTGACAACCAGGTCCAAATTTAAACTCGTGAATTAACGAAGCCAAAATTGGCTATATATACACACCCGCTCAAACCCCCCCCAACTCCCCCCACCCCTCCCTATAACTTTTAAAGTCACACACCCCAATGAACACCACTACTAAAGTGCCTTAAACCATCTGGACCTACTTGTCTCTTATCTTTAACCTTAATCATTAGTCAAAAAACACACGAGATCTATGTCTGCATTAAGTCCCCTTGGTTTCAATGTATTCAATAGATATATCCATTTAGTTTCTCTTTGTGATACTTCCTTGACCATATCCCCTCCCCTCCATGGTCTGCTCACCTTCTCCACTCCACAAAATGTAAGCAACGAGGGGTTACTATTATGTACCTCTTTAAAGTGGGCTGACAGCGTATGGCTCATCAGTCCCTTCTTTATATTTCTAAGGTGTTCTCCTATCCTTTCTTTCAGGGGTCTAGTAGTTCTTCCTACATATTGCAACCCACAGGGGCACCACGCCACATAGACCACATGTTTATCGTTGCAAGTAATGAAGTCCCTAATTTTGATATCTTTACCATTAGAGTGACCCCTAATCTGTGTAACCCTCCCAGACCTTGCCTCCCGGCACCCCTTGCAATCCCTGCAGGGGTGGAAGCCCGGGCGTTGCCACCCTTGGAACCTAGAAGGTTCCCTCTTTGGTTCCACACAACTGGGGGCCAGAATATTCCTCAGGTTTGGAGCCTTCCTATATATAAATCGGGGCCTAGATGGTAGGATTTTACTCAGTTCTGGATCCGATAACAATAGTTTCCAATGCTTATGTACAATATACTCCACTTCTTTATACTGACTATTGAATTCCGTTATGAATGCATGGTTATATACTTGATTATCTCCTTCCCTTTTCCTTTCCCTTTTTAACAATTCCCTTCTATCTATCCTTCCAACCCTCTCAATTTCTTGGTCCAAGAATCCTCCTTCATATCCTTTTTCTATAAACCTATCCCTAAGTATTCTCGATTGGGTTTCAAAATCCTCCATATTGCTACAGTTTCTTCTCATCCTTGTGAATTGTCCCCTAGGTACATTATTGATCCACCTGGGATGGTGCCCACTGTGAGTCGCAATATATCCATTTCTATCTGTTAGCTTGAAATGTGTTTTCACCCTTATAGTTTGTTCCACCACCATCATTTGAAGATCCAAGTAATTTATTTGTTGCTTATCGTGCTCAAATGTTAGCCTAATGTTTAGTGAATTTACATTAAGGTGTTCCATAAAACTCCTCAGTTCCCCTTCAGTGCCCCCCCACAAAATTATCAAATCATCGATATACCTTTTCCAGGTTATCACCCCTTTAGGTGCTTGTGCCAGTATCCCCTCCTCCCATCTACCCATGTAGAGGTTCGCTAGACTAGGTGCGAATCCCGCCCCCATAGCGCATCCTCTATGCTGTCTATAAAATTTATCCCCGTGCCAAAAATAATTCTTATTTACTGCAAATTCCAACACCTCCACAAGGAATTCTATCTGTTCAGGAGGTAGTTCTCCCTCTTTCTCAATATAGTATTTGACTGCCTCGATCCCCTTATCCTGAGGGATGCTAGTATAGAGAGACGCTACGTCTGCTGTTACTAGCCATGTACCCTCATTAATTTTCATTCCTTCCATTTCTTGAATTGCATGTTTTGTGTCCTTTATGACACAAGGCAACTTTTGGACCAAGGGCTGCAAAAATTGATCTAGGTATTGCCCCAATCGATGGGTTACTGACCCTATCCCACTCAATATTGGTCTTCCCGGAGGATTGGTTGCGTTCTTATGTACTTTAGGGACCTGGTAGATGACCGGGATTTTTGGGGCATTAGGGATCAAGAATCTAAACTCCGCATCTGTTAAGCATCCCATCTCCACTCCTCTTTTCAAGAGCTCTCTTAGTTGTCTCAAATAGTCCTGTGTGGGATCTCTCCTCAACTGTTCGTAGGTATCTCGATCTTGGACTAATCTATCTAATTCCTTCCTGTATTGCTCTTTGTTTAGAACCACCACTCCCCCTCCTTTGTCTGCCGGCCTAATCACCAGACCTTTAGTTTCCAGCAAATTTCTGGCCACCTGTTTAACCCCAGGGTATTTCTTCTCTGGGAGGTCCCTAATCTCATTACTTACCATTTTCTTAAATGCTCCAATCGCCTGAAAGCCCGTCTCCTGCGGATTGAATGTGGAATTGTTTTTGAGATTGGTATGTCTATACCTATTGGCTGAATTCTGAGTGGGTATACTGTTAGCTCTTATAGTAGGCCCCTCCCTCTTGAGAAAATATTTTTTAAGGTTAAGTTTTCTGGTGAATTTTTCTAGATCAATAAATGTAGCAAATTTGTTAATCCCCTTTTTTGGGGCAAACTTCAACCCTTGGTCCAATGTTACCAATTCTCTATTACTTAGGTGTACACCACTGAGATTAAATATTCCTTTTCCTTCTACTTTCTCCTTATTTTTTTGACACTCCCTTCTTCCTCCCCTTGTCCCCCTTCTGCTCCTCTTTTTCCAGGAAGGTAATTGGCATCCTCTTCCCAATCTGTTTGTTGGTACTTCCTCTCCTCTCCTAAAAAAGGCTCATAGTGGCTTTCCTGGTTTAAAGGGTCATACCGATTACTTAGAGGTATATTATACGCGGATCCTTGGTTCCCATCTGAATATTGATTAGGTACATTTGGATATTGATTTGGTACAGAATATGGCCTATTTGGTCCTCCCATGGGTCTTCCCCCCCGACCCCTACCATAAGCACCTCCATGTGGTCTCCATATGGGTCTCCCCTGCATTGGTGCAGGTCCCATAGGTTGGGGGCCCATCGGGTACACCATCCTGTAATTATCCTTTGGTATTCTACCAGTATTCCCTCCCCTCCCTCCTCCCCCCTGACCCCCTCTTCCCCTGTGTTCTACGTTGTGGCCCATCCCCTGTATATTTGCACCATGCGGTTGGGGAACATTCCCCACTCCCTGCGGATTATTTTCACCTTCCCCTGTCTTTTGTTGCTGTTGTAATTGCACTTTTTTCTTTATTTGCCATTTATAGGCTTCTTTATTCTTATGTGCATGGTAGTCTCGCAAGAACTTTTGTCTCATAGAAACAATGGTTTCCTTTTCTGCTTTTTGCAATGTTTCCCCAATTTTTTGAGTTCTTTTATTATACTCTTCCGTTCCTTTACATATCTCTAACCTTTGTCTAATCTCATCTATTTCACCCCCCAGTCTGGTCAGCCTCCTTCTCTTTCTTTTCATCAATAGACATACCAGACCCACCCCACATTTATTAAAATACTCTTCCCACTCTGCATCATTTTCTTCACTATCTTCCCCATCTGTAGCCATAAGGTCCCACCTCAATCGTTTAGGAACTATGCCTTCTTTTTCATATTTACTTAGTGTAACAATGTCCCACCACGTGGCTTGTTCCTTAAGCATTAGTCCCTGTAACCCTTTAAAATCATTATCCGCATTAGGTATAGTTAATTGTTCAATGTTAAAAATTTCATCCAAATCTGTACGCTTTTTAAGGCGTTGCTCAAATATGTCCATATCTGCTGCTGTGTAAACCCAATAATACAAATATAAAATCTCAAAACACTGCGCTGATATAAATTTACAGGGTGGTAAAACAATCGGTGGTGCGCTGCTATGAAATTCCTAAAAGTCCAATATTGTACAAATTAGCTGCGCTCATAAAAAGTCCCAACAGATATTTCTTATGTGCAGCTAGTATTCAGGTTTTGCTCTCCGCTTCCACTCAGGAATGGTAGCCGTGCCTGCCTCGGCAAGAAACCACCACCACACCCCACGCAGTGGCCACTCACCGCTATGTTATGACCCTCAGTCAAGTGGGTCTTCAGCGCCTATGGGGTCATCTGGCCGCCCCCTGCCTTTCACCGGAAACCTTCTCCCGAATTCCAAAACTGCTGTCTGTTGGTCTTTTAATCACCTCAAAAGAGACATACCAGAGCTCCCATAGCGTAAAATTGTAAAAAACTTTTAATTATAAAAAAAGAGATTGCACACTCACAAGCTAGGCTGAGGTTGTTCACATAGAGTTTTTTTGGGCTCCACCCCAAACGTTGGCCGCCGGGTTGGCTTGTTGCGCTGTGTTGCCTCCCACCGCTTGCCACGTCCGTCCCCACGCCTGCTAGTTTGTTGGCCGCGTGCGCTTGACCGGTTTCGTCGCTAAATGCGACTCCTCAGAAGCATGCGCGGCCCTGTATTAAAAGATATTTTATACCCTATGCGGAAAATCATCCCTCCTCCCTAACCCGGAAGTGACTTTACCCTTTATCCAATGCCTGTGCCATCCCAGGGCGGAAATGACCTCTCCGTTCCCCCGGCAACCACCAGACACTCTTCAGAGCCGAGTCCACCCCTACTCGACGTCAGAGCGGCCTGCCCTCAGCCATCTCAGCTCCGCCCCTTGAAGACAGCGCGTGTACGGCGCTCGGTCTCCATGGAAACTTAGAGCATCGCGTCCCGAGCAATCCCCGCCTTCTCCTCCTACGTCCATACTAATCACCCCACAACAGTTCCGCTCCGCCTCCAGCAACCAATCCGCTCAGCGCATTTGGTTACCCTGGAAACTGGAGCAAAACTGTACGTGGACCTTTTTTTTGGCATATTTGCTATGGGCTATTTGAAGTTAACTCAATTTGCAGAAAACATTGCGCATTTTATAAGCAGCCTCCCCGGATGCCAACCTGGGTACAGCTCTCACATTACCAACTACTACATTGTTACTAGACACACATATATCATATCTTTACAATGTCATCCTTTTTTCACAATACCATTGTTATTCCCTTATCAAAGTGACAACCAGGTCCAAATTTAAGAAAATGGTAAGTAATGAGATTAGGGACCTCCCAGAGAAGAAATACCCTGGGGTTAAACAGGTGGCCAGAAATTTGCTGGAAACTAAAGGTCTGGTGATTAGGCCGGCAGACAAAGGAGGGGGAGTGGTGGTTCTAAACAAAGAGCAATACAGGAAGGAATTAGATAGATTAGTCCAAGATCGAGATACCTACGAACAGTTGAGGAGAGATCCCACACAGGACTATTTGAGACAACTAAGAGAGCTCTTGAAAAGAGGAGTGGAGATGGGATGCTTAACAGATGCGGAGTTTAGATTCTTGATCCCTAATGCCCCAAAAATCCCGGTCATCTACCAGGTCCCTAAAGTACATAAGAACGCAACCAATCCTCCGGGAAGACCAATATTGAGTGGGATAGGGTCAGTAACCCATCGATTGGGGCAATACCTAGATCAATTTTTGCAGCCCTTGGTCCAAAAGTTGCCTTGTGTCATAAAGGACACAAAACATGCAATTCAAGAAATGGAAGGAATGAAAATTAATGAGGGTACATGGCTAGTAACAGCAGACGTAGCGTCTCTCTATACTAGCATCCCTCAGGATAAGGGGATCGAGGCAGTCAAATACTATATTGAGAAAGAGGGAGAACTACCTCCTGAACAGATAGAATTCCTTGTGGAGGTGTTGGAATTTGCACTAAATAAGAATTATTTTTGGCACGGGGATAAATTTTATAGACAGCATAGAGGATGCGCTATGGGGGCGGGATTCGCACCTAGTCTAGCGAACCTCTACATGGGTAGATGGGAGGAGGGGATACTGGCACAAGCACCTAAAGGGGTGATAACCTGGAAAAGGTATATCGATGATTTGATAATTTTGTGGGGGGGCACTGAAGGGGAACTGAGGAGTTTTATGGAACACCTTAATGTAAATTCACTAAACATTAGGCTAACATTTGAGCACGATAAGCAACAAATAAATTACTTGGATCTTCAAATGATGGTGGTGGAACAAACTATAAGGGTGAAAACACATTTCAAGCTAACAGATAGAAATGGATATATTGCGACTCACAGTGGGCACCATCCCAGGTGGATCAATAATGTACCTAGGGGACAATTCACAAGGATGAGAAGAAACTGTAGCAATATGGAGGATTTTGAAACCCAATCGAGAATACTTAGGGATAGGTTTATAGAAAAAGGATATGAAGGAGGATTCTTGGACCAAGAAATTGAGAGGGTTGGAAGGATAGATAGAAGGGAATTGTTAAAAAGGGAAAGGAAAAGGGAAGGAGATAATCAAGTATATAACCATGCATTCATAACGGAATTCAATAGTCAGTATAAAGAAGTGGAGTATATTGTACATAAGCATTGGGAGCTATTGTTATCGGATCCAGAACTGAGTAAAATCCTACCATCTAGGCCCCGATTTATATATAGGAAGGCTCCAAACCTGAGGAATATTCTGGCCCCCAGTTGTGTGGAACCAAAGAGGGAACCTTCTAGGTTCCAAGGGTGGCAACGCCCGGGCTTCCACCCCTGCAGGGATTGCAAGGGGTGCCGGGAGGCAAGGTCTGGGAGGGTTACACAGATTAGGGGTCACTCTAATGGTAAAGATATCAAAATTAGGGACTTCATTACTTGCAACGATAAACATGTGGTCTATGTGGCGTGGTGCCCCTGTGGGTTGCAATATGTAGGAAGAACTACTAGACCCCTGAAAGAAAGGATAGGAGAACACCTTAGAAATATAAAGAAGGGACTGATGAGCCATACGCTGTCAGCCCACTTTAAAGAGGTACATAATAGTAACCCCTCGTTGCTTACATTTTGTGGAGTGGAGAAGGTGAGCAGACCATGGAGGGGAGGGGATATGGTCAAGGAAGTATCACAAAGAGAAACTAAATGGATATATCTATTGAATACATTGAAACCAAGGGGACTTAATGCAGACATAGATCTCGTGTGTTTTTTGACTAATGATTAAGGTTAAAGATAAGAGACAAGTAGGTCCAGATGGTTTAAGGCACTTTAGTAGTGGTGTTCATTGGGGTGTGTGACTTTAAAAGTTATAGGGAGGGGTGGGGGGAGTTGGGGGGGGTTTGAGCGGGTGTGTATATATAGCCAATTTTGGCTTCGTTAATTCACGAGTTTAAATTTGGACCTGGTTGTCACTTTGATAAGGGAATAACAATGGTATTGTGAAAAAAGGATGACATTGTAAAGATATGATATATGTGTGTCTAGTAACAATGTAGTAGTTGGTAATGTGAGAGCTGTACCCAGGTTGGCATCCGGGGAGGCTGCTTATAAAATGCGCAATGTTTTCTGCAAATTGAGTTAACTTCAAATAGCCCATAGCAAATATGCCAAAAAAAAGGTCCACGTACAGTTTTGCTCCAGTTTCCAGGGTAACCAAATGCGCTGAGCGGATTGGTTGCTGGAGGCGGAGCGGAACTGTTGTGGGGTGATTAGTATGGACGTAGGAGGAGAAGGCGGGGATTGCTCGGGACGCGATGCTCTAAGTTTCCATGGAGACCGAGCGCCGTACACGCGCTGTCTTCAAGGGGCGGAGCTGAGATGGCTGAGGGCAGGCCGCTCTGACGTCGAGTAGGGGTGGACTCGGCTCTGAAGAGTGTCTGGTGGTTGCCGGGGGAACGGAGAGGTCATTTCCGCCCTGGGATGGCACAGGCATTGGATAAAGGGTAAAGTCACTTCCGGGTTAGGGAGGAGGGATGATTTTCCGCATAGGGTATAAAATATCTTTTAATACAGGGCCGCGCATGCTTCTGAGGAGTCGCATTTAGCGACGAAACCGGTCAAGCGCACGCGGCCAACAAACTAGCAGGCGTGGGGACGGACGTGGCAAGCGGTGGGAGGCAACACAGCGCAACAAGCCAACCCGGCGGCCAACGTTTGGGGTGGAGCCCAAAAAAACTCTATGTGAACAACCTCAGCCTAGCTTGTGAGTGTGCAATCTCTTTTTTTATAATTAAAAGTTTTTTACAATTTTACGCTATGGGAGCTCTGGTATGTCTCTTTTGAGGTGATTAAAAGACCAACAGACAGCAGTTTTGGAATTCGGGAGAAGGTTTCCGGTGAAAGGCAGGGGGCGGCCAGATGACCCCATAGGCGCTGAAGACCCACTTGACTGAGGGTCATAACATAGCGGTGAGTGGCCACTGCGTGGGGTGTGGTGGTGGTTTCTTGCCGAGGCAGGCACGGCTACCATTCCTGAGTGGAAGCGGAGAGCAAAACCTGAATACTAGCTGCACATAAGAAATATCTGTTGGGACTTTTTATGAGCGCAGCTAATTTGTACAATATTAGGCAATGGGTATTGTTTAAATGGAAATAAATATGGCAGGCTCCATATCCCTCTTGTCACAGTTGTCCTTTAAACCATCTCTGCTTGTCCGGTTTCCTTCTAGAACCAGCGCTGGTGTCTGGTGTTACATCCCCCTGCGGCACTGCAACCGGCGTTAACCCTTCTTATCAGCGGCGCCAGAGCAGAATCTGCAGCGGAGGAAATTGGGGACCTCAGGCGTCGATCTCTCGCCGCACCGTGCGCGTCTCGTTCTGTTCTGCCTCCGATCCGTCATCTACCAGCCATCCTTTCTCATTTACATTTCTCCCCTCCTTAAAACGTGAAAAATTCCCCTTTCTGCGATTACTCGGCGAGAAGAATTTGCGGCTGTAATAACTTCTCCTTTTCCATTCATTAGAAGTGCTAATAGCGTGCACAGGGAGCCCGGGCCCGTGCCCGCGGGGTACCGGCGTCTCCGCTCGCACACTATTTATGGCGGCGGCGCTTCCTGCTGTCACGCGCAGCTGCAGGAAATTGCAGTTTATGAGCGAACTTAAAGAAACACTCCCAACACCACTTTCTGATCATCTTGTGTAAAGGGGGAGGGTAATAAAACCACAGAAACATGCTAGATTTTTATTGTCCAATCACAAATGGTTGTTTCGGGCAGTAATTCTCTAGAATGTGGCCATTTTTTTGGTTGTGTGTTTTTTTAATGCTATTCATGTCGCCACTGGGGAGGATTGCTACACTTCTTGTTCCCGGGAATGTAGACCGCAGTCCGAGGAGAACCTTCTAAAGAGGGATTAGCCCACCTATGACAGGGTGCCCTCCAACATTTCTGAGACAGAAAATGATATACAGTATATTCACCCGTGTATACCCCACACATAAATCATCTAAAATACTTTACAGGAGACTGTATGACTGTGGCCATTATAGAGAATCTTTACCAGTGACTTCTGATGTTACAGAATGTGTGACTGCTAACTGGCAGAGGCTGTGACTGCACTGTAACCGCTAACTGGCAGAGGATGTGACTGCACTGTAACCGCTAACTGGCAGAGGATGTGACTGCACTGTAACTGCTAACTGGCATAGGCTGTGACTGCACTGTAACCGCTAACTGGCAGAGGCTGTGACTGCACTGTAACCGCTAACTGGCAGAGGCTGTGACTGCACTGTAACCGCTAACTGGCAGAGGCTGTGACTGCACTGTAACCGCTAACTGGCAGAGGCTGTGACTGCACTGTAACCGCTAACTGGCAGAGGCTGTGACTGCACTGTAACCGCTAACTGGCCGAGGCTGTGACTGCACTGTAACCGCTAACTGGCCGAGGCTGTGACTGCACTGTAACCGCTAACTGGCAGAGGCTGCGACTGCACTGTGACTGCTAACTGGCAGAGGCTGCGACCGCATTGTGACCGCTAACTGGCAGAACCTGTGACATTGTGAGCACTAACTGGCAGAAGATGTGACTGCACTGTGATCACTGAGTGGCAGAGGCTGTGACTGCACTGTGACAACAACTACAACACTCAGGACAACAGGAAAGATGTTTGTATTGTTACTCTGCATGGAAGCTGAATAAACCTAAAGAGAGAGAGTGGAAGCCAGTGAAATCATTAAACCTAGATGTGTATCCCCTAAAACCAAAATAAGACTTTGGTATTTCAGGAAAAGTCCCATATAGGATTATTTTTATACATAAAATTAATCTCAGCAGTTTATTTGCACCTCAAGTTTACTTAAAGTGGACCCAAATTAAAAATACAAGATTTCAGAAATAAAATCTATTTTCTAAATTATAATAATAAATAGCAGCCTTTTTTCAGCTGCCTGATGACAAATATAAAATATTTTACATTTATTGGAGGAACCCCTCCCTTCCTTTCAAATTGCCGGGATTTTTCCGGCAAACTGGTGGAGTAGATGGTGTCTGGCAATGGAGGAATTGCTAATGGCTGCCCCCAGTATAACCCTAGTTATGCAAAGAGGAGGGTGAAAAGCATGCACTGAAATGATCATAGATTTGAAGGAGTGTTTATTTATCTTTGTATGTGTCAGAGTGGTGCAACTAAATATTTTTAATTAAAAAAAATGTTTGGTTTGGGTCCACTTTAAAGATATTATTTAAGAATCCAAGGAGTGTCCAAAATCTACAGGGATTTGATTGGGAAAGGAGGGGGGCGCGAGGGCATAAGAAGTACTTCCGGATGCCCCAGAGCGGGGTGGGGTTACTTCGCAAGGAGAGCTCACATTTTATGGGTCCTAAATAGTTGTGATGACTTCTAACAGCATCCTGGGGAATGTGTATGAGGCTTTACAGCGGCGCGGAGATCCCCTTTAATATCACATCAGAGCATCTCCAGCAGATGGCAGTGTCCCTGCCTGAGTGAGGAAGACATCTGTTAATAACCACAATCTGCAAATAAAATGGCTTTTGGAAAGTCCTGGAGGAGGATTATGGGTAATGCGCATAAAAAAGTGAAGTTTTCCTGTCAACATGTGTGTCTGATGAAATCCCCCCCCCCTCCACCTCCACCAACCCCACTGCAGCTTTTATGGAACATTAATTAATAATGAGACCTGATGTAGCTGATGAAACAATTATAACATATGGAACAGAACTGTTGCGCTGGAAAGAATACCAGCCAGACTGCACAATTCTTAGGAGGGAATTTGCCTCCATATGTTTCAGCTGATTAGTCTGATCTTGTGAACCGGCAATTCCCAGCAGTGTGCGACTGACGGCGAACAACAGCAACAAGCCCTCCGCACAGGTACAGACATAGCCCGCTAATCGCTGCTGCGCTTAAAGGTCTCGTCAGCCCGCAGTGCAAGTACAGCGCCACACTGCAACTCAGGACTGAACTTCATTCCAACCAGCAGCTGAAACCCCCTGTCCCACAAAAAAATCTTTACCTTTTCTCCAATAGATCATCAGGGGGTCTGTATGGCTGATATTATGGCGAAACCCCTCCCACAGTGTGATGTCATTACCATGGCCTTGACAGTTTCTTGTCTGTTATATTCACAACCTATCATCCTATCACATTGTTACCAGGTGTGTTTATAGATTATGGCAGTAGTAACGATGCTGACCTGCAGGTTCACAGAGGTGGTAAAATTGGTCAGTGATTGGCCAATCATAATTGAAAGTGGGTACCAGGCTTTAGAAGGGGATTCAACTTGAAGGGGAACTGAAGTAAGAGGTATACGGAGGCTGCCATATTTATTTCTTTTTAATCAATACCAGTTTCCTGGCAGCCCTGCTGGTCTATTTCTCTGCAGTAGTATCTGAATAACACCAGAAACAAGCATGCAGCTAGTCTTGTCAGATCTGACTTTAAAGTCTGAAACACCTGATCTGCTGCATGCTTGTTCAGGGGCTATGGCTAATAGTATTAGAGGATCAGCAGGGCTGCCAGGCAACTGGTATTGCTGAAAAGGCGGCAGAGATGCTGTCGTTGATGTTGTGAATGATTTACACATAGCAACAAAATGGCCGCTGTTATGCCAACACTCACATTATCATCATAGCAGGCCGCCTAGGAAACAATTCAGAAGAGGTTGCGTTGTGATTAACAGAGAGAAGCATCTCTTCTTCCCTTTGTACTGAAGCAATCACTATTGCCATTATAATTTGCATGCTGAATGTTCCATGCATTTTCCCTGACGCTATCACCAGCTTGACCCCCGCGCTGCGACACCAGAATCTAAATGTTCCACATTCTATTACATAGTAGTCACCATGTATGGATTTCTCCCTAGCCCGTGAAAGAGGAATTACTCTGCTAAATGAAGTCATAAATCTGTTCTATGTCCCCCCCAGACCCAACCGATGTCCTCATCCATTATATCGCCACAAAAACGCCAGCGCCGGATGAATTACAGCCGGCATAAAACATTAACGAACGGCATCCGTCATTTGGCACGCATAAACATTAGCATAAGTCAATGGCTATCAATGAAAACATCTATACTTGTCCAATACGATAGAAAGCCAGGCATCCGGATCTCACCGCTCGTGACATGATAAAATGATAACGCCAAGGCCTTTGTATCTCCCAAACCAATCAGGATGGCTCGATCTATAGGTGGTGGTCTTAAAGGGGCCCGTTGTTAAAATATACATTCGTGTGAATCAACTGGACAAGTGACAGTATTATCAAGTGACCACCAGGCCTGGATTTACCTCACAGGAGCCGATAGGCACAGATGTCCTGGCACCTTAGACTTTGCCCTCCATGAACCTACAAACCTCCATCAAACTGCACTGCAGTATTAAGTAGCTAAAGGTACTCTTGCCTTAAGGGAGATCTTGTCAGTGAAATGCCGTTAGCAGGGTGAGTAACCTCTCATTTACACTCCCCCCAGGACTCTGCATAGGGAAGGCGGGAGGGAGGGACTTGGGGAAGGGACTGAGCCGCCTTTCCATCATCAGGCGCCAGTAGGCACGTGCCTATAGTGCCTTATCGTAAATCCGACCCTGTAAGTAACAATATTGTTTTGCCTAAGACAGTACCTTCTTCTTGCGTTGTTTTGTCTTAGCATGGTAGATCTTATGGTGCCCATACACGCTACAATAGCAACGTTCGATTTTCCCATTTATTCAACCAAAACGATCAAATCAAACGAAAGTCATGAATAATCTTTTTTTGCAATCAAGTTAAATGAATTATTATCCATTTTTTTCAATAAAAATCCGATCGGGCATGTTGGAAAAATCTTTATATTAGATTTAACTGAATAATCGAATGAAATGATCTAATCAATAAAAATGAAAAAATGATTCCCTGTACAGGCACTATTAGGGAGATACTCCTCGGAAATTAAACTTCCGATCTGAAATCATCATTTCTGATTGCCGCAGCTTGGTAATTTTAGCCCAATCCCAAAACCTGGAAGCATTGGACCAATCAGAGAATGCAGAGTCAACTCGGAAGTATTTGGCCAATCAGAGAATGCAAAAAATGACCAAAAAAGACTGTTTGGAAAGCGGAAATCCGTGGAATCAGTAATTGGCATTGACGGAAATTGGAATTTCCACTAAATCGGAAATTGGTATTTCCGGCTATCCCTAGCTTAAACCAACTGGAGCAAGATAGGCACTCTGCAACCTTGAGTGCCATACTTGCTCAACCCCTAGGCTAACTTTCTTGTCACTCCCTATCCATGTGCAACCCCTTAATTTGTGTGTAACATCCAGGTACTGCATTCCTTCTCTTTCATGAAAAACTCCCCTGGGCAGCATCTCTCCTCTTCCATATGCTGGACCTCATTTGCAGCTTACCTTTTCCATTTGTAGACTTCTCTTCCTTATACAGGAACCTCCCCCTAGGCAGCAGCCGCCTAAGGCCTGGGCCTTTATGGTGTGTCCAGACATCCAGCCATGATGCCACTTAAAGTACCCCTGAATCTGCGAGAAACCTGCGCTCGCTTTCACTGTTTGCGCGGCTTACATCTGCGCTCGTGCAGTTTTCAGTCACGCAGTACCACTTGGGGGATTTAGTATCCCACTGGAGATCCTGTCAATTATGAAGAAGACAGGGGAAGGGGGAATAAAGGGGGTCCCCGAGGATAACAAGCATTGCCAGAACACTCTGGAAGAGGTAATCAGGGCAGTTTCTCAGCTAAATAACTCCCAGGGCATAAAAATTGCACCCACTCCCATTGCGCTAAATCTCTGCAATGGAGGGGGAGGGCCCAAGGGGAGGGAGGAGTCAGCCCCCTCCCAGCAGCTGTGTCATGCACCCGCTACTCCCACCTCCTTCTCTGCGCCCTGGGTGGACACCCTCTTTGCCCGCCTCTGGAAGTGGGGCAAGAGGTAATCTTGACCACCGGGGGCTTCATTTATTTTTGGTTGTTTCGCTCAGTTCAGGGGTACGTGTTGTGTTGTAAGGAGGAAACTCACACAAACACAGGGGCAAATACACATCGGATGACTTGGCTGAAGCACTTAAAGGGTACCTCCCTGCGGAGGCATGACTACAAATCATGCCCCCCCCCCCCGAAAAATATAGGTTGGGGCCCCCTACAAAAAAATTATACCTTTGTGCTCTCCCACACATACCAGTATTATGTAGCCAGAGGTGTCCCCTGGAATTAGGCAACCCCCAGTATTAGTAGCCAGAGGTACCCCCAGTATTAGGCAACCCCCCAGTATTAGTAGCCAGAGGTACCCCCAGTATTAGGCAACCCCCCAGTATTAGTAGCCAGAGGTACCCCCAGTATTAGGCAACCCCCCAGTATTAGTAGCCAGAGGTACCCCCAGCATTAGGCAACCCCCAGTATTAGCAGCCAGAGGTACCCCCAGTATTAGGCAACCCCCCAGTATTAGTAGCCAGAGGTACCCCCAGTATTAGGCAACCCCCAGTATTAGCAGCCAGAGGTACCCCAAGAATTAAATAGCCTCCCAGTATGAATAGTCCCCCAGTATAGGTAGCCAGAGGGGCCCCCAGTATGAATAGTCAGAGGGTCTTCCAGTAAATATCCCCCAATATAGGTAGCCAGAGCACCCCCAGTATTAGGTAGCCCCCAGTATGTGTAGTCAGAGGGTCTTCCAGTAAATGTCCCTCCAGTATAAATAGCCAGAGGGGCCCCAGTATAGATAACTTCTTTCGTTTTCTCTGCTTGCATTACTCTTCACCTAAGGAGGCCCACTGAGGACCCAATTATCACTGCCGACAAATGCCATTGGGTCCCCCATGGCTACAGGCCCCATAGCAGCAACTATGGCTGCTAGGGTGATTCCGACGCCATTGCTACACTGATTATGCCCTTCAATGCCCCCTCCACTACTTCCTTACTTGTATGTGCTTAATGCAGCTATCCTCAGCTCTCTCCACAGCCCCTTCCTTTCCCAGTGCGTCCCCAGTGCTCACATGATGGTGCTATGCTCTCTGCATACCAGTCCAGCCGGTCAGGCATGGTGTTACATGGCGTGAGGGGCACACAGTCACATAGTGCAGAGGCTGGCGAAGCAGTTTAGTAAACCCATTTCTGTAGCACCGGTATTCATAGACCAGGGAAGGAAGTACATTGAAAAAGTCCCATTCATTAGGTGTAAATGCACATTTTTCCCATGGTGTTTAGTGATTTATCTATAAACACACGTTACCTCCTTGCCAAAATAAAAAGGCAAGTAAGCAGTATAAATATACTTTTCAGGCTGAGGCACTTAAGCTAATGAAAAAAGATAAATACAATGTGGCGATTGTCTTCCATAAATACCGTCTCCACTGTCGTAGGGGGTGAAGAATCTATCGTTTTTTCAGATCCCAACATTTCAGGCTACACAGCTGATAGCATCCATTGACCTCAGAGAAAGAGGTGTGCTGAGTCAGCTGATGTAAGGAGCTGTAATGGATTGCGGAGATGCCGCCGTGCGGTCTGGCGGCGGGGCGGCTGTCTCCGCGTTCAGACCGGCGGTTTCCGCACAGCAGCATGTGTCTGGTTTGCCTGAGCCTTCTAGTGCACACAGATGGAGAGCTACGCGCGCGCGCGCGCTAGAAGGCAGGTCCTTTATGCCAGTAGGAGAGGGATCAGCTGATCAGGTCGATCAGCTGATCCTAGCGCAGTTACTGATTGGCTGAGTGGCGCAGGGCGGCGCTGAGGAGCGCTGCAGTATATATAGATCTTGCTGGTCAATCTCTGGTTGTCTGCCGTTGCGAATACTTACGTGTGAGCACTCAGACTTCAGTCAGATCCCACAGTGTGTTAGAACCAGGTGGACCTGGGAATTCACACTTAGCCAGATTACGCTCTTGTTATACTTTAGACCAGTTCCGGGGTGTTGAGACCAAGGACCTCACACCCAAGCTTAGGATCACTGTGTCATTGCTGTGTTATACTTTAGACCAGTTCCGGGGTGTTGAGACCAAGGACCTCACACCCAAGCTTAGGATCACTGTGTCATTGCTGTGTTATACTTTAGACCGGTTCCGGGGTGTTGAGACCAAGGACCTCACACCCAAGCTTAGGATTACTGTGTCATTGCTGAGTTATTCTCTAGACTAGTTCCTGGGTGTCGAGACCAAGGACCTCACACCTCAGACTAGGACTGTGCTTTATATCTGTTAAGACTATTTGCTCTGTCGACCTCTCTCTTGCTTCCTGATTCGGTATCTCTGCATATCTGCCTACCTGTTGCCAAACCCTGCCTGTACCCGGTTACCGAATCAGCCTTCTGTCTCTGTACCTTATTTGCTCGTGTGTTGCCGACCTGGCCTGCCCGACCCTCCAGGCTGTCACTCATCCCTTGAGTGCTCAGTCTATCTGTACTAGCTGTGATACTATTCCACCAAGTGTCAGTTAGCTATTAGGACTCCTGCTCCTCAGAGAGTCCGGCCTGCTAGCAGCCAGTGGCCTCTACTCCTCTGGAGTCCCCTGGCTGCAGTACAGTCTATTATCTGATCACCAAGTATCACTGGTTGCCAGGTTCTCTCTATTCCCTCTCTCAAGGAGATGCACAGCCGAGGGCCACCTGCCCCTCAGGTGGTTCCTGGCGAGCTGCCTGTGTCTCCCGCCTCACGGGAGATAGCCTACAGTTATACCAAACACTTACACTTCATTAGGTGTCCAGAGGTTAGTCATACTTGTATTATTGGTGATTCTGCAGATCATCCATAATCAAGTATACATCTGTATTATTGATGATTCTGCAGATCATCAATAATCAGATTCTCTCTGTGTGCTGACACCAATTGTTACAGGAGCTAAATAAGTGTCCAATAGTTCACTCCCTGACCTGACAGCAGTAAGAGATGTCTGCGTCAGACTCCGCCCTCGCCTCACTCCCTGAACTGACAGCATTCAGAGAGGTGTCTGCGTCAGACTCCGCCCTCTGTTCACTCCCTGAGCTGACAGCAGTGAGAGATGTGTCTGCATCAAACTCTATCCTCGCTTCACTTCCTGAACTGACAGCATTGAGAGAGGTGTCTGCATCAGACTCCGCACTCACTTCACTCCCTGAACTGACAACAGTGGGAGATGTGTCTGCGTCAGACTCCGCCTTCGCTTCATTCCCTCAACTGACAGCATTGAGAGAGGTGTCTGCATCAGACTCCGCCCTCGCTTCACTCCCTCAACTGACAGCATTGAGAGAGGTGTCTGCATCAGACTCCGCCCTCACTTCACTCCCTGAACTGACAGTAGTAATAGAGGTGTCTGCGTCAGACTCCGCCCCTCGCTTCACTCCAGGCAGAAAGGCCTATTGAAGAATTCCCACCACCCTTCAGATTTTTGAGGATCCTAACTGACACTCCTGATTTTTTTTTTTCTTTTTTAATTTCCTTTTGAGTCGTACTGGCCACTATATTCTACAGAAGAGGAAAACCAGCCCCTATCTCTTCTTTTTAAACTGTCTTTAATTGTTTTATTACTTTTGGGCACTTTTATCCTCCAGTGTTATTCAGCTAATAAATCAGCTGTTCAGGAAACCACCGCCATAACCTTTTTCAGTTTTTAGCTTTATTTGACAAAATGATTGATTTAAAAAAATAAAGAAAAGAAAAGAATGAAACTTTTCACATGTGTTTCTTGCAGGCTCACTATGGTAAAACTTTAAACATCTGGAGGCGTTAAATAGTGTAACGTAGCAGATAAAAATGGCGTACAGCGCCGCCGCTATAATAATGGCACTGCATTAAGATACATTGTAAACCGCTAAATAGCGTTTTACATGTTAAAAAATGGCACAGTGCATTAGGTTATATTGTAAACCACGTTTAAGCCTAAAAATTGGTGTGCCACATTAAGTTAAATTGTAAAACGCTATTTAGCGTTGTTGGGGTCGGAGGCAGAGGGACACTGGTGTTAGGCAGTGGGGTGGAGGGAGTAGGATTAGGTGGAGGGAGGATGTGTGCAGAGGCAATGTGCATTAACTAGTCCCAGCCGGCGATCAGTCCTTCACTTCTTCAGTTAGTTTGCTGTAGTCCTGCATCCAACCAATCACCATGTGGCTTCAGTGAAGTGAAGGAGCGAAGACGATCACCGTCCGGGATAAGGTAATGTATGCTAATGCATACATCCTCCCTCCACCTAATCCTTCTCCCTCCACCCCACTGCCTAACATCAGTGTCCTGCTGCCTCTCCCCCTCCCCCCTGACCCCTGCTGCCTAACACATTTTTTAATGGCGCACCGTTCCGCCGATAAATGTATCTTAAAATGCTATTTACCGTTTTACTGTATTTACAGTAATATAGTAAGTAAATAGCATTTTCTGATACATTTATTGGCGGAACGTTGTGCCATTTTTAACTGGACGCATAGTGTAAATGGTACACAGGTCCTACCTGAAAGGAGATTCAGGGTAAAATAAGAATTTTTTTTTTTCTTCATTTGCACGTAGGACAACGCATTTCGCAGTGTAAACTACTTCATCGGGTCATTAAATGTGCCAGTATAGGAGAGGTTGTGGAGCCAGGGCCAGTTTTTTTCACATTTTAACATGAACCTCCTCTTTTTCAGGTAGGACCTGTGTACTATTTACACTATTTTAGAGTACCATTTTGAAATATTTTGTATTTTGGCCACCTTCGGCTGTTTGCAGTTTTACATAAGCAAGGTTAGTGTTTCTATGGATACCGGGCCAGGCAAACTTCTCTCTTTGTTATACAACACTATTTGCTTCTGTGCCGTAAGCGCACGTTTCCCTGACCTAGCCAGAAGGCAGTGATGCCCTGCAGACAGTACCGAGGAGAGCCGAGTCAGCGATAATCTGCACAGCCGCGCGCTGCAGGAGAACAGAACCGCCGCTCGCCAGCTCCTCAATGCTGTACAGCACGTGCCAGAACCTTCTTTACTAAATATATAACCCTTCACTAGCTGTAACATTATCCTAATATTACACTGAAACACGCCCCTTCCCCCCAATAGGAACTGCAACCAAGGATTGAACTTTATCCCAATCAGTAGCTGATACCCCCTTTCCCATGAGGAATCTTTACCTTTTCTCAAACAGATCATAAGGGGGCTCTGTATGGCTGATATTGTGGTGAAACCCCTCCCACAGTGTGATGTCAGGGCCCAGGTCCTGATAGCTTCCTGTCTGTGAGCTTTGTTGCATTGTGGGGAATTAACAGCTATTTGCAACTGCCAAGCAGCCTGTATCTTATTCTGTGCACATGTCTTTAAAGGACCTCTGTCGCGAAAATCTTAAAATTTTAAATAGATGTAAACTTTTACAGTTAGGAAGTATGTTTCTCCCAGAGTAAAATGAGCCATAAATTACTTTTCTCCTACGTTGCTCTCACTTACAGTAGGTAGTAGAAATCTGACAGAACCGACAAGTTTTGGACTAGCCCATCTCCTCATGAGGGGTTCACAGGGATTTCTTTATTTTCAAAATGCACTTAATGAATGGCAGTTGCCCTGTCCAACTCGGGCCTGGATTTATCTCACAGGAGCCTATAGGCACCTTAGACTTCGCCTTCCATGAACCTACAAACACCCGCTGAACCGCACCACAAGTGTGCTGGCTGTCCTAGCTGTCCCTTCTCCCTTACTTTTCTTCACCGTCATAAGTAGCTACAGGTGCCCCTTAGTATTAGGTAACAGGAAGTACCCTCAATATTAAGTAGCTAGAGGAGCCCCCAAGTATTAGGGATCTAGAGGAACCTCAGTATTAAGTAGATAAAGGTGTTTCTGACTGAAGCAGATCTTCATTGGAATGCCAAGATTGAGGGCGAATAACCTCTCATTTACACTCTCGTCAGGACTCTGCATAGGGAAGGAGGGAGAGAGGTGCTCTAGGAGGGAAGTGAGCCGCCTTTCCAATATCAGGTGCCTATAGGCATGTGCCTACAGTGCCTTATGGTAAATCCGGCCCTGGTCCTACTGCCAAAAAAGTGTACGGTGAACAGGGAGGCTGGCCAGCATCTTTGTATAAATCTTTTTCAGGGAGTGACTTTATAATGAATAAAGGCCATGCTGAGAATCCCCATGATCCCCCAAAATCTGTTGGATTTCTACTACTTACATGTTTGCTTGCATAAGCTCACTGGCTCCAGCCTGCTGATCACCTGACATCTAACAGCAACCAGCACAACTGCCATATTCATGTTTGCTTTTTCCCTGCATCAGTGTTTTACTTCAGCTAACATCTGGAAATATGCCTGAAGAAGGGGACTAGATCCCAGAAAGCTTGCATTATTTAACTTTATCAGTTAGCCATTAAAAGGTATTACTTTTACAAGACTTTGTCTTTTTCTACCTACATAATTTGTTTGGCTAACACGGAACAGAAACATTTTTACTACTACTACCTACTGTAAGTGACAGCAACATAGGAGAAAAGTAATTTATGGCTCATTTTACTCAGGAAGAAACGTACTTCTTATTTGTATGTGTTTTAAAAACACAACCCTTTAACCTATCGCATTGTTAGTGGGTGTGGTTATAAATTCTGGCAGTTGGTGCTGTCTAGTTTTTTTCTTGTCTGCCAGTAGTAAAGATGATTTTATTCAGGTTCAAAGGCGGATCAAACAACATAAACAAATGACATGGCGAATATTAATTTCTTGATTTTTCTTCTATTTTTTAACTTCTCACTTTTTTTTTTTTGCCCTTTTCGCTACAGTGCCTCTTTACTTTAGCGCTCTTTTCCACTTGCAGAAGGGATGCGATGTGACTATCACTTCACCTCTGCTCCCATTCCTGTTCTCCCGATGCGGATGTGTAGAGGAGAAGACGGCGGGCGGATTCTCTGAATGCTCCGCACCGCTCCGCACAACAGGCACTCAATGGAAACTGTTCCATTGCCATGCATTGGTTTTAGTACAGCCGCAGTGCGATGCGACTATGTAGCTGCATCGCACCGCGTGTAGTGGAAACAGGCCCATATGGTTAAAAGACAACTATCCAGAAAGTTTAAAATACATACATATAAAATGCTGACAGATCTGATAGATCTTGGACTATTCCATCTCCTCATGGGGGATTCTCAGTATTGACTTTATTCTTTACAAATTCCCTCCCCGGAGAGCATGTATACAAAGATATCAGCCAGCATCACTACTCGTGTGCCCACTGTTTTGCCAGTTGGACTGACCAACTGCTGTTCAGTAAGTGGTTTTGTAAATAAAAAAAATAACTGAGAATCCCCCATAAGGAGATGGACTAGTCCAAAACCTGACAGACCTGTCAGATTTTTACTACCTACTGTAAGTGACAGCAACATAGGAAAGAAGTAATTTATAGTCCATTTTACTCTGGGATGAATATGCATTTATATGTATGTATTTTAAACTTTAAATGTTTTCTTCATATTTGTCCTTGAACCATAATTCAACCTGGTATTTTAAACTCCAGTAGCAGTGCCATATTATAATAAATCAGGGCAGCAGTAAAAAAAAATTGCTGTCTGCTACAATAAGATGACCGTGCCATATTATGTACTAGGATCAGATTCTAAGAAAGTGCCTTGAAGGGTTAATGGATTTACTTTCAGTTTCTCCCTGGAGCTTTGCCAGTCACTGAGCAGCTCAGGCTGCTTTTAGCCCTGACTGCAGAAGATGAGGCTAGAGGGAGAGCGCAGCAGACAGAGAGCTGTGCAATCTAAAATTAAAAATTAACAATTTCATCCATCAAGATGACATTCTTACCCAGACTTGCCTATTTCTCTAGGGTTCTTCCTATACGAGTCGCTAGGAAAGACATGCTTCCAACACAGTTTTGTAAATTCACTTTGAACAATAAAAGGCCGTGCATCCCATGCCTAGTTATGTACCGGCATAGGAAACTTGGAGGATCGAACAATGATATTCCAGCGCAGGAGACTTGGGTGCAGCCGGCGCCACCATAGGCCGTAATAGGAATTACAGCTATAGCCGCGCACAGTGGCCTAGTGCACACCAAAAACCGCTAGCAGATCCGCAAAATGCTAGCAGATTTTGAAACGCTTTTTCTTCTTTTTCTGTAGCATTTCACCTAGCATTTTGCGGTTTTGTGAAGTGTTTTTGGTGTAGTAGATTTCATGTATTGTTACAGTAAAGCTGTTACTGAACAGCTACTGTAACAAAAACGCCTGCAAAACCGCTCGGAACTGCCGTTTTTCAGAGTGGTTTGCGGTTTTCCTATACTTAACATTGAGGCAGAAACACATCCGCAATCCAAAATCTGCAGCAGCCCGGGAGTATGCGGTTCTGCAAAACGCCTCTCGCTCTGGTGTGCATCAGCCCATTGAAATACATTACCCTAGCAGATCCGCACCCGCAAGCGGATCGCAAACCGCAGCCGAACCGCTCTGGTGTGCACTAGGCCAGTGAGTAACTTTGGTGCCGTCAGAAGACGGAGCTGAAGTTACTTTTTAAACACTGTAATTCAGCCTCCAGCAATTGCTGCAAGCCGAATTATTTCATTCCCCACTATCCACGTGGACCTGGAGGGGGAATAGTATTTAACGCCGCCGGGAACTTGTGCAGAAGCAGGATAAGCCATATACCGGCTGTATCCTGTGCCCAAGTCTCCCAGCGGCGATTTCTCTTGTACACTGGAGGACTTGTGCAGAAGCAGGATAAGCCATATACCGGCTGTATCCTGCGCCCAAGTCTCCCAGCGGCGATTTCTCTTGGCCACAGGAGGACGGCAGGGCACACACACGACTGGACTTCACATGTGCAGTGCGCCCGACTGGCCAAGCTAACAGGCTTCTACCAGGAGAACGAGGAGGCGGAGGACGGCGGCAAGGGAGCAAACGAAGCGGAGTGGGCTGGAGGAAGCCCCAGGTATGTAGAAAACTTTTATATCTTTACGTCTCCGATATCCTTTAAACTCACCACTCTAAGGCCACATACACACATCAGACTATAGTCTTTTGAAAATGAAAGATCACAGACCAATCTTACCACCCTTCATGTAGTATGAGAGCCGTACCTACACAGTCTTTTCTATGGAGCTGCACTCCCCATCAGACAGAAATCTTTGCAAGATGCTGCACACACAGATGCTGTACAGACACAAAAGATCAGTAGCTGCAAAAGATCTGTTCCTGCCAAAAATCCATTCCTGCAAATTGCAATGATAGTCTATAAGATCTGCAGATCATCATACACACATGATTTAACTGACCTTCATCTGCAGATCAGATCCACCAGGATGGATTTTCAGATCTGCAGATGATTGCTTGATCTGCAGATGAATGTCAGTTAAATCCTGTGTGTATGATGATCTGCAGATCTCATAGACTATCATTGCAATTTGCAGGAATGGATTTTTGTCAGGAACAGATCTTTTGCAGATACTGATCTTTTGTGTCTGTACAGCATCTGTGTGTGTGTGCAGCATCTTGCAAAGATTTCTGTCTGATGGGGAGTTCAGCTCCATAGAATAGACTGTGTAGGTATGGCTCTCATACTACATGAAGGGTGGTAAGATTGGTCTGTGATCTTTCATTTTCCAAAGACTATGGTCTGATGTGTGTATGAGCCTTTAGTTCTCTAACACACAATAACAAGTTTTCTGCTTCCCAACAATTTCTCCACTTACATGAAGTTCCTAATAACTGTGTTGTGCATTTTAAATCTAACACTTTTTGTAGTCGCAAATCAAAGTTAGCCAACAGGAGCCCTCTGCTTTTTTTGAACTAGTATGTGAATCACGTCCTCTATGGAAAGGGATTATTTCTCTCCAACCATGAGTCATCTTTTAAAGAGAGTCTGAAGTAAAAAAAAATAAGCTTTTTATTTCAGAATGCTCTTCAGCCTTAAAGTGAACCAGAGACGAAGCACCCTCATGTATTTTACCATATATATCAGTGGGAACATTAGCGAAAACACCTACCATGCTTTCTGCTTCATCCTTCACTGCTCAGCCTGCTTGTTGACAGCCCTGATAAAATCCCCAACTGAGCATTCAGTCTGGCTCTGCTCAGGAATCATTATACAGTGGAGGAAATAATTATTTGACCCCTCACTGATTTTGTAAGTTTGTCCAATGACAAAGAAATGAAAAGTCTCAGAACAGTATCATTTCAATGGTAGGTTTATTTTAACAGTGGCAGATAGCACATCAAAAGGAAAATCGAAAAAATAACCTTAAATAGAAGATAGCAACTGATTTGCATTTCATTGAGTGAAATAAGTTTTTGAACCCCTACCAACCATTAAGAGTTCTGGCTCCCACAGAGTGGTTAGACACTTCTACTCAATTAGTCACCCTCATTAAGGACACCTGTCTTAACTAGTCACCTGTATAAAAGACACCTGTCCACAGAATCAATCAATCAAGCAGACTCCAAACTCTCCAACATGGGAAAGACCAAAGAGCTGTCCAAGGATGTCAGAGACAAAATTGTAGACCTGCACAAGGCTGGAATGGGCTACAAAACCATTAGCAAGAAGCTGGGAGAGAAGGTGACAACTGTTGGTGCGATTGTTCGAAAATGGAAGGAGCACAAAATGACCATCAATCTACCTCGCTCTGGGGCTCCACGCAAGATCTCACCTCGTGGGGTGTCAATGGTTCTGAGAAAGGTGAAAAAGCATCCTAGAACTACACGGGAGGAGTTAGTGAATGACCTCAAATTAGCAGGGACCACAGTCACCAAGAAAACCATTGGAAACACATTACACTGCAATGGATTAAAAGCCTGCAGGGCTCGCAAGGTCCCCCTGCTCAAGAAGGCACATGTGCAGGCCCGTCTGAAGTTTGCCAATGAACACCTGAAGGATTCTGTAAGTGACTGGGAGAAGGTGCTGTGGTCTGATGAGACCAAAATAGAGCTCTTTGGCATTAACTCAACTTACTGTGTTTGGAGGAAGAAAAATGCTGCCTATGACCCCCAAAACACCGTCCCCACCGTAAAGCATGGGGGTGGAAACATTTTGCTTTGGGGGTGTTTTTCTGCTAAGGGCACAGGACAACTTAATCGCATTAACGGGAAAATGGACGGAGCCATGTATCGTGAAATCCTGAACGACAACCTCCTTCCCTCTGCCAGGAAACTGAAAATGGGTCATGGATGGGTGTTCCAGGACGACAATGACCCAAAACATACAGCAAAGGCAACAAAGGAGTGGCTCAAGAAGAAGCACATTAAGGTCATGGAGTGGCCTAGTCAGTCTCTGGACCTTAATCCAATAGAAAACCTATGGAGGGAGCTCAAGCTTAGAGTGGCACAGAGACAGCCTCGAAACCTTAGGGATTTAGAGATGATCTGCAAAGAGGAGTGGACCAACATTCCTCCTAAAATGTGTGCAAACTTGGTCATCAATTACAAGAAACGTTTGACCTCTGTGCTTGCAAACAAGGGTTTTTCCACTAAGTATTAAGTCTTTTATTGTTAGAGGGTTCAAAAACTTATTTCACTCAATGAAATGCAAATCAGTTGCTATCTTTTATTTAAGGTTATTTTTTCGATTTTACTTTTGATGTGCTATCTGCCACTGTTAAAATAAACCTACCATTAAAATGATACTGTTCTGAGACTTTTCATTTCTTTGTCATTGGACAAACTTACAAAATCAGTGAGGGGTCAAATAATTATTTCCTCCACTGTAGCTGAGTCATTATAGCAGAGCCACAAGGGGGCAGGCTTGGGCTTGAAAAGACATCAGAGAAGACAGACCCAGCTATAATGATTCCTGAGCAATGCCAGACTGAATGCTCAGGGATTTTATCAGGGCTGATAACAAGCAGGCTGAGCAGTGAAGGATGAAACAGAGAGCAGGGTAGGTGTTTTCTCTAATGCTCCCACTGATATATATGGTAAAATACATGAGGGTGCCTCGTCTCTGGTTCTCTTTAAGAGCAGAGATGTTTCACCACATTCCCGCAGCTGTACAAGGGCTTTATCCCCCCCCCCCCCAAATCACTGTGGCAAAATTATCTGGTGCTTCCTGGAGGGGGCAGAGCTTTGTGCTGTAGCTCTGCCTCCAGTCCATTCAATCACCGCCCATCGCCACCACTCCCTGCACCTCTCAGTCTTCTTTCACTGAGAGAGGCGGGGAGAGGCGGAGATCTGCAGTGATTAAATGGACTGGAGGCAGAGCTACTGCGTTAAGCTCTGCCTCCCCCGGGCAGCAAAATCTTTGAAAGCAATAGAATTTTGCCCCGGGATTTGAGGGGTATAAAGACCTCATATGGCCACGGGGAATGCGGTGAATCATCTTTGCTCTTAAGGCTGAAGAGCATTCTGAAATAAAAAGAGGTAATTTTTTAGGCTTCAGACTCTCTTTAACCATTTAAGAGTTCTGAACATAGAGGCTACGTCCAGAAGGCCATGTGTGCACCCACGCGTGTGCACGCATGCTCCCAGACGTGGATCGTTAGCCCAGGAATCAATGAATCGGGACATGGTGCCCAATCATTGATTCCTTTCCCTGGAAGAAAAAGCGACTGCTTCTCTCGGAAGCCTCACTTTTTCTGCCTCTTACGTCCCCCTACATCCCTCTAAGCGTACATGTTATGCTTAGAGTGACGTCATGTAAACAAACTCAAGGTTGCCATCTTGCGGCCAAAAAGTAAAACTACATCCACATGTAAAAAAAAAAAAAAACACATATTTACATAAAAAAATTACTATTTACATCCCACCCTCCCAAAAATACCCAAATAAAATGTTTAATACAAAAAAAAAAAAACATTACAATTAAAAAAATGTAAATATTTACCTAAGGGTCTAAACTTTTTAAATAACCATGTAAAGAAGAAATATTTATATATTTTTATATTATAAGCTTGTAAATAGTGATGGATGCTAAACGGAAAAAATGCACCTTTATTTCCAAATAAAATATTGTCGCCATACATTGTGATAGGGACATAATTTAAATGGTGTAATAACCGGGACAAATGGGCAAATACAATACATGGAGGCATGTATTAATTTAAAACTATAATGGCTGAAAACTGAGAAATAATGAATTGTTTCAGTTTTTTTCTTAATATTCCTGTTAAAGGGGAACTGAAGTGAGAGGGATATGAAGGCTGCCATATTTAATTCCATCTAAGCAATACCAGTTGCCAGACCCTCCTGCTTATCCTCTGCCTCCAATACTATTAGCCATAGCTCCTGAACAAGCATGCAGCAGGTCAGGTGTTTCTGACATTGTCAGATTTGATCAGATTAGCTGCATGCTTGTTTCTGGTGTTATTCAGATATTACTGCAGAGAAATAGACCAGCAGGGCTGCCAGGCAAATGGTATTAATTAAAAGGAAACAAATATGGCAGCCTCCGTATACCTCTTACTTCAGTTCTCCTTTAAAATGCATTTACAGTAAAATGGCTCTTAGCAAAATGTACCCCCCAAAGAACGCCTAATTGGTGGTGCAAAAAACAAGATATAGATCAGTTCATTGTGATAAGTAGTGATAAAGTTATAGGCTAATGAATGGGAGGTGCACATTGCTCGGATGCGTAAAGTGAAAACGACTGAAGGCTGAAGTGGTTAAAGAGGAACTTTTGTGAAAAGGGGGAAAAATAAATCAATACGTTGCAAAGTGAGAAGGTAAAAAGTAGAAGAGAGATCAAGAAATAATTGATATTCGTCATGTAATTTGTTAATAGTGTTTGATTTAGCACCAACTGCCAATAGATCTATAACCACACCCACTAACAATGCGATAGGCTAAAAGGTTGTTTTTCATAGACAATGCATATGCCCAGAGGGAGATACTGCTTGCTTGGCAGCTGTTATTTCCCACAGTGCAACATGACTCACAGACAGGAAACTGTTGGGACCTCACACTGTAGAAAGGGTTTCACCACAACACCAGTCATACAGACCCCCCACCCAATTCCCCGATGATCTATTTGAGAAAAAGTAAGAGATTTCTCATGGGAAAGGGGATATCAGCTACTGATTAGACTGAAAGTTTAATCTTTGGTTACAGTTCCTAATCTAAATGGGACTGTAGTTGTACTCTAAAGGGGCCCATACACCAAACGATTCTGCCGCCGATATACAGCAGATTTGATCACTGTGATCGAATCTGCTGTGAAATCGTTGCGCAAACACTGACAGAACGATCGATTTCCATCCAAAATCAATTGTTCCCGTCGATCCGTCCGTGCGGAAGATTATTCTCGATCGCCGGCGGGTCGATAGCGGCGTTTGAGTGCCCGACGACCGACGTAATACAGCTGCAATACATTACCTGCTCCGCCGGCGCAACTCCCCCGGTCTCCGCTATCTCTCTTCTCCGCTCTGGCTTCACTTCTTCCTTTTCCGGCAGGAAGTTTAAACAGTAGAGGGCGCTCTACTGTTTAAACTTCCCCCAGACAGGAAGAAGTGAAGCCTGCCGGACCCGGAGACCAGAGCGGAGAAGAAGACAGCGGAGACCTGGGGAGTCGCGCCGGCGGAGCAGGTAATGTATGCGGGCAGGGGGCAATGGCAGCACCACCACCACAGATTGTGATCAGTTTCATGCTGAAATCGATTCACAATCTGTTTGCAGTAAAGGCAGCCATACGATCCCTCTCTGATCAGATTCAATCAGAGAGGGATCTATCTGTTGGTCGATCTGAAGGCAAATCGACCAGTGTATGGCCACCTTAACCCCTGCTACTAATACTGCCTTCATTGCTACTCTCAGCACCAAGGGAAAATATAATAGGTCATGTGACCATAACAGACCTTTTCAGCCCATTGGTCAGTAGAAGTGGAGCATGCCCAGACTATAAAAAGGTTTGGAGAGCAGAACTCACTTGTAGGAGAGGTCACAGAACTACGATTTCACCTGTAGATTTTGGGGATAGTGGGGTTTATTATTTACTAGTGACCTAAGCCTGTTGAAAAACAGGCTCTAGGTCTGTCACCGCCGCGTGCGCACGCGCGCACCCACCCGCCGCGTGCACACCTGTCCGTACCTCGTGCAACGCGCACACACACGCCCGCCCTGTCGGCCTGGCCCGCCCCTTGGCCATCCTGTCCCAACGGCTGTCAGTGCAGGACATGCGCAGTAGCGCCAAAGCACTGACACAGAGACAGGACGCAGGGACACTTGTACATTATTAGGTAGGATTATTCTAATTATTATTTAATGGTCCATAGCTTAGTGTTCCAGAGTTGATGTGTATCATATAGACATGGAAAGCCATGCTTAGGAGCGTAAATATTTACCAGCCAATTTCTCTCGTAGCCTGAAGTGACTACTAGGCCCCAAGAAAAAAACCTGCTAATTGTTTTAGCTGCTAATGAAACAGAAATAAACTATTGAAGCAACTCGGCAACTTTGTGCTCAGTTTTCTATGTAGTTACCTACAAAATTTCCATTTGTCTGGTTATTAAAACTGCAATTTATCTTTATTAATCTCTTTTACCGAGTCGCCGAGAAGATGGCTTCGCCGCAATATTTGCTCTTGAGAAAGAGATAAGGCATTAAGCGGATAATTGCTTACAGATTACCATCCGCCATTTCCTCCCCCATGGTTCTGTTTATTTTCAGTGTGTGTTTACCCAATTATACTTACGGTATCATCCGTTTGGAGTTAGCAGAGTAAACGAGGGTAATTCCCACTGGCTTACTGTACCTACAGCAGTCTACCAGGAATGGGTTGGTGATGGCAGGAATGTAACGAAAGGTGGTCATATACTATTCGACTTGGCGGACGATTGACCATCCAATTCGATAATTATTATCAATTCGGAAGAAAATCGGTGCCAGCAACAGCATGACCAATCAAAGATGTGACCAATTTTGGGCCTAAATTGGTTGCATGTATCAATCAGGCATGCTGCTAGATGTCATGGTTGATCAGGTGTGCATCGGTATCGACGAGCGATATTTAGATAAGCGACAGACGCGATAAAACCCCTGGCACTGTTCCCCCTGCGTGCATCAAAAAAGGGCGCCTAGAAAAAAGGCGTGGGATATAGCCGAAGTTTTAAGTTGTAAAGTAAAACAATATTTTTCGTTTATAGCTTTTAAACGAAAATCTAATGCTAAATAGGTTGTATAAACGGAAATGAAACGGCAAAATACCGTCTGTAACAACAAACTATATTGCCACTTGTATTAAGCATAGTAATACAATGGTAGATTTTACAGGTATTTTACTGCAATTATACCTAACTGTAGGCTCACACTGATCTCTCCCTATCCCTATCTCTAATCCTTAGGCCGCATCTACACAATACACAAAGCACCAAGATGTTCTCCGAGCCATGAACCTTTGCTTAGGTCTTCATGAGCGGAAGTCACCTCTGCAAATCACAAACTTGTCTACAACTTCGGTATACTGTATATCTTCCCCCCTTTATAGACACATAGCCTCACGGAAGTGATCCTTCCACCCCACTCAACCGTTTCATGTGTATCACCCCCTGCTTCCTTAATAGGCCTCCTTCTTGGGCAGAAGCTTCCATCTTCCACGTCCAGCCCCTACTTGATCTGTAGCTCCTGCCTTCCCTGTCTAGCCTTCACCTTCCACATCAAGCCCCCCCCTTTGTCTGCAGCTGCTCTCTTCCACATCTAACCACCCTCTTTGCAGCTCCTCTCTTTAACATCCAGGCTTCCCTTTTATTTGCAGCTCCTCTCTTCCACATCCAGCCTCCCCCTTTGTCTGCAGCTCCTCTCTTCCACATCCAGCCTCCCCCTTTGTCTGCAGCTCCTCTCTTCCGCATCCAGCCTCTCCTTTGTCTGCAGCTCCTCTCTTCCACATCCAGCCTCCCCCTTTGTCTGCAGCTCCTCTCTCCCATGTCCAGCCTCCTCCATTGTCTGCAGCTTCTCTCTTCCAAATCCAGCCTCCCCCTTTGTCTGCAGCTTCTCTCTTCCACATCCAGCCTCCCCCTTTGTCTGCAGCTCCTCTCTCCCATGTCCAGCCTCCCCCATTGTCTGCAGCTTCTCTCTTCCACATCCAGCCTCCCTCTTTTGTCTGCAGCTCCCCTTTTCCACATCCAGCCTCCCCCTTTGTCTGCAGCTCCTCTCTTCCATGTCCAGCCTCCCCCTTTGTCTGCAGTTCCTCTCTTCCACGTCCAGCCTCCCCCTTTGTCTGCAGCTCCTCTCTTCCACGTCCAGCCTTCCCCTTTGTCTGCAGCTCCTCTCTTCCACGTCCAGCCTCCCCCATTGTCTGCAGCTCCTCTCTTCCATGTCCAGCCTCCCCCTTTGTCTGCAGCTTCTCTCTTCCACATCCAGCCCCCCCCCCCCCTTTGTTTGCAGCTCCTCTCTTCCACATCCAGCCTCCCCCTTTGTCTGCAGCTCCTCTCTTCCACGTCCAGCCTCCCCCTTTGTCTGCAGCTCCACTCTTCCACGTCCAGCCTTCCCCTTTGTCTGTAGCTCCTCTCTTCCACATCCAGCTTCCCCTTGGTCTGCATCTCCCCTCTTCCATATCCAGCCCCCCCTTACTCCTTTGTCTGCAGCTTCTCTCTTCCACCTCCAGCCTCCCCCTTTGTCTGCAGCTCCTCTCTTCCACGTCCAGCCTCCGCCTTTGTCTGCAGCTTCTCTCTTCCACATCCAGCCTCCCCCTTTGTCTGCAGCTCCTCTCTTCCACGTCCAGCCTCCCCCTTTGTCTGCAGCTCCTCTCTTCCACGTCCAGCCTCCCCCTTTGTCTGCAGCTCCTCTCTTCCATGTCCAGCCTCCCCCTTTGTCTGCAGCTCCCCTCTTCCACATCCAGCCTCCCCCTTTGTCTGCAGCTCCTCTCTTCCACATCCAGCCTCCCCCTTTGTCTGCAGCTCCTCTCTTCCACATCCAGCCCCCCCCCCCCCTTTGTCTGCAGCTTCTCTCTTCTACATCCAGCCTTCCCTTTGTTTGCAGCTCCCCTCTTCCACATCCAGCCCCCCCCCCTTTGTCTGCAGCTTCTCTCTTCCACATCCAGCCCCCCCCCCCCCCCCCTTTGTCTGCAGCGCGTCTCTCCACATCCAGCCTCCCCCTTTGTCTGCAGCTCCTCTCTTCCACATCCAGCCTCCCCCCTTTGTCTGCAGCTCCTCTCTTCCACATCCAGCCTCCCCCCTTTGTCTGCAGCTCCTCTCTTCCACATCCAGCCTCCCCCCTTTGTCTGCAGCTCCTCTCTTCCACATCCAGCCTCTCCCTTTGTCTGCAGCTCCTCTCTTCCACATCCAGCCTCCCCCTTTGTCTGCAGCTCCTCTCTTCCATGTCCAGCCTCCCCGTTTGTCTGCAGCTCCTCTCTTCCACATCCAGCCTCCCCCCTTTGTCTGCAGCTCCTCTCTTCCATATCCAGCTTCCCCCTTTGTCTGCAGCTCCTCTCTTCCACATCCAGCCTCCCCCTTTGTCTGCAGCTCCTCTCTTCCATGTCCAGCCTCCCCCTGTGGTTTTAAGCTAAGTAGCATTTGCAGAACTTTAGCCCTGTTGCTGACAGGAGGCTCATGTTATTACCAAAGAAAATTAATCCCATTTCACTTGGAAAAAAAGTAGTTACAAAAAACCCTCTGCTGTTCAATTAGTTGAAACCCTCTTCCAGACTAGCGATTAGTGGAATGTGCGTCTCCGAACTCTGCCCTCCGCTCCGCAGAGCAGGCAGCCTGTGTTGTGGGCGGAGGAGGGGGGAGAGCGATTTTTGGAAGGCCGCAGCCACATCTTGAACAGTCTCCACGAGTCATTTATTTAATCTGGAGCATCTTGAACCTCTTTGCTGCTTTCTCGATAGATTCTACCTGAGCTGACCTCAGAAAGCTCATTTAGCTTAAGTGGCGGTGCAGATACTGCGTTCTCTGCGCCCGCCGCTGCTGCGCGGACTGTGTGTCATCTCTCCCCATCTCTTACTGCTCATGTTCCATAATCTCTTATTATGACAGCTCTAGCGACCTCTGACTCACACATATTAAAAATAAATGAGGTAGGATCTGACTCAGGGCTGCTACAAAGGCGGATTGGACGGGATTGTGGGGGCCGCCAGCGCTGCAGCGGAACCCAGCAAAGCCGCCTTCCAGACAAATCCAAACATATATATTTCAAAGATATATATATATATATATATATATATATATATATATATATATATATATATATATATATATATATATACACATATATATATATATATATATATATATATATATCCATTTATCGTTGTTATAATAGAGGTAAAGAGGCGCCCTGGTTGAGATAAAAGCATCTAAAAACAGCTTAAAAATGAGAAAATAATATGAGGTGACTTACCACAATCACAAAATCTTTGCAGGTGACAAAAGATTTTTATTTAGCACAGGCAATGCGTTTCTCGGATCTCAGCCCGCTTCATCAGGCCAATAAAAGTGCCAATTGAATAGATCAGTATAACAAAGGGAGCCTCTCAAATTGTTATCATTGTTATGTTCAAGGTAGTCCCCGGTTTACAGACACCCAACTTACGAACGACCCGCCAATACGAACGGCCCGATCCCGTCGCAATGATGTCATTTCTGTGGGGAGATGTTTGAAGAAGAGGTTTCAAATGTCCCGACTTCAGAACGGATTCAAGTTAAAGGAGTTATCCGGGCATTCTAAAGAAAATTAAGGCTACTTACCGGGGGCTTCCTCTAGCCCCAAGCTCCCAGGAACTCCCCCGCCGCACCTCTGCGCGCAGCCGTTCGCCGTAGCTCCGTCCCGGTCCCCGGCGATGACGTCAGAGCGACCTCCAGGTCGCTCTGTACTGCGCCTGCGCGAGCGGCGCTGTCAATCACCGCCACGTGGGCCGGAGCGGACTGCGCAGGCGCAGAACTACTGCGCCTGCGCAGTCCGCTCCGGCCCACGTGGCGGTGATTACAAATGAGCTGCTCTGCCGAGGAAGCCAGCTGACACAGCTGAGAGATCAAATTCCACATTTGTATTCAATGAACAGAGGCGCCAAAAGTATAAGATTAGATTAAATGAGCTTAAAAAACAACTTAAATGGCAAAATTGAAGGAGGAAGTGGTGGTCTTACCTCCCTCAAGCAGACACGACAACGACTGCGATTCAGACAGTCAAACACATTTATTAGGAACTCCAAAAAGAAATGCAACGCGTTTCGCAGGTTCAACCCCGCTTCATCAGGCAATATAGGGAGGAGTATCAAACAATCTGCACAAGGATTCAAATTAAGCGCCTTAATTTGAATCCTTGTGCAGATTGTTTGATACTCCTCCCTATATTGCCTGATGAAGCGGGGTTGAACCTGCGAAACGCGTTGCATTTCTTTTTGGAGTTCCTAATAAATGTGTTTGACTGTCTGAATCGCAGTCGTTGTCGTGTCTGCTTGAGGGAGGTAAGACCACCACTTCCTCCTTCAATTTTGCCATTTAAGTTGGTTTTTAAGCTCATTTAATCTAATCTTATACTTTTGGCGCCTCTGTTCATTGTATACAATTTTGAGTCCACCCTTGGTGGAGGGTTGCTACCCTTTCTTCCTGTCTACAGAGAGCGACTTCTTAATCCTGAGTGGGGTCAGGACAATCTCCCCACCTGCCTTTACAGTGGTTGCCTGCTGGTGACCCTGACTTGTGAGTATTTAGCAATACAAACTTATTGCCACCTTGTCCAGTACGAATTACACTATTGGGGCTCTTGGTGTTCCCTGTTTTTAAATTCCACATTTGATTACTCACAGATGAGGGGGAATTAGACTGGCTAAACTCTCTAAATACATACAGGGTGCATTTCTCACTGTTTTCCTTCTGTATTGTGCAAGAGTTCAGGTCCACTTTAAATACAGCTAGCGTGACTGCTCTCTGCATGAGTGGGGTGACCTTATGCTGAATACACACCATGCGTTTCCGCATCGAATGCGTCCGTCGATACGCGTCGATTCGATTATTTCCGAGCATTTCCGAGCGCATTTCGATGATTTTTAGGTCGATTGCCATGTAAAGTATGGCAAATCGACCTAACGATCCATCGAAGCTTGAATCGGACATGTCGGAAATAATCGAATCGATGCGTATTGACGGACGCATCGAACGCGGAAACGCATGGTGTGTATCCAGCATTAGGCCAGCGCCAGGAGTGAGGGAGGATTGCCGTTTGCATGAAAATTGAATGCAAAACATACGCAGCTTAAAACCGAACCTACTAATAGTGGCAGTAAATGCATTTGATTGGTCTAATTCAAAGCTGCGTGCAATTTGAATAAAATGTGCATGTGGATTGGAACAGGGAATCGGAGCCCATTGAAATCAATAGGCTGTCTCCTAAATGTAGTCCCTGCAGCACTTTCTGTAGATGGCAGACTCCACATAGCTGTGCATGTCACGGGTAGAGGGATCCGGATGTGTACTCACATCAGCACAAGTGTTGCTGTCTGGCTCGGAGACCCACGCCGCCCCTAGTGGAAACAAGCGGGAACCTAAAACTACATAAAAGTGCAGAAGTGGCATTACCATAGCCTATCATTATGTGCGTATTGCCAGCCAGCCTGCAAATTATGCAACACTACAAGCCTCTGCAGAACGCTTACTGTAAATCACAAGTGCAACACTGGTCCTTCTGCGTCCCATAGACTAACATTGCTGCATAACACGCAGCGTTTCCCACCGCAAGCGTTTCTGCCGTGTGTGCCCCCGGCCTTTAGGTACCCTTTAATCTAGTGTTCTGCACGATTGGATTTATAGATCTGAGGAGCTTCTGCCCAAGAGTGGAGGGGAGGGCTGCTGCACCTGGGAGACAGGTCTGCAACTTCAAAGGGGAGTCTGCGAATAGAAGACAGGGCTGCATATGGAGGAGGGACTTCCCATGGGAGAGAGGGGCTGCTGTACGTAGAAGAAAGACATGCTGCACATGGAAGAAGGGGCTTAAAAATGGGTGAGAGGGGCAGCTTTACATAGAAGGGGGGCAGCATATAGAATAGGGACCTTACATGGTACAGAGTGGCTGCTGTACATAGAAATGGGTGTTGCACATGGAAGGGGCTTTAAATGGCTGAGAGGGGCTGCTGTACATAGGGGGGGGGGGGGCTGTACATGGAGGAGGGGCTTTAAATGGCTGAGAGGGGCTGCTGTACATAAGGGGGTGCTGCATATTAAATAGGACCTTTACATGGTAAAGAAAGGCTGCTGTACATAGAAATGGGTGCTGCACATGGGAGAGAGGGGCTGCTGTACATAGAAAGGGGGGCTTCACATTGGGGAAGGGATTTATTGCCTGCCCACACACTGGAAACAGATTTACAATTGATTTCAGTATGAAATGTATTGCAAATCGTCCTGTGGGGCCGCCGCCTCCACCTGACGAGTCCCCACCCCTGCCTGCCGAGTCACCGCCCCATGTAATGTTTGTACAATTTTACCAAAATCTATGTAGCATATGGCCAATAGATCGAAAAATATTTTGAAAAGCTTGTTTATGTAAACTATCATATATATGGTAGGATTAGCGTGTATGGATTGGTGCACGGCTGCAGGCAAGCACAGCTACACAATGGATTTCCAAACTTCAAAAGTTCACGATGCAAAGGTAACACTGAACAGCCTGATTACTTTGAGACTTTGCCTAGTTTAGTTTTGGGTTAATTAGATTGCCTTCCCCTATCTGTGTAAGCGCAGGCATCTGCCGATGTGCCAGCTGCCCCGCGCTGCCTGCAGTAGACAGTAAGCGTTGTGTCTTCCTCGCCGTGCTTTTATCTGGGGCGCGCGGCGCTTCCGCCTCTGAAAACTCGAGGACGCGACAACTTCCCGACACCTTTAAATTAAGTTCAACCAATTTATTTCCGAGCACCCTTTTGCCTCCGCGGATTATCATGCAACAACAACAACAAAATATTTTACAGCGGTATCTGCGCCGAACAGCCCCTGCTAAACTGCTCCCAGGGCGGGCGAACGAGCGCGCCTGACAGCCTCGTAACGAGCGGAGATGTCCCCGACGCCGCGTCTGCCGCCACAATCTCAGACCTCTTGACTCCGGCCCGAAGGCTTGTCGCAGAGTCTACATTCTTCCTTTTACTGCTCGGAAATTGCTGTCACGGCTCGCACAGAGGGTGTGCCGGGCACCTGCAAGAGCCGGAGGCTTCTTAAAGTCTTCAGCCACTTTTAGCTTTCTGGTTTTTTTTTTTTTTTTCCTTTTTCTTGTTTCGTTTTGTTTGTTTTTTTGTTGTTGTTTTTCTGAGCCGAAAAATAAAAAATGTAAAAAAATGCAGCCCGTCATCCGTGAGATACCCATCTCTCCAAGCAAGTGGCGTCTGTGCCTTCCTCCGGGGTTAAGTCCCAAGATGGCTCAGCTTTAATAATCGTTTCCTTAATTACCTTGCGCAGAAGAAAACAAGCGAGTTTTCTTCATCAAGACAGCGACTTTCTGGGGAGCGTCTATCAGCCGGGCACACGCTTCACAGCTCTAATCAGATTCCCACAATCCTCTTTAAAGTACTGCTGCTGTTTTCCTGTCACGATGTCCCAGAACGGGGCCTTTATTTGTCCCTGCGCCGGCAAGTCTGTGGGATCATCATGTTTCTTCTCCACTTTGTGTAACTGCCAAGCAAATACGACCACCACCCAAGGAAAAAGTTGAGGGATTTTAAGCACTATTTTTTTTAATCAAACTTCTTAAAGGAAACCAGAGATTAACACTTTGGCACAAAATAAACATATCCCCCCCGATAGATTTTACGAAATAAATACTATACCTGGTATTTTCGCCGCTCTGGTGTGCCGTTTTTTGTGGGTTTTTTTTTTATTTTTTATTTTTTTTACTAAAACTCCATGCAAAACACAGTTCATCAGAAAAGCATATTATTTGGTGGGATATGTGCAAAATGAAATCACTATTTCTAAAAACCTCTTATGACTAACAAATCTAGATAAAACAAAACAAAAAACATTTTTTCAATATACCATAGCTTATTCCTCTGCAGCAGCAGCTCTTCCCATCTCATCACAGCTCTCTGTGATGCTGCAGTATACAGAACAAGAAAGCAGAGCCAGAAGGGGGCAGGCTTGGGCTTGTAAAGACATCAGAGAAGACAGACTCAGCTATAACGATTCCTGAGCAAAGCCAGACTGAATGCTCAGTCGGGGACTTTATCAGGGCTGATAACAAGCAGGCTGAGCAGTAAAGCATGAAACAAAAAGCAGGGTAGGTGTTTTCTCTAATGTTCCCACTGATCTATATGGTGAAATACATGAGGGTGCTTCGTCTTTGGTTCACTTTAAACTCTTAAAAATAAAAAGAGTCCTAATGTAGTCTACAGTTATTTCAGGAGACAGTCAGCTTACCTAGTAGACTCTTACCATGTGGTGATGGCAGAATCCAAGCTATCAGGATAAAATAACAAACGGCTCAACTAACGGATAAATATAAATTAGCAAGGCTGCATATATATTTATCAAGAAACTAGCTAAAGCACAAGTAATAAGGTTGCATTGAACTACAATAACAGATCTATACAGAGTAACAAAGTGCCCAGCAGACCAGCGTACTGACCGATATGTCGGGCAGAGTCTGAAATGGGAGGCAGACTTTTATGCTGGCATCAGCCAATGGATGCAGGTATGCAAATTTCCACACAGTTGAATGGTAATCATTCAATCCTGGGCTGGCTTGATTACCATTTGCTAGCTGAAAGACTATCATAACAAATGCATGCAGTACCATGCTATAACATGCATGCAGGAAATCCAGGGTTATCTGGCCGCAGCTCAACTGCAGCAAACCATAGGAGGAATCCTGACAGCATCCTGAACTGCAGAGTGATTGCAAATGACAATAAGACGCACTGCGAATGCAAGCAGACAAGCCAGAACTGCCCAGTTGCAGCTCCACTGCAAGCGACAGAACATGCTACAGGAGAGATCCTGACAGGTAGAGGGTGCATGGTGTATCCGTAGAGGGTGCATGGTGTGTCGGAATAAGGTTCATAGTGTGTCAGTAGAGGGTGCATGGTATATAGGTAAGAGGTACATAGCCCCCTCTTATATAGGAAGCCAGATGTGACCCCCAGTATAAGTGTCAGGATCCCTCCTGTAGCGTGTTCTGTCGCTGCAGTGGAGCTGCAACTGGGCAGTTCTGACTTGTCTGCTTGCATTCGATTGTGCATTCGCAATGAGTTTCATTGTCATTTGTGATCGCTCTGCAGTTTGGGGCAGCTTAGGATGCTGTCATCATTCCACCAATTGCTTGGTGCAGCTGAGCAGCGGCCGGAGAGCCCTGGATTTCCTGCATGCATGATGTTACATAATACTGCACTTATTAAAGTCCATTGCATTCACAGCCAGCTAGCAGATCAGACTAACTCAGGATTGAGTGATTACCATTCAGCTGTGTGGGAGTTTGCATGCCTGCACTCATTGGCTGAGGTCCACATAAAAGTCTGCCTCCCGATTTAGACCCCGCCCGACAAAGCGGTCAGTGCACTGGTCTGCTGGGCACTTTGTCACTCTGTTATAGATCTGTTAATGTAGTTCAATGTGACCTTATTACTTGTGCTTTAGCTAGTTCTTGATAAATATATATGCAGACTTGCTAATATATTTATCCGTTAGTTAAGCCGTTTGTTATTTTTCTGTATTATTGTGTACTGCCTTGTTTCCATGCCTGATGGACGTTTGCTGCATCCGCGGTGGGTCAGTGAAGTCCATTATCCAGATTATTACAGTTAGACTTACCGGTAACTGTATTTCTAGACATCATACGGGACACTGGAGATGAGGCTCCGCCCATCCAATCAGTGGAAACCACCTGAAAGAGTAAAAAGAGTATTAATAGCCCCCACCCTCCCCTGGCTCCTCAGTGTAATGCAAGTAACTTCCAACTAAAACACAGAGAAGAGGAGAGGAAATAAGACACCTCAAAAGAAGTGTAACCCATAAACCCCCAATGCAATAGCCGTAAGAGAGTGCGACAGGAATAGAGGTGGGTTGGTGTCCCGTATGACGTCTAGAAATACAGTTACCGGTAAGTCTAACTGTAATATTCTCTAGCCGTCATACGGGACACTGGAGATGATAAACAAGTAGTCTGAAAAGACATAACTAGGGAGGGCCACAACCCTGGAGCACTACTCTGCCAAAACAACACCGTACTATGCATAGGTCCACAGAACCTTATGGGCAGTAAATTCCCATGCAGAACAGTTCTGCCACACAACCGCACTGGCCCTCAGAGCAGGATTGTCAACTCTGCTCTCCCTCTCTACAAGATTTTCAATCTCCACAGCCAGCATAGATAAAGTGCCGGCCTGTATATCAGACCAATTCGAAACAGGTTTGCAGACCAATTCGAAAGAGGCTCAAAGTTAAAATCAAACCAGACGAAGTCAAAACCGATAGAAAGTCATCCTCGAAAGACAGAAAGTCATAATCGAAAGACTGAAAGTCATAATCGAAAGACTGAAAGTCAAAATCGAAAGACTGAAAGTCATAATCGAAAGACTGAAAGTCATAATCGAAAGACTGAAAGTCATAATCGAAAGACTGAAAGTCATAATCGAAAGACTGAAAGTCATAATCGAAAGACTGAAAGTCATAATCGAAAGACTGAAAGTCATAATCGAAAGACTGAAAGTCATAATCGAAAGACTGAAAGTCAAAATCGAAAGACTGAAAGTCAAAAGACTGAAAGTCAAAATCGAAAGACTGAAAGCCATAATCGAAAGACTGAAAGCCATAATCGAAAGACTGAAAGCCATAATCGAAAGACTGAAAGCCATAATCGAAAGACTGAAAGTCATAATCGAAAGACTGAAAGTCATAATCGAAAGACTGAAAGTCAAAATCGAAACAGACTCGAAGTCAAAATCGAAACAGACTCGAAGTCAAAATCGAAACAGACTCGAAGTCAAAATCGAAACAGACTCGAAGTCAAAATCGAAACAGACTCGAAGTCAAAATCGAAACAGACTCGAAGTCAAAATCGAAACAGACTCGAAGTCAAAATCGAAACAGACTCGAAGTCAAAATCGAAACAGACTCGAAGTCAAAATCGAAAGACTCGAAGTCAAAATCGAAAGACTCGAAGTCAAATCGAAAGACTCGAAGTCAAAATCGAAAGACTCGAAGTCAAAATCGAAAGACTCGAAGTCATAATCGAAAGACTCGAAGTCATAATCGAAAGACTCGAAGTCAAGACTGAAAGTCAAAATCGAAACAGAGTCGAAATCAAAATCGAAACAGACTCGAAGTCAAAATCGAAACAGACTCGAAGTCAAAATCGAAAGACTCGAAGTCAAAATCGAAAGACTCGAAGTCATAATCGAAAGACTCGAAGTCATAATCGAAAGACTCGAAGTCATAATCAAAAGACTCGAAGTCATAATCGAAAGACTCGAAGTCATAATCGAAAGACTCGAAGTCATAATCGAAAGACTCGAAGTCATAATCAAAAGACTGAAAGTCAAAATCGAAACAGAGTCGAAATCAAAATCGAAACAGACTCGGAGTCAAAATCGAAACAGACTCGGAGTCAAAATCGAAACAGACTCGGAGTCAAAATCGAAACAGACTCGAAGTCAAAATCGAAACAGACTCGAAGTCAAAATCGAAACAGACTCGAAGTCAAAATCGAAACAGACTCGAAGTCATAATCGAAAGACTCGAAGTCATAATCGAAAAACTCGAAGTCAAAATCGAAAGACTCGAAGTCAAAATCGAAAGACTCGAAGTCAAAATCGAAAGACTCGAAGTCAAAATCGAAAGACTCAAAGTCAAAATCGAAAGACTCAAAGTCATAGTCGAAAGACTCGAAGTCATAGTCGAAAGACTCGATCGAAAGACTCGAAGTCATAGTTGAAAGACTCGAAGTCATAGTCGAAAGACTCGATCGAAAGACTCGAAGTCATAGTCGAAAGACTCGAAGTCATAATCGAAAGACTCGAAGTCATAATCGAAAGACTCGAAGTCATAATCGAAAGACTCGAAGTCATAATCGAAAGACTCGAAGTCATAATCGAAAGACTCGAAGTCATAGTCGAAAGACTCGAAGTCATAGTCGAAAGACTCGAAGTCATAGTCGAAAGACTCGAAGTCATAGTCGAAAGACTCGAAGTCATAGTCGAAAGACTCGAAGTCATAATCGAAAGACTCGAAGTCATAATCGAAAGACTCGAAGTCATAATCGAAAGACTCGAAGTCATAATCGAAAGACTCGTAGTCATAATCGAAACATACTAAAAATCACAACATACTAAAAGTCATAATCGCAACATACTGAAAGTCATAACGTACTGACAGTTATAATCGAAACCGACTGAAAGTCGTAATCGCAACAGAATCGAAGTAAAATTCGAAACAAGGGACTCCCTGAAAACTAACCAGAGATTCATTTCTTGAAAGTTTCCATTACTCCTTAATTGTCAATCACCATCGCTTCAGTGCAGGTTTGACAAATCATCATGTTCTAATATTGGGGAAGCCAATTGCTGCCCCACCTGCTGCTTAACATTCACAGCTAGATCACATGGACACAGAGGATAGGAGAAAAGAAAAAAATATATACAGGGAAAATCACTCTCTAATACTAAACATATGAGTGCACATCCCTGTAAAATGTTAGTTTCTGCATCTAGCATAGGAAACAAATGATTCCTTACAACTGCTCAGGGCTTTCCTTACTCATCTCGTTATAATACTGGGGAAGCTTAATGTTGCAATAGCAAATTTTCGTTTTTGGCTTCTCCAAACATTATCCTATACCTCCCCCGCTTTTACTTTCAGCTTGCTATGATATAGATAGCGGGAAAGGATAAAACACAGGTGAAATCACACTCTAAACTGCATAATATGAGTGTATATCCCTGCAAAAAAACACTATCAGTGCACACACCTCATCTGCTGGAACAGACAAGGAAGCCTCATGCCTGTTATCCCATCTCTCCAGCATGGTCAATACACTCACCTCTGCTGCTGGAACAGACTGGGAAGCCTCTTGCCTGTGATCCCATCTTTCCAGCCTGGTTAATGCACTTACCTCTGCTGCTGGACAGACTGGGAAGCCTCATGCCTGTTATCCCATCTCTCCAGCATGGTCAATGCACTCACCTCTGCTGCTGGAACAGACTGGGAAGCCTCTTGCCTGTGATCCCATCTCTCCAGCATGGTTAATGCACTCACCTCTGCTGCTGGACAGACTGGGAAGCCTCTTGCCTGTGATCCCATCTCTCCAGTATGGTCAATGCAGTCACCTCTGCTGCTGGAACAGACTGGGAAGCCTCTTGTCTGTGATCCCATCTTTCCAGCATGGGGGAGAACAACAGGAGCAGTTCCATTTCTTATGCAGCCTAGTTCTCCTATATTAGACTCCCCCACCAGCGCCAGCTTCCCAACCATCGCTTGTGGCCCAGGGATTTCCTGCATGCGCAGTGCTGCCAAGAGGATGCCAAGCAGCTGGGGGAGAGTCCCACGATCCTTGCCCGCACAAATGCATACGGAGGGCAGAGGGATCGACATCCGAACACCGCGTTCGGCAGAAAACCGGGTGCATAAAGAGACGCCACCTAGCGTTCACAACGATCACCCAACACCCGGTCTTCTCTTGGCCTCACCACCTAGTGAAGCTAAAAAATAATAAAAACTAAGGGAGCTACTCCTCTTCGGTGTTTCCGGGACGGAAACCAAATTAAACTGAGGAGCCAGGGGAGGGTGGGGGCTATTAATACTCTTTTTACTCTTTCAGGTGGTTTCCACTGATTGGATGGGCGGAGCCTCATCTCCAGTGTCCCGTATGACGGCTAGAGAAAGTTTGGATTCTGCCATCACCACGTTGGTGACTGGTAGTATTCCTGCTACTCTAGTTTCTGGGAACGTAACTATAGGCTGCGGTTGCTATTAGTTACATTCTACACTGTAGTCTTGCCTGTGTGGATGCTTGCTGGTGACTGTTGTTAGCCTGCTTGCTCTGCTTCTGTGGACTTGACTGTGAGCTGCGGTTGCTACTAGTTAAGCTCCAATCAACATAGATATGTGAGGGAGTAGGCTGGTGTTGTACTTTGTTCTCTGGTTGAACTCGATGGACGTATGTCTTTTTTCAACCAAAATAACTATGTAACTATAGTCCTGTCTTGTACCTGTCTGAATGCTTGCTATCGCTAAGGCAGCACAACATCGCACTGCGCTGCCATTGTGACTTATTTGTAGCAATATCAGAAGCCCAGAGCTGCAGTTGCTCTGGGCAACCTTAAGGCTGGTTTCACAGTGGGACGTTAAAGGCGCAAGTTAGAGCAGCCTGTAACGCAGCCCACCGCACAGTAATGAAAAATCAATGGGGCTGTTTACAGTGCCCACGTTGCGTTACATTGTAACGCTGCGTCACAAGACAATGTACTGCATGCAGTACTTTAGACGCGGCTGAGGCGCGTTAGACTGTTTGCACATGCTCAGTAATCTTGTGGAGGAGCGGAGAGCGGCCAGGCACATGGCTAATTAATATGCACTGCACGTTGTGACGTGCAGTGTTTACTTCCTGGAGCGGCCGCTCTGTGCGGCGATTGGCCGGCGGGACCACGTGATGCCGCATGCGCACAAGAGTGCGCATCACTGACGCCAGAGTGAGCTGCACAACGCGGCTCACTCTGACGTCCAGATCCAGCACCACCAGGCGTTCCGTTAGGGGGACGTTATGCGACCTTAACGCCCCCTCTAACGCAACGTCCTGGTGTGAAATTAGCCTTAGCCTCTTCCATTATTCAGCTACCAGCCTTGTTGCTCTGGGTGGTCAAAGTATAACCCCCAGGCATTACAATAGGTAGCTAGAGGAGTCCCTAGTATTAGTTAGCCCTTGAGGGCCCCCTAAGTATTGGTATACAGTGGAGTTGCCAGTAGTAGGTAGCCAGATGTACTCCACCCTAGTATACTGTAGATGGGAAGATTTGATCTTCCTTATAAGTAGCCAGAGGAGCTCAGAGTATAGGTAGCCAGATGTAGCACCCTTCTCCCTCATGTACTGGTAGCCAGATGTGACTTCCAGTATAGGTAGCCAGATGTAGCACCCTTCTCCCTCATGTACTGGTAGCCAGATGTGACTTCCAGTATAGGTAGCCAGATGTAGCACCCTTCTCCCTCCTGTACTGGTAGCCAGATGTGACTTCCAGTATAGGTAGTCAGAGGAGCCCCCAGTATTAGGGAGCCAGATGTAGCCCTTCCCTCCAGCCCCACCCCCAGTATAGATAGCTAGATGTGGCCCCTCAATATAACCAGTCAGAGGATCCCCCAGCATTAGTTAGTCAGAGCCCCCATCGTGCAGCATCTGCCATCACCTAACCCGCCAGTGCCAGTGATTCCTTTCACCCCCAAGGCTCTGCTGTGCACTCTGCATGGGCCTGCTCCCCCTGCGCTGCCCCCTAGATTTTGCCACCTGAGTCGTATTATTAAGATGACATCATGCTCATGGTATTCCAGTTGTGCTGCCATTACAATGTCCCAAGTCACTCAGCTCCTTATGCATTGCCCATTTTTCTTGCTTCCAACAGTTCACTTTTAAGAACTGTTCACTTGCTGTTCATAAATCCTGCCCCCTTACAAATGCCTTTGTAACACGATAATCCATGTTATTGATGTCCCCTGTCAGCGGTTTTATAAAGTTGTGGCTGTTCACTCTATATTTTTACAAAAACAAAAAAAAATATGTTTGTAAAAGTAAACTTTTATTAAACTAATAAAACAAAAAATGAAAAATGTACACCATAAATTCCCTTTAACTAATGAAAACCCTTTAAAACTGCATGATGCAGAACTTTTTAAAATCTATTCTTCAAATAAAAAAGTGGGAAAAAAAAAGTTTAATCAGATATCAGACTCTTCCCAGCCGGCGACGACACGAGAAAACGATGAATTAACATAGAAGTGTGTTTGTATTTCGGAGGTCTTGACAACAGAATAATGAGTTTCTGTGGGAGAGTCTCCGCGCGGCGTTCCTGGGCCCGGATTGTCACCAGTGAAATGAGAAATGGAGAATTGTGTCAGCCTAATCACTGGCATAGGAGCGCATGGATCTCCAAATATTCAAATAATCATTCTCAAATATTTGTTCGCCCCGACATCGGGTGGGAAGCGGTCAGCACATGACGGTCGGGGCGGGAGATAAATGTTCCAAAGATGTCTAGTGAAGGAGGATGGGAATTTAAAGTGAACCTATATTAAAAAAATATATAGGAAAAACAGATACTTACCTGTATAGTGCAGATGCTTCCCAATCCGTCCATGAGCCCACCGTTCTAGCAGAGGGAGAGCCTGGGGTCCTTTACGTTTAGGCAACGCTGTGTGTGTGTGTGTGTGTGTGTGTGAGGAGGGGGGGCAGGGTTAGGCATTGCTTGGGGGGGTAGTGGTTAGAATTAGGCATCGGTAGAGGGTTAGTTAGGTTTAGGCATCTTCAAGGGGGAGGGGGGGGTAGGGTTATGTATTGGCAGAGGGTGGTTAGGGTTAGGCAATGGAGGGGGGTTGGTTAGGGCTACGCATCGGGGGGGGGGGGTTAGGGTTAGGCATCTCCAGAGGAGTGGTTAGGTATTGGCAGGAGGTGGTTAGGGTTAGGCAATGGTGGACGATCAGTTAGGCATCTTCAGGAGGTGGTTAGGAATTGGCAGGGGGTGGGTAGGGTTAGGCAATGGCAGGTGGGGGGAGGGTTACAATACAATACAATAACATTTCTATAGCGCTTTTCTCCCATAGGACTCAAAGTTGGTTAGGATTAGGCATCACCATGGGGTATGCTAAGGTTAGGCAAGAGTGATGAGGGCGGTTAGGGTTATGGGGGGGTTAGTTATGGTTAGGCATTTTCAGGGGTTGGTTAGGGTTAGGTATAAGCAGGGGGGATTAGGGTTAGGCAATGGCGGGAAGTGTCAGTTAGGCAATGGCTGGAAAGTGTCAGTTAGGGTTAGGCAATTGCGGGGGGTGCGGTTAGGGTTAAGATTCGGTAGAGGGTTAGTTAGGGTTAGGAATCCTCAGGGGGTGGTTAGGGTTATGCATTGGCAGGGGAGTGGGGGTTAGAGTTAGGCAATGGCAGGGAGGTGGTTAGAGTTAGAGAATGGTAGGGGGGTCGGTTAGGCATCAGTAGAGGATTGGTTAGAGTTAGGCATGGTCAGGGGGGTAGTTAGGGTTAGGCATGGTCAGAGGGTTGGTTAGGGTTAGGTAATGGCAGGGGGCGGTTAGGGTTAGGCATCGGTAGAGGTTTGGATAGGGTTTCCTGTTAACAGACTCAGGTCTTACATCTACTCAATGCCTACTTACTGTGAACTTGCAACCCCACCTCCCCTTGTAGCGTACACAAGGCTTATATTGTAATGTGGGGATGCTGGAAAGTGCAATTTGTCATATACTGTTCGTCATATTTTGGGTGTAAATAAATACTCCTGATTGACCTGCCCACCGACTAAACCCGTGAGATGAGGGGACATGGCGAGCTGCAGTGCAGTTTGCCAAGCAAGATTGTTCAGTGAAACGGTTATTCTGTCCACTATTGTTATTTATATAGCGCCAACATCTTCCACAGCACTGTACAGAGTATATTGTCCTGTCACTAACTGTCCCTCACAGGAGCTCACAATCTAATCCCTACCATAGTCATATGTCTGTGTATGTATCGTAGTCTAGGGCCAATTTAGGGGGAAACCCAAAAACTTATCTGTATGTTTTTGGGATGTGGGAGGAAACCGGAGTGCCCGGAGGATACCCACACTGCCCGGAGAATGTACAAACTCCATGCAATTAGCTAACCACTCACCACTGGGCTGTCCACCATTTTGCTTTTGTACACTCTTTATATGCAACTATTGCTATTGGGTTGGGTTAAAGCCGACCTGAACTCAGTACTTCCTCTCTCCTCTAAAAGATAAGCAACATCATAATAACCTTTAAACAAAAACATTTCTTTTACAGCTGATACAAATCCTAAAATTCTACTTCCTGATTCATGGAAGCAGACACATTGTTAACATTGATATTGTTAACATCCAGCGCTTTCAAAAGAGCTTATCTGCCATCTCTGCAGTGGCAGTCATGTGACACAGGGGGGGAGACAGGCAAACTCTCTAAATACATACAGGGTGGATTTCTCTCTGTTTTCCTTCTGCCCTGTGCAAGAGTTCAGGTCCACTTTAAATTTGGGTTAATTTGGTTCTTAAAAGGCGTACGTGAAATAAAGGTGCCAGGAAATGTGGATGCCAGGAAATAGCTGATGGTAGAATATTGGAAACAATGGCGATATCCTACTATTTTACAGCGGTAATTCAGATAGTATAATATCGGTGAATGTTACCGATATTTTACTACAGCTCAACTTAAAGAGACTCTGAAGTCTCTTAAAATACAATCCGCGCATATCTCCGCCTCTCCCCGCCCCTCTCTGTGACAGAAGACTGAGGGGGTGGGGAGAGGAGGCAATCAGCGCTGATGGACGTGTGTAGAGGCAGAGCTACAGCCCAAAGCTCTGCCTCTTCACAGAAGCGCTCTTCACAATGTGCCCCGTGGAGTTTGGGGTGATTTAGTTAGTGTGCAGACGCTGGGATGCAGCGTTTCAGTTAGGTCACTGATATTAAAGAGATTTTTAAAATAAAAACCTGTATTTTGAGAGACTTCAGTCTCTCTTTAACTCGCATAGCTAAAATATCTCTCATAGAACTCTCCCCTCTACAATGCTAGCCTAACCCCCCACCAATGCCTAAAAGACGCCTAACCTCATAACCCCCCTTCCTGACTCCAACCTTAACCACCACCCGCCACAAACCTCCTTCCTGACGCCTAAACTGTCACTCTAACCCCCCCCCCCCCCCAACACACACACACACACACACACACTCTGCAAACCCCCTTCCTAGTCCCCAATCTTAACCACCCTAACATCCCCCCAACGTAAATCCGCTGAAATAAACTAAAAATACCACCACAGAAGTCTAGTTGCTGCCATAGGCACCCATACAAATTCCATTTATGTCTGGAAATGCGGATGTCAGAGGTGGCCAATACATAGCCGGGGCCACACGCTATACAAATTGTGGATACAAATTTGCCCAAATGTAATGCTTTGTAATGTGCCTCCAGCACACAGTCTCTCATAAAGTATGATCCTCTCTGTTATTGGTTAACCTCTTCCGCCCACACCCACCCTCTTCTGCAACTAATGAATGATAAAAAAAAAAAAATAAGAAAAATAAGAAAAAAAAAAACAAGGCCACCAGTTGTCCATTCAGTACAAATTTGCAAGTGCTTTGACAATGTTTAACCGCGCTTGATGTGCCATGTTTTCACGTGCGATCAAAGGAAAGGCAAATTGTATTTTCTCCCTTGAACGACCTTCAGTTACAGCCTAGAAAATCCAAGCAGAATGCAGTGTAAACATTGTATAAATCGGGTTCCTTTTGATTTCGTGCATCTTTCAAGGCCAAGAAACCCTTCGGGCAAGCTGACGTCTTCAGTGAACTAGGTTTCAACTCCTTACTTTGTGAAACCTCATACAACAAGATGTTATCTCAGTTCTATCTAATGTTGTATTTTTTTTTTCTTTCTTTCTTCTGTCTTCTCAGAATTGTTCTTTTCTCTTTCAGAACCTGGAACTTTTCCCAACCACAGTGTGTCGTACTCCGTATCTCCCCTCCTTCTCGCCGTCTGGTCTTTCACGTTATTGGCCCTCTTACGTATGATCTAAAGTAAGGAGGAAGGTCCAGAATTAACCCTCAAGACGGGCAGTGGAAGAAATTAAAACACAACTACACAAGAACAACACAAATTAAAAAAAAAAATCAACAAAAACACAAAAATAATTTTTCTAGAAGGAATCCGACACTGTGAGGGAACAAATTATGCATTTTTGAAAAACCGTATCATTGATGACTTTCTACGCCTTCTAATAAATGAAAGGACAAGTATGGGTTGATTTGATCAAGTGACTATGGGAATTTCAGCAAGGTCAACGTTGGAGATATTTAGAACCTGGGTGCTCTTACAAACAAAAAGAGTTAAAAGGATTTTAGGGGGCGGAGAGGGAAGAGAGTGACTGCAAAATCAAAATGAACCTCATTAGTGTTTTAGGAGACATTAATAATTTGCTATTTTACCCCCCCCCCCCCCTCCCCCTTGCACCGCTGAAGCAACTTGCAAGCACTTCAGCTCTGTAAGGACAGAAGTTACAACGTAGTTGCCCTACGTACCTCATTCCCATTCATGAAGGGATTTTTCCAAAAAAATTGAAAAAAATGTTTGAGTCATTTCCCTTGCCTGACCTTGTGTCTACATCGCCGTAAATGTGTACATTACCTCTAACCCCTTACCTTCTCACCAACGCCAACTCCCCAACTCCAATACTTCCAGATGAGTATGTGTGGATTTTATACCATAATTCTGCAAAAGCGATGAACATCGTATAATGCTAACTTTACAACAACGCAAGATATGGAATGAACGTGGAGAATGTAGCGTAGGAGCCCAACTGGATAAGGTCTTCTTCATCATCCGTACCAAGACAGTCTGGGTCTTCAGTCTACAACACAACGGACATCATAAAGATTCGCTTGGCTAGCCATGTTCTGCGTCTCCATCTCCTGGCCTTCTTAAAAGTTTCTGGACATCTTGAGAACGTGGTGTAGGAAACCTTATGACTATAGCATGTAGGCATGGTTTTGGAGATCCACTGCTATGGATCATAAAGTTGGGTGATAATGGGTAATTAGAGATGTTGCATCCACCATATCAGGGACAGCAGGGCGAGTATGCAAGTAGAAGATAATATATGAAAATAGCAGGATAACTAAGGGATAATGCACAGTCCCTTCTAGTTCCATATGCCTGTCATTCATCAACCGTGTCTGTGACATTCTTGTGGGTATTATACAGACCCTAATCCCCTTTCGTAGACCAAAAAGAAGGGGAGCCAAGGGCCTTGAGTATTGTCTGACTGTTAGCTGTCTGTCTGCATGGTCCTATCACTGATTGCAAGTCCCCCCCAGGCCCGCTCTTACTCCTTATTGCGTTATGCTGAAATCGGAATGGACTCAATACTTGCGGGCTCTTAATGTTTGTGATTTGCACTGGTGCTGAGATGGAAAGGGGCTTAGGTTAGTTTAACAAAAGCTTCTGTTGCCCAGTTCTTTATTTCACTTATACTTCATTTGGGTCTATGTTTCTTAGGATGCCTCCAAACAAAATAAATGTCTTCTATGCCTCTCCAAAAACAGCCTCCTGGGGAAATTTCACTGGCATTACCCATGGCAAAAAAAAAATTGGCGGGCCTGCCCCAAGCGTGTCCTTGTCTCGGCGTCTGTTTGTCTATCCATTTCTCCATAACCGATACGTGTGAGGTCGGAAAACACAAAAAACAGATACGGTCCCAACAAGAGCTTCCAAGCTGTGCGTCAAAGCAATGCATTCTGGGATTTCACATTCTCCATTCCTGCGTGCCGGGGGGAGGGCGTGGGTTGCGTTTATGCTGGGGCACTTTATTGGCTCATCACTGGAAATCCAAGGCATATTTTCTTGATTTGTTGGGGGTATTTTTGTTTTTCTTTTTGCAAAAAAGATAAAAAAAATACTTGTGAATATTGGCAACAAATGTATAAAGTGTTATAATATAACAAAGACAAACTCTACTTTGGTATTTTTGTGTTATGTTTTCTTGCAGGTTCCAGATTTTTTTCCACTTGATCATATTGAAGAGTTTGGGTAGCTGATTTAACAACATTACATAAAAAAAAATATGGGCCAGGAAAAAAAATAAATAAACAAACAAAGTGATGGGATGAAGTGGCTGGAGAGCGTGCTGGTTAAAGGGAACCAGAGACAAACGATTCCAAATAAAATATGCATCCCTGGGGCTTCCTCCAGCCCCCTCCGGCCTGATCGGTCCCACAGCATTCTCTTTTTCCTCTCCGTTTACCCACAATTAGCCCCAGAAAGTCCTCAGGTCCAATGCCAACTGCGCATGGGCGGCCCTGCATGTGCACGCTACCGCAGCATTCACTCACAATGTAAAACGCACATATACGTGTTTTTACATGCAGCCCATACACTTTCATTAGCGCTAAAAAACGCTAGCATTTTCCACAACGCTAGCGTTTCTGCCTAGTGCGAGCCTGAGTTTTGTCCAAGGTGATATTTCTTACACTTAAAATGCCTTCTAAGCCACCAGGAGGCAAAAAAATACTCTGAATATTTTTGACACAAATTTTTCACCTGATTTTGGTACTTTTTCAATTGCAGATTACTGAAACGTTATTTAAAAAAAAATGAAAAATTATCTCCTACGGTAGGAGAAAACTCAGGAGAAAAAGTAGATTGAATAAGGGCCTATGTCTTGATCCAGTACTGCTCACTTTCCAGCAACCATTGCAGACTCCCAAAATTTTACCCTTCGATAGTTGAAGTTTTTGGGCACTGGCCCATTCATATCTGTCTGCAGAAGGCAAGTGCATTTGGAAGACCTGTCAGTAGTGGGAGGGAGTGCTATAGGGAAGGTGAATAAATCCAAACATAAAGCATGCTGAGTAGGTCATAACTCCTAAAATGGCGTACCCCCTGCCTTTTATCTTATTTGTTATATGAGAAATTCTGTATCCTGGCACAGGCACAGACTTCAACTATGATTTTCCACTCTCACTACACAAGGGTAATTTCTAAAGCAATCAAGTTGATTAATGGAACTGGTTTTTTGAATAAAAAAAATGTATATAGCTATGCTTGCCTACAAGTTAAGACCTCTGTTGCCTGGCTAGTTTCCTCCTAGCAGAGTGAGGTTTTAAGCAGCCCATACACTCAGACGATTTTCTGGCCGACCGATCGATCGATCGATCAATCGATTGCAAATCGGTTGGCCAATCGACCGATCGACGGCCGATTTCGATGGATTTCCATCGAACTTGCAGGGTGGAAAATTTAGGTCGATCTGATGAGATTGCTTATCAGTTTGCATTGGCCTTAATGGAAATCTGATGGCAAAAAAATGCCATCAGATCGAATTTCAATAGATTTCAAACTGAAATCTATTGGAATTCTATCCTGGTAAAAAATGTTCTAAAAACGCATCAGATAGATCATCAGATGCATTTCTTATCTATCTGCTGCCAATCTGACGAGTGTATGGGCACCTTAACACTCGCTGATCAACAACTTCCTGTTAAAGTGGTCTAACACCCAGCATTTCAACTTTGCTTTAAAAGATTGCTTACAGCTTATAAACTATTATGCCAGATTTTTTTTTTATCAGAAATTCACTGAATGGATTAAACATGACATTTTAGTGCTGCATTTAGCTAGAAATTCTCCTCCGTGCTTGCTTGTTTAGTTACAAATGTATCTATCTACAATGTAACAAACAAACATTGCTTTGAGAGAACAAAGAGGGCTTCCCCGGCAGGCTTTTCAAAGGTCTATTTGTATTCCAAATAAAGATGCATTTTGTAACTACAGATAAGAACGGATGCGGATTCCTAGTTAAATCCAACACTAAAATGTCATGTTTAACCCATTCAGTGAATTTCTGCTTAAAAAAAAATCTGGCATAATAGTTTGTAAGCTGTAAGCAATCTTTTAAAGCAAAGTTGTAATGCTGGGTGTTAAACCGCTTTAACTACAAATCCCGCCCCCTAATTTAGACTCTTGTTTTTCACTGTAATGTGAGACGGCTCTAAAATGTAACATAGTGTCCATCTTTGTACCTACTTTGGGTGTCAAATGGTTTGTATCTGTTTCAGCCACCCACCAGCTAAATCCAGAGAGAAGAGGAAGCAGGTTGTGCTGCAGTGACAAGAGCATTTGGAAAATGAAACAGGAATACTATCCACCTACATCTTTGCACTGTTTATATTCACATGTCCTGATCACAATCAGAATTTGCCTTGTTCTAGCAGACCTGGACTAGATAGTTTTTTTTTTTTCTTTTTTGTCATGTGTCTAACAATAGGAGGCATGGTTTCATGAAGCGGTTGGTTTTGGCACTAATGCAGTAGCGTGCGCCCCACGGAAGGGTAATTACCCCAATTACCCTGCCGATCGCTGGACCCTGAATTGCTTCTCCTGTGAGTTTCTATTACTCAGACGGGGAATCTTATTTCATGCCACCGGGACAAAAAAAAATATGATGCTGTATTTGACTCTATTGAAAAGGGAGAATATTGAGAAAAATGCAAATGCACCAAAAATGTATGAAAAGGCCCAGAAAACAAATGCACAATGCAGAAAACTCCTGGTTTTCTGCACAGCCAAGTGGGCATCTAACCACTCTGCTGAGAACGGCAATCAAGACCATCACAACAATCAGCAAAGGTTATTGTGGTTCTAAAGGGGCCCATATGCCTAGCGATTTTCCTGCCGATATACAGCAGGTACGTATAAATCTTTTATTTTTAGTTTAAGATTTTCTTTAAAAGACACATGAACCGAGAGGGATGTGGAGGCGGCCATATTTATTTCCTTTTAAACAATGCACATTGTGTGGCTATTCTCCTGATCCTCAGCCTCTAAAAGTGGCCATACATCAGGCAACTTGGCGGCCGATCAACCATCAGATTCGATTATTATAATCGCCAAGTGCATGCCCAACCGACAATGTGAGCAATTTCAGGACCAAATCTGGTTGCCTTCTCGATCATGCATTCTGCAAGATGTTGGAACGACTTGCTCGATCGGTTGTGCGGCGGGAACCACATGCAATTTTGTAATTATAAATGAACACGGCGAAACCTCCGGCGCTTTCCTCCCAATCATGAACAATGTTACCCCCCTGGTGCACCGTGTAAAGTATACATTACTTGCCCGTGGCCTCCGCTTGTCCCTCTGCTGCTCCCGGCACACGTGTATGCAGAGCGGATATCCCGGAGGCAGCAAGGGACAAGCGGAGGCCGCGGGCAAGTAATGTATACTTTGCACGGGACACCGGGGGGAACATTCTTCATTACGGGGGACAGCGGCAGGGTGGCGGATGCGGCGCTCAAGGCCGATTCCGGATCGATTTTAGCATGTAATTGATCGAGAATCGGCCTGCGGTGTATGGGCTGCTGACAGATCTCTCTCTTATCAGATTCAATAAGAGAGAGACTTGTCTCTTGGGTGAATCTGCCCATCACTGCTAAATGTATGGTTACCTTGAGGCTACTTGCACACCAAGACGTTGCGTTAGGTGCCACGTTAAGGTCGCATAACGTGCACCTAACACATCGTATGGTGCTGCAAGAGCCGACGTTAGAGTGAGCCGCGTTAGGCGGCTCTATTCGCATAAGGTCTCCCAGAGTGGTGCTGATTGGCCGGCGGGACCACGTGATGCGGAGCGAGACACTCCGCATCACGTGGTCCCGCCGGCCAATCTGCGCCCGCCAGTGCAGTGAATATTAAGTAGCCATGTGCGCGGCTACTGTAGCTGGCTCTCCCCGCCTCCTCTCCGCCCCCCACTGCGCATGTGCAAACAGTCTAACGCGGCTATAGCCGCTCCTACGCCGTAGCATGCTGCACTTTGCACAGAACGTGCAGCGTTACATGTAACGCAACGTGGGCTGTGTGAACAGCCCACTTGTGTTACATTGCTGTGCGTTGGGGGAGCGTTACAGGCGCACTAACGTGCGCCTGTAACGTCTTGGTGTGTAAGCAGCCTAAATCTTTTAGCCATAGACCCTGAAAAAGCATGCAGATCAGGTCTTTCTGTCTGACTGGATTAGCTACATGCTTGTTTCTGGTGTTATTCAGACACTACTGCAGCCAAATAGAGCAGCAAGGCTGCCAGGCAACTGGTATTGTTTAAAAGGAAATAAGTATTCCAGCCTCCATATCCCTCACTTTAGGTTCCCTTTAAATGTGTTTTACTTCTTCCATTGGTGTTTACTTTGCTGTAGCTGGACTTGATCATTCATTAATAACTATCTTGAACAAGGCTCAACAAAAGATCCGGTTCAGAAATAATCCACACTAACTTTCCATTTACATTGGACCACATGTCTTCATAACGGGGGCATAGCTACAAATCATGCAAAACTCTGATGGGGCCCCCCAATGGTGCCTAGGGGCCCATTTGGTAAATGTCATTGGTGTGGACATAATAATCTTCACACCCATAACAAGCATAGCCACAAAAACACCTGATCTGAATGATGGACCCCTTTATCAGAAGGAGTTAAAGGAAACTAAGCACCATTTCTTCACCACAGTTTCTCCTGGTCTCTAATAGCCATAGGAACTGCCATGTTCCCCCGCCCCTTCTAGCTGCCCATTATTTATCCAGGGGAAGGTGTGTAGATAGCATCTGTGACTTCTGTAAACTCTTTGAAACATAGTGTCGTATCTCTCCACCCCCCATCCCCCCCCCCACCTGCTGATGAAAGTTTTTGTTTTCTCTTGCTAATATTTGCCATAAAATAATTACATCAGTCCTTATCTGTCTGAAAGTTCTGCTGTTGGGAAAGCCCTGCCATCTGCAGAAGTAGGGTAATTAAAGCCTCTGCTAAACTCTTAAATGTAAAAAGAAGAGGTAAAAAGGAAGGGTTTTGTCACAGTAAGTAGTAAAAATCTAACACATCTGACTGATTTCGGACTACTCCATCCCCTCATGGGGGGATCTCAGGGTTTTCTTAATTTTTAAAACCACTTACTGAACAGCAGTTGCTCAGTCTAACTGTCAAAATAGTGGGCAAAGGATAAGAGAAGCTGCATCTTTATATACAGTACATCCTCTCCAGGGAGGGCTTTTGTAAGGCTTAGGCCACACTAGGATAAATAACCCCACGCAGAGCAAGGTCCTCCAGCACCCAAGGCTGAGACACCAAAGTGCGCCCCTCCATCCCTCCCATCCCAGCCGTCACACTCTGATTGCTATTAGACTGAGAGGCGTCCCCCAGCTCTCCCAACACCTTAACCACTTGAGGACCCAGCCTTTACCCCCCCCCCCCCTTAAGGACCAGCGCTGTTTTTAGTGATCTGTGTTGGGTGGGCTCTGCAGCCCCCAGCACAGATCAGGTAGCAGGCAGAGAGATCAGATTGCCCCCCTTTTTTCCCCCCTATGGGGATGATGTGCAGGGGGGGTCTGATCTCTTCTGCCTGCCTGGGTGTTGCGGGGGGGGGGGCACCTCAAAGCCCCCCTCCGCGGCGAAATTCCCCCCTCCCTCTTCTACCTGCTCCCCCCCCCCCCCGGTGATCGGGGCTGCACAGGACGCTATCCGTCCTGTGCAGCCAGTGACAGGCTGTCCCCTGTCACATGGCGGCGATCCCCGGCCGCTGATTGGCCGGGGATCGCCGATCTGCCTTACGGCGCTGCTGCGCAGCAGCGCCGTACAATGTAAACAAAGGAGACATGTGTCTCCTACGTTTACATTTAGTCTGCGAGCCGCAATCAGCGGCTCGCAGGCTATTCACGGAGACCCGCTCCGTGATCTGACAGGAAACGGCCGCTCGCGCGAGCGCCCTTTCCTGATTAATTAGGGAGGCACCTGGCGACGCAGAACTGCGTCGCTGGTCCTCCAGCTACCACTTTGCCGCCGCACGGTATGAGTGTGCGGTCGGCAAGTGGTTAATCTCTAGTTATCTGGCTGCAGTCACTGCCATGTATCCCCTTTTCTTATTTCTTTCGGTTTCAAAAACAAAAAGGGAATGATAGCTGAGCGAGTTCTGCGCCCCGAGGCTGGAGCCTCTCTCTGCCTCGGCCCTGGGAGGTAGCCCCAGGTAAGTATAAATCCCTTTGGTTGCAATGTCTCAGGTACACTTGAACTATTTTCGCCTTTTGGCTGTTGTGCGCGCTCCCGCGCCGCCCCCCCCAGTAGTCCGAAGATCAATGAATGGGAACATTGTTCCCATTCATCAATCTAAGTCTCCAGTAGAAAAAAACTTATGGCCTCTTTTCAGAGGCCGCGGTCTTTCTGAAAAAAAAATCACGTCCTCTATGTAGTTCCTGTGAGCGAGCGTGATAAAGTTATTGGCGAATGAATGGGAGGTGAAAATTGCTCGGATGTATAAGGTGAAAAACGACTGAAGGCTGAAGTGGTTAAAGGACAACTGTAACAAGAGGGATATGGAGGCTGCCATATTTATTTCCTTTTAAGTAATACCAGTTGCCTGGCTGCCCTGCTAATCCTCTGCCTCTAATACTTCTAGCTATAGACCCAAAAAGCATGAGGAATATCCGGTGTTCCTGACATTATTGTCAGAATCAGACACGGGTAGCTGCATGCTTGTTTCTGGTGTGATTCAGACACTACTGCAGCCAGATAGATCAGCAGGGCTGCTAGGCAACTGGTATTGCTTAAAAGGAAATAAATATGGCAGCCTCCATATACTTCTTGCTTCAGGTTCCCTTTAAAGTGGGATACTTGCACTATTTCGCCTTAAAAGCGCTCGAGCAATGTAGCTGTATGTGAGTGTTCTCAGATGAGCGATGCGCTCTCTTTCCGAGCGCAGACGCAGCTCCTGCACCATTTCCTGAGCATTTCCGCTTCAATGCAAAGTATAGGGAAATAAAAGCGATTTGTTGAGCATTTTTCAAAAAATATAAATTGTAATTATTTTGTTCCAGGTCAAAGAGTTCACTTCCTGATTGTCGTCAGGAAGGGGAAAAAAACGCCAAACAAAAGTGCTTAGAAAAGCGGTAAGAAAAGCGCGTAACAAAGTGCAAATCACTCTTAGGGCGTGTTCACACTGCAGGCATTTTCGGCTTTTTTCCGCCCGCCTGCGGTTTTTCAAAACGCCCCCAACCGCGCGGCCAATAAATGTCTATGAGAAGGTTCATATCAGCGCGGGCCGTGCGCTGTGCGGCTAGGAAAGCGGTGCGTGTTCCATTTTTGCGGCGATTCCGCCTCAATGGAAGGTATAGGAAAATTAGAAAACGCGTACAAAAACGTGCAATAAGGCAATTGCGTTCGCGTTTTTAAGAATAAATACATTGTATTTATTATTTTCCGGGTCAACGAGTTCACTTCCGGACTTGCGTCAGGGAGTGTGTTACAAAACCGCTCGGAAAAAACGCTTAGAAAACCACTAAACACAAAAACGAATCGCTCACCCAAGCGCCAGGAATCAGAAAAAAAAAGACTCCTCAAAATAACCCATTGCGGACAGACACGCAAACGGAACACAATGTGAACAAGGCCTTAAACAGAACCCGAGGCGGGTATTTGAAATCATAATAGACCACAGAGGCATGTCCTGTGCATAATGACATGCCTCTGTGGTCTCACTATTGCCGCCTATAGTACCCCCCCCCCCCCCCACACCGGGTCTCCTGTGCATAATGACATGCCTCTGTGGTCTCACTATTGCCGCCTATAGTCCCCCCCCCCCACCGGGTCTCCTGTTCATAATGACACTCCTCTGGGTCTTACTATTGCCACCTATAGTCCATCCCCCCCCCCCCCCCCCCCGGGTCTCCTGTGCATAATGACATGCCTCTGTGGTCTCTTAAGATTTCAAATACCCGTCTTGGGTTCTCTTGAAAGCACAGGGAAAAGCGCTCACAAAATTGCTCAGCACTTGCGATTGCGCTAGCGATTTATAATGTAAACAAGGCCTCAGGGAGCAGTAAGCTTAAAAAAATACTAAACTTTATCCTGCAAATTAAGGCATCATCAACCTTAAAAAGTTATAATGGCGCTCCACCCACCGCCCCCCCCCCCCCCCCACCTCCGTTGAACTCGGAAAACACAGAAGATCCACAACTCTGCAAACAGGAGCTAAATTAAAGTTGTAAATATGTGGCGATGGCAAATTCCCCAACATCGTAAATTATTCCAATGTAATATTTCAGCACATTCCAGGATTGCATTAGCATGACAAATGGCCGCCTCTCTAATGACTTCACACTTCTCCTAAAAAGCAAATTAAGTTCTTTCTTAAGAATAAAATTATGTAAATGGCGTATTGCGTCCGCACCTTATGTGTGTCTTAACAAAATTCAGGGGTTCCTATTCTGTGTGTCTGGATGGGAGGGCCGGCAGTAATCTGGGGTTTCAACTCAGCAATCACCCCCTTTCCCAGGGCCGGTTCAAACGCCAAAACTCCACTGGGGCCTCCAGGGCATACGTAACTTGGGAGGCCCCTGATGAGGGCCGGTTCCTTAATGAAGCAAGGTGAAACATTTGCATCAGGCGCAGAGATTACAGGGGCGGCATGTTTGTACTGTGTGTTTACACTAACAGCATGCAGTCATAGTAGGAGGAGGAGAGCGAGGTGAAGCCGTCATCATTGGGGAAAAGCAGCTAGTAGTGCTATGTGAGGATTCTGACAGTGAGTGAGATGCAGGATGTCATGTGAGAACATTAAATAAAGCAGAGGAAATTTTTCGGGAGCTGTGCGATCATTCCAAATAGGAAGGGGGGGGGGGGTGAGGGGGCATCCTCACAAGTTTGCCTCAGGCAGCAAAAAGCCTAAAACCGGCTCTGCCCCTGATTCCATTTCCCCAGCAGAAAATTGGCCCCAGAACACTGCCAGCAGCCCCCTCCCCCTACACACACACTCTAATTGTCCTTCAGAGGGGCTCACAATCTAATCCTTACCATAGTCATGGGTATATTTATGTTTTGTGTAGTGTATCAGGTGCGTAGCAATAGCCATAGCAACTGCTATGGGGCCCTGGAGCAGATGGGCCCCAGATGATACTTAATGTGTTCACTATTAACTTTGCTTTCTTGCTCCGAGAGTCTCGGTGCTCATGGACTATACCCAGCATGCATTGCATGAGGATGTAACTTGACCAATCAACTCATATTCATAGTGTAGGGGCCGGTAGCATTGCTCAAGAGTGTCTAGAAGATATAATGGGCGCACCAAAATGTTGCTATGGTGCCCTATAATGTCTAGCTACGCCACTGCAGTGTATGCATCGTAGTCTAGGGGGCAATTTAGGGGGAGCCAATTAACTTATCGTTATGTTTGCTGGAATGTGGGAGGAAACTGGAGTGCACAGAGGAAACCCATGCAGGCACAGGGAGAATATACAAACCCGACTGCGATTCAAACCGGGGACCCAGCGCTGCAAGGCAACAGTGCTGACCACTACGCCACCGTACTGCCCCAGATTTTATGTCACACTGACATGGCTTCTGTTTCCACTTCATAATTTCAGCCTTTAAAGGAAACCTAAAGCCAAAAAACAAAACCATTTGACTTACCCGGGACTTCTCCCAGCCCCCTGCAGACATCTTGTGCCTGCGCCATGATGCCACGATGCTCCTGCAGAGCCCCTCTCTCAGCTGGATGCGCGGCGCCGGTCTGTGTGCCTCCTGATTGTGCTCCCGTGGAAAGTCTCTACTGCACATGCAAATAAAATAATTCTTAATAAAATGTACCACCAAAGAAACCCTAATTTGTGGCGAAAAAAACAAGGTATGGATCGTTTTGTTGTGACAAGTAGTGATAAAGTTATTGGCGAATGAAAGGGAGGAGCGCTGACAGGTTAAATTGCTCTGTTCCATAAAGAGAACAACTCCTTAGTGGTGAGCTAGTTAAATGAAAAATAAGAATTTGAGATTCCAGGAAAGATCTTAGCATTACTGCAACACCTACAATGAATTATCTTTGAGTTAGCTTTTACAACGTTGTTGCGGTTCTCAGCATCCCTGTGGCTGACATACGTCACTTAGTGTGATCCAACTTCGCGCCAGAGCTTCGCCTAAAGCAAAAACTCCTAACGCAACAAAGTGAGGAATAAAGAGTAAGATATATTATAGGGCCTCCCTACATATAGCTGCTTCCAATACATTCATTACTACATGCCTTGGCAGCCAGCCAGCTGACACAGCTATAAAACGCAGCGGCGCAAATAAACAGCTCTCCTAATCATCGTATTTCAGGGAGAATGCAGGAGCAAATGTTTTAATAATGATCTTCAAATCAGCATAGTTATACGTTGTCAGAAATTCATTTAAAATCAGAAATAGTCTTTAATTAGACAGTGAATGGCGCCTCCTTCAGGCGATAAGCCTTAAATTTATAACGACGTACCCAACTCGACTTTCCTTGTTATAGCTTTGCCCTTTACTTTTGCTGGCTCTCTTTAAGGTGTACCAGAACTTAAAGAGGAACTTCACCTTTCCCATGAGAAATCTTTACCTTTTCTAGAATAGATCATCAGGGCGTCTGTTTGGCTGATATTGTGGTGAAGCCCCTCCCACAGTGTGATGTCAGGACCTAGGTCCTGATAGTTTCCTGCCTGAAAACCTTAATGCATTGTGGGAAATAATGGCTTTTTCCAACTGCCAAGCAAGCGATATCTCCCACTGTGCATAGAACTCTCAGTAACAAACATTCCGTACAGATCAGCTGATCAATGAAAATAAGAGAGAGGACATATTTTTCAATGGGCAAAACACTGACTAAATAGTCTATAAAGTTATAAAAAATCAATTTAATTCATTAGGTTATTTTCACTACAGTTGCATTTTCAGGTTTTTTTTAAGTGCCGGCAATTTTTGAAAAAGCTTTGTTTACATCTAAAATTGCTGATGGCAGCAGTTTTTTGTGTGTTTTTTTTTCTCCTCCCGGCGCTTAGCTGTGCGCTGTGATTTTGTATAAAGCGCTTATGCAGAGCGATTTATCTTTTTACTTCCTGACGCAAGACAGGAAGTGAACTCTTTGACCCGGAAAAGAATGAATACAATGTATTTATTCTTAAAAGCGTGGACAGCGCAATAGCCGCACAAAGCGATTTTGTGAGCGTTTTTCCTATACCTTCCATTGTAGCAAAATCACCCTAAAAATGGTACAGGCAGCGTTTTGCTGAGCGGATCAGAAACAAACCGCTCAGATGTGAACACTATGGGCTGGTGCACACCAGAGCGGTTCTGGAGCGTTTTTAAAACGCTGCAGGGGGAAAACCGCTTGGCTAATGAAAGTGAATGGGATGGTGCACACCAGAGCGGCTCGTTTTTTCCACAAACGCAAACTCGGGGGCTGCAGCATTTTTTAGATTTCTGAGGCGTTTCTGCCTCAATGTTAAAGTATAGGAAAGTGGAAACCCGCTCTGAAAAACGCTAGATCAGAGCGGTTTTCCAGGCGTTTTTGTTAAAGAAGCTGTTCAGTAACAGCTTTACTGTAACAATATATGAAATCTGCTACACAAAAATTCTCCAAAAACCGCTAGGCATGTGTAGAAAACCTTTCTAAACATGCCTAGAATCGCTCTGAAATCTGCCTCAAAAATCTCTAGCGTTTTGCGGATCTGCTAGGTGGTTTTTGGTGTGCACTGGGCCTGACATAGGGATTCATTGCACAAGTGTTTTCAGGGCGATTTTTAAAATCGCCGCCGCTTAAAAAAAAAAACGCAAAACGCCCTAGGTGTGAACAAGCCCTAAAAACGCTTGTGCAATGATTCCCTATGAGAGTTCACATCTGAGCGGTTCGATTCCAATCCGCTCACCAAAACGCTACCTTACCATTTTCTGAGCGCTTTGGCTCAATGGAAGGTATAGGGAAATCGCAAAGTGCTTGAACAAGCGCTTTGTATAGTGATTTCCCCAGCGCTTTCATGAATAAATACAATGTATTTATTCATTTCTGGGTGGCTGACGTCAGGAAGTAAAAAAAAAAATTTCGCTCTGCAAAAGCGCTTAGACCAAAATCTCTGACGGGCAGGTAAGCCCAGGCCTAAAAAAAATTGTCTACAAAAGCGTAAAACGCAAGCAATTACGCCTGCGATTTATGATATGAACAAGGCCTAAGGGTTTTTTCTCCTTCTGGACCAGAACATTTTTAGCCTGTCAGCACTCATCCCATTCATTCACCAATAACTTTATAGCGACTTATCACAAGAATTGATCTATATCTTGTTTTTTTCGCCACCAATTAGGCTTTCTTTGGGTGGCACATTTTTACTAATTACTTTTATTTTAAATTAATTTTAATGGGAATAATAAGAAAAAAATGGGGGGAAAAATCATTATTTCTCAATTTTCAGTCATTATAGCTTACTGTGAATAAAACCCACACATTTTATTTGCCCACTTGTCCCGGGTATTGCAACATATAAAATATTTCCCTAGTACAATGGTCTCAATTCACTAAGCTTTATCAAACGCTTTATCAAACATTTGATAATTTACCTCATGGGTAAAATCTAATTTTTAATTCACTACGGTGTTATAAATTTATCGAATGTTTTATCGATAAAACCTTCAATAAAACTTTAACACCTTAGTGAATTCAAAATTAGATTTTACCCATGAGGTAAATTATCAAACGTTTCATAAAGTGTTTGATAAAGCTCCGTGAATTGAGGCCAATGTATCGCTCCAAAATTTTATTTAGAAAAAAAGGTCTATTTTTTCTGTTTTGCGTCGATCACTATTTACAAGCCCATAATTGCAAAAACAACAGTAATATACCCTCATGACATACATATTAAACATAGTTCAGTCCCTAAGGTAACTATTTATGTATTTTTTCATTGACTATATATATATATATATATATATATATATATATATATATTATATATATTTACAATATATACATATATCCCCCCACCACTGTACACAGACAGAGTTTCCCCCTGCAACTGTCAATAGCCCAAGTCAGAGCTGAATGACACTGTTCGCCATATTCGCCAATATCTGCCGTATTTAAACTCCAGGCGAACAGTGTCATTCAGCTCTGACTTGGGCTATTGACAGTTGCAGGGGGAAACTCTGTCTATGTACAGTGGTGGGGGGATATATGTATATATTGTAAATATGTTTGTTTGCACCAATTGATCACCTCCTGAGGAAGCCATGAGGGTGAAACCGGTCGAGGGTTAGGTTGCACTGTATATACTATGAGCACCACTTAAGCATTTTTATTTCTTTTGAGGACCCCCCCCCTATTCCTCTTTGTCTCCGTATCCAAGGGTCTGTACTGGTGGCACTGATACAGCTATACACTGTGCAGGCCTCAGTAGATGATTTATTGACCCATACGACTGACAAAAAATTCTGTTTAGGTGTATGGGACCTATCTGGGGATAGCCACACCACGCTCAACCAGCTACGAGCGAGCGTTGGGGGATGAGCCAAGACCCCCCAGAATTACATAGGCTCAACACTATTACAACGATCTAGCAATTGACAGTGATCTGTGCTTTTTTATCGATTACAGCGACATATTCATGAAGTATAGTCCTGTACTAACATTTTAATTTATCTAATAAAAGTACCCCTTTTATCTTCTCATATATGTACTGATAGGGCCTGTCTTTGATTAGACAACAGTGTATGATTCATTTTCCCCGGTACCCATTCGGAAAGTGTACAGGTATAGGAACTTACAGGATAGAAAAAATAAGGCTGAACATTTTGTTACAGTGTTTCTTTAAATAACTTAATTATGTTGTTTTAGGGTTCATGATGCCTAATTATGTTATGTATGTTTTTATGTTATGTGGGGGGTGGGGGGTTGTTGGCAAGTTATGCTGTTTGGGAGATATGCCTGCTGAATTCTAATCTAAGATCTGAGAAACAGTAGATACTGTGGGAAAAAACAATGGGCTCGATTCACAAAGCGGTGCTAACCCAGTTAGAGACTTTAGGCGTGATAACCATTGCACCACGCTGGTGAAAAGCCAGTTTAGGCGTGATAAGTTTAGGCATGATAAGTTTAGGCATGCTAAGTTTAGATAAGTTTAGATCGTACACAAAGTCCCGCACGCAAAGCAGCGCCATTAAACTCTATGCAAAGTGCACCAAACTTTGCTAGCGCAAAACTTTTGATTAGCTGTGCATTGCGGTGCTAACCCAGTTGGTGCTTAACCTATTTTGGTTCCTGGACGTAGTTTCTATGTCCAGGAACCATGCGCGCTACCGCGCGCTCCCGCGGCCGATCGTGCGCGTGCATGCGCACTTCCGACCACGGATTCGGTAGCCAAGGAATCAATGTATCGGGCTAAGGAGCCCGATCACTGATTCCTCTCCCCCGCTGAAAAAGCGACAGCTTCTCTCGGAAGCTGTGCTTTTTCTGGCTGTCTCCTTCCCGATGCGTCACTGTAAGCGCGTGCTACGCTTAGAGTGACGTCATGTAAACAAACTCATGGCCGCCATCTTGTGGCCAAAAAGTAATACTACACCTGAAAAAAAAAAAAAAAGAATTAACACACATTTACATTATAAATCTATTGTTTACCGCCCACCCTCCCAAAAGTACCCAAATAAAATGTTTACTATAAAAAAAAAAACATTACAATAAAAAAAAAAAACATGTAAACTTTTTAAATATCAATGTAAAGATGAAATATTTCTATATATTTTTTTATTTTAAACTTGTAAATAGTGATAGATGCAAAATGGAAAAAATGCACCTTTATTTCCAAATAAAATATTGTCGCCATACATTGTGATAGGGACATAATTTTAACGGTGTAATAACCGGGACATATGGGCATATACAATACGTGAGTTTTAATTATGGAGGCATGTATTATTTTAAAACTAAAATGGCTGAAAACTGAGAAATAATGAATTTTTCAATTTTTTTCTTATTCTTCCTGTTAAAATGCATTTATAGTAAAGTGGCTCTCAGCAAAATGTACCCCCCAAAGAAAGCCTAATTGGTGGCGGAAAAAACAAGATATAAATCAGTGCATTGTGATAAGTAGTGATAAAGTTATAGGCTAATGAATGGGAGGTGAACATTTCTCACGTGAAAACGACGGAACCTGAATCGGTTAAACTTATCATGCCTAAACTTATCACACCTAAACTTATCACACCTAAACTTATCATGCCTAAACTTATCACACCTAAACTTATCATGCCTAAACTTATCACACCTAAACTTATCATGCCTAAACTGAGTTTAGGCATGATAAAGGGCTTTTCACCGGCGTGCTAACTGTTAGCACCGCTTTGTGAATCAGGCCCTATATATTTTATACAATAGCAGTTCTTGGTGTGCCCCAATTTCCCTGCACCATTTTGTGCAGTTTCGCCAAGGCTCTCCTGCCACCCGGGACCCCCATCCTGCATGCAACATCAAAGGGATAACGCATGTGGACCAGTGCTCACACCACCAGGGGAATCACCCACAACTGTTCCTCAATTGAATGCCAGGATTCAAGAGAAGCCATTGCTCACTCCCAGAAAGCACTTTGCCATTTAAATTGGTCCACAGACAGCCTGTCAGCCAATAGAAAGATGCAAATACTGCGCACCTGTGTCTGCAGTACCAAATCTGGCAAGAGCTATACGATCCGACCATAGACAGGAGAGGAAGCTCTGTCACACATCATCATCTGATGCTGGGATGCAGCCCACCTTTAGGAGAAGAATCACAGTTTCCTGACAGACCTACTCTATGGCTGGTGACACATTACATTGCAGGGCTTAGTGAATTGAAGGAACATATTTTGGTATATTACTAAAGGACTACCGCATGTGAGGAAATTTCAGTGAATGTAAAAAAAAGGCTAAAATACTGGCCTAATTTTTTTTTTTTTACTGAACAGCCCTTTGTGAATTGAAGCTCTAGTCAGCCTGGATATGGCGGCCATTATAAATGGGCCTGTAAGTGGAGAAAAGCTATGCTCTGGCTGTCCCCTCATCATTGCGGCGCTGGTGCGTGTTGCTAAACTCAGGCCATCCCCTCACCTCTGCGGCGTGACGCTGGTGCATGCTGCTCAGCTCAGGCCCTCACCTCTGTGGTGTGGCGCTGGTGTGTGCTGCTCTGCTCAGGCCGTCCCCTCACCTCTGCGGCGCTGGTGCATGCTGCTCAGCTCAGGCCATCCCCTCACCTCTGCGGCGCGGCGCTGGTGCGTGTTGCTTTGCTCACGCCGTCCCCTCACCTCTGCGGCGCTGGTATGTGCTGCTCTGCTCAGGCCGCCCCCCAGGGCCGGGCCGAGGCATAGGCTGGAGAGGCTCCAGCCTCAGGGCGCAGTGTAGGAGGGGGTGCACAATTCATTCAGCTGTCATTCCTAATTGTGCATTAAGCAGAAATAAATAAGAAAAGGGGATACATAGCAGTGACTGCAAGCCAGATAACTAGATATTAAGGTGTTGGGGAGGTTGTGGGCCCTGTGGCCCTCTTAGTGTAATAGCAATCAGTGTGTGACGGCTGGAGTGGGAGGGATGGAGGGGCGCACTTTGGTGTCTCAGCCTTGGGTGCTGGAGGACCTTGTCTCTGCGTCCCCTCACCTCTGTGGTGCGGCGCTGGTGCGTGCTGCTCTGCTCAGGGCATCCCCTCAGCTCTGTGGTGCGGCGTTGGTGCGTGCTGCTCTGCTCAGGGCATCCCCTCACCTCTGTGGTGCGGTGCTGGTGCATGCTGCTCTGCTCAGGGCATCCCCTCACCTCTGTGGTGCGGCGCTGGTGCGTGCTGCTCTGCTCAGGGCATCCCCTCACCTCTGTGGTGCGGCACTGGTGCGTGCTGCTCTGCTCAGGGCATCCCCTCACCTCTGTGGTGCGGCATTGGTGCGTGCTGCTCAGCTCAGGGCATCCCCTCACCTCTGTGGTGCGGTGCTGGTGCATGCTGCTCTGCTCAGGCCATCCCCTCACCTCTGTGGTGCGGCACTGGTGCGTGCTGCTCTGCTCAGGCCATCCCCTCACCTCTGTGGTGCGGCGCTGGTGCGTGCTGCTCTGCTCAGGGCATCCCCTCACCTCTGTGGTGCGGCGCTGGTGCGTGCTGCTCAGCTCAGGCCATCCCCTCACCTCTGTGGTGCGGTGCTGGTGCGTGCTGCTCAGCTCAGGCCATCCCCTCACCTCTGTGGTGCGGCGCTGGTGCGTGCTGCTCAGCTCAGGCCATCCCCTCACCTCTGTGGTGCAGCGCTGGTGCGTGCTGCTCAGCTCAGGCCATCCCCTCACCTCTGTGGTGCAGCGCTGGTGCATGCTGCTCAGCTCAGGCCATCCCCTCACCTCTGTGCTGCGGCGCTGGTGCGTGCTGCTCTGCTCAGGCCATCCTCTCACATCTGCAGCGCGGCGCTGGTGCGTGCTGCTCTGCTCAGGCCATCCTCTCACATCTGCAGCGCGGCGCTGGTGCGTGCTGCTTTGCTCAGGCCATCCCCTCACCTCTGTGCTGCGGCGCTGGTGCGTGCTGCTCTGCTCATGCCATCCCCTCACCTCTGTGCTGCGGCGCTGGTGCGTGCTGCTTTGCTCAGGCCATCCCCTCACCTCTGTGCTGCGGCGCTGGTGCGTGCTGCTCTGCTCATGCCATCCCCTCACCTCTGTGGTGCGGCGCTGGTTGCATGTTGAACATTATGAAGGGACGAGATGATCGCAGATGATTTACTCTTCCCTTCTCCATTAAACTGCCACATATGTCGCTTCCCCACCCCCATCCGCTAGCGCCATTTATTAGGAATTAACAGATTGCAGCCAAATGAACAGTTAGCGTTCCGCTCTTTTATTTACCGCCTGTCTTTCCGTGCTTAATAAAGCAACTCGGAGACATAAATGGGTTATTTACACAATCTCATTTATTTCCATCTGAAGTAAAACACTTGCAGACACTTCTGTCCTCGCGAGACGCAGCACCACATCTTCAGCGCAATTACCAGGAGCATGCGGCTTACCTCAATTAAACAGAGGAGGAGGACTTAGCAGCGCTACACCTGAAACACACTACACTGCTAGGCAACCCATCATTACAGCCACATTCCTGATCAGCAATAGATTGGTCAGGAAAATGTTGCACTTGTCAGATTACAGCATATAAGTTGGTTCTTTGCATGACCTGACGTGTGGACAACTGATTGATCTTATTATTATCATGTTCAATTGCTTAAAGTGAAGAGGTATAATGGAGGCTGCCATATTTATTCCCTTTTGAGAAATACCAGTTGCTGGGCTGTTTTGCTGATCCTCTGCCTCTAATACTTTCAGCCAAAGACCCTGAACAAGCATGCAGCAGATCAGGTGTTTCTGATATTATTGTCAGGACTTACTAGATTAGCTGCAAGCTTGTCTCTGGTGTTATTCAGACACTACTGCATCCAAATAGATCAGCAGGGCGGCCAGGCAACTGCCATTGTTTAAAAGGTCACAAATATTGCAACCTCCATATCACTCACCTTGGGTTCACGTTAAAGGACAAATGAGGTGAGAAGAATATGGAGGCTGTCATATTAATTCACTTTCCTGGCAGCTGGTCTATTTGGCTGCAGTAGTGTCTGAATCACAGTAGAATTAAGCATGCAGCTAATCCTGTCAGATCTGACAATAATGTCAGAAACGCCTGATCTGCTGCATGCTTGTTCAGGGGTTATGGCTAAAAGTGTTAAGGCTCATACACACATCAGACTATAGTCCTTGGAAAAGGAAAGATCACAGACCAATCTTACCACCCTTCATGTAGTATGAGAGCCATACCTACACAGTCTATTCTATGGAGCTGAACTCCCCATCAGACAGAAATCTTTGCAAGATGCTACACACACAGATGCTGTACAGACACAAAAGATCAGTATCTGCAAAAGATCTGTTCCTGCCAAAAATCCATTCCTGCAAATTGCAATGATAGTCTATGAGATCTGCAGATCATCATACATACATGATTTAACTGACATTCATCTGCAGATCAAGCAATCATCCACAGATCTGAAAATCCATCCTGGTGGATCTGATCTGCAGATGAATGTCAGTTAAATCATGTGTGTATGATGATCTGCAGATCTCATAGACTATCATTGCAATTTGCAGGAATGGATTTTTGGCAGGAACAGATCTTTTGCAGATACTGATCTATTGAGTGTGTGCAGCATGTTTGTGTGCAGCATCTTGCAAAGATTTTTTTTCTGATGTGGAGTTCAGCTCCATAGAATAGACTGTGTAGGTATGGCTCTTATACTACAGGAAGGGGGGTAAGATTGGTCTGTGATCTTTCATTTTCCAAATACTATAGTCTGATGTGTGTATGCACCTTTAGAGGCAGAGGATCAGCAGGATAGCCAGGCAACTGGTATTTCTTAAAAGGAAATAAATATGGCAGCATCCATATCCCTCTCACTTCAGTTGTCCTTTAATACCAAAAAAATAATTGCATCTCACCTCAGCTGTTCCTGGTTGGTCAACTTGTATTCACCTAACAAACCAATCACTGCGATGGGATCATTCGGCTCATATTGGCTCATATGTACAATGCTTTCCCCAGCACCAATCATATCCCAAACGACTCTTTTTTTGTGCTAGATAAAATACAATGGCCTCAATTCACTAAGCTTATCTCCTGTCTTTAATAACGAGTTGTTACCATGGTAATGAGGCATGTCGTATTCAGGAAACTTTTTACCTCAGGCAAACCTAAAGTTAACTCTTCTGTCTTTAAGTTAACTCTCTAATCCTCAAAATAACTCCAGAGTTAAAGACAGGCTGTTAATTAACTGTGAAAATAACTACAGAGGAGGTAAATTAACTACAGAGGAGGTAACTTAAGGAATGAAGAGATAAGATAACTCTCTTACTGTGTGGAGGTAAGTTTTCTCTTGCCTTATTATCTCCAGCATGATCTTAGTGAATTAAGGCCAATGACAGACAATCAGTGGCGTCACTAGGCTGGCATATTTAGGGCACGTGCCCTGAACAATGTGCAGAGTCTGTGTTCTGTTCTGCCTGCATTGTAAGCTTGGGTGTTGTGCAACATACATCCTGTGAACTCAGCCTCAAAGGGCATCCAAGGCCAGAGGGATATGGAGGCTGACATATTTATTTCCTTTTAATGCACATTCCCTTGTTGTCCTGCTGATTCTCTGTCTCTAATACTTTTAGCCAGAGACCCTGAACAAGCCTGCAGATCAGATGTTTCTGACTGAAGTCTGATAAGATTAGCTGCATGCTATTTTCAGGCATGTGATTAAGATAATACTGCAGCCAAATAAATCAGCAGGACTGCCAGGCAACTGGAATTGTTTAAAAGGAAACAAATATGGCAACCTCCATATTGCTCTCAACTCGGGGTCCTTTTAACGGATGCAGGGACATGGCTAAATGCTAGCGGTGTCCAATCATCTGGTGCAGCTGGATAAAAGCTTTGCCAGGATGATTGTATAGAAAGACTGTATGAGCTCTGCCAGTCATTTTAAAATATGTCCAGAGCAGGGACAAGGTCCTCCAGCACCCAAGGCTGAGACACCAAAGTGCACCCTCCATCCCTCCCACCCCAGCTGTCAAACACTGATTGCTATTACACTAAGAGGGCCACAGGGCCCACAACCTCCCCAACACCTTAGTATCTAGTTATCTGGCTTGCAGTCACTGCTTTGTATCCCCTTTTCTTATATCTTTCTGCTTCATACACAATTAGGAATGACAGCTGAATGAATTGTGCGCCCCCTCCTACACTGCGCCCTGAGGCTGGAGCCTCTCCAGCCTATGCCTCAGCCAAGCCCTGAATACGTCAGTGTAAACATAGACTGACAAGCCTTGGAAAGCTGTAGAAAGGCCCCTGAAGTCTTATTGTCTCTCCCTATAGATCAGTTACTATTTGAGTAGTCCTATATGAAAGCAATAACTTCTTTTACGCTTCTGGTGGTGGATTGAAAGGAGGGGGAGATGGCCGCGGATCCCCCCTCCCCCCATGCTTGTTCTGTCTACTGTCTCTGCAAATGGAATGTAAGATAAAGGCCAGAACTTCTGAGGGAGCCGTACGGATAACAGAGATTTTATTTCTCATCGATGGCGCACATTGTCTTTCATGACGGAGAGGCTGAGGCTCAGGGTCTTTCATCTCCGGCACGTCAGAGAGCGTCGAGTCACCTAAGGGTGGCAAGGAGGGAAAAAAGCAATCAGAAATCAAACACGGGCTTCAACCACTGCAAGATAGGTTTCCGGACTCCAGCGGTCAGTTTGTCTAATGCAATATATGGAGATAAGGCTCCCGGGCTTGAGAGGAAAATAAAGTCAAATTTACCAAAAATTCCTTGCAGTGCAGCTGTATCCATTACTAGCATTACACCACAGCTTATAGCTAATCCCGGAGCATGAAATTTGGGTGCCTACGGCTAACAGGCAATTTGAGCGCCCCATAGGCACTAACAGGGCCGAGGCGAGAGAGGCTCCAGCCTCAGGGCGCAGTGTAGGAGGGGGCACACAACTCACTCAGCTATTATTCCTCTAATGTGTTTGAAGCAGAGAGAAATAAGAAAAGGGGATACATGGCAGTGACTGCAAGCCAGATAACTAGAGATTAAGGTGTTGGGGGCCCTGGGGCGCCTCTTCATCTAATAGCAATCAGTGTGTGACGGCTAGATTGGGAGGAATGTTGGGGCGCACTTTGGTGTCTCAGCCGTGGGTGCTGGAGGACCTTGTCCCGGCTCTGGGTGCTAATGCAAAATATCGGCTATAAGGTGCCCAAAGCAGAAAATTAGGAGCGTGATAATTATCTTTTTTGAAAATAACATTGTTTTAGTTTTTTACATTTATTGTTTTAAAAATTAGAATGTTACCGTTTTTGACATTTTGAATGTTTAGTTTTTAAAAATTGTTCATTTTTTAAAAGTCATCGTTTTGAAAGTTATCGTCTTCAATATCATAAGGCTAGGAAGAGGGGTTTTAGGGTTAGGCGTCATGAAGGGGGTTTAGGGTTAGGCGTCAGGAAGGGAGTTGAGGGTTAGACATCAGAAAGGGGGGGGTGTTAGGGTTAGGCATCAAAAAGGAAAGCTTTAGTTTAGGATTAGGCTTCAGGTAGGGGGGTTTTAGGGTTAGGCATCAGGAAGGGGAGTTTTACAGTTAGGTGTCAGGAAAGCGGGGTTTAGGATTAGACGACAAGTATTGTGGTTTTAGGGTTAGGCATCGGAGGGTGGAGAGTTCTATGTGAGAAAGTTAGGTAAAGTTGTAATAAAATATTGTTTATATATACCAATAATTTATTACGATAATTTACACTATTTACACTTAAAAACGAAGAACATTTTATTAATGAAAACGGGCGCCCATTTTTCCTTTTCATGCACACTCTAATCCAACGTTCTGCTCAGCAGATACAAAGGCACCCACAACTCTGGGGACAGAATAGGATAGCGCACGTTTTGTGGTAACCTGGCCTGTGGAGTAATCAGGGCCTCAGTAATCTCTGGGGATCTGCGCCAGAAATGAATAAAGATGCTATTTTTTACATTTATTTTAAAAACCAGCACCTATTCAGCTCAGTTACAAGCAGAATGCAATATTCAACAAGTCAACAAATTTGTTGACTTGTTTCAAATTGAGTATCGCTGCAATGCAAACTGGCAGGAAGTACATTTGGTTACTCCTGACGATGGCAAGAGGCTTAAACCTTTCGGGCTGAGAGCGGGCATCTTTTCTGCCCATTGGCTATTTGTACATTAGTACCACTGCTGTGGGAAGCGGATACTACCAGTGGGGTCCTAGGTGGATTAGGGACCCCTGATATGAGTTAAAGTGACGAGCGCAAATTTCATTTAATCATAATTCTGCATTGAATTATAAGTTGCGTAATTTTGTGCCAACTTAGTAGTTAATAGCACAGCTCCCATACATGCTACCATTACCAAAATTGCTACGGATGTTAAGAGGAATAGTGAGAACAAGAGAAAAAAATAATTGTTCAAAAATACCTTGTGGTTTTTGAGAAAATCAACATTAAAAATGCAAAGGAAAAATGTTTTTTAAACTATCATTTGTTGGGGTTTGAAAAGCATTTTTACTTTGCATTTTTAAAGTCGATTTAAAGGAGTCATCAGGCAATCCAAAAGAAAATAAGTGCTACTTACAGGGGGCTTCCTCCAGCCCCAAGTTCCCAGCATGTCCGCAGCTCTCCCCGCAGACGTTCGCCGCAGCTCCGTCCAGGTCCCTGGCGATGATGTCAGGGCGACCTCCAGGTCGGCCTGTACTGCGCGAGCGGCACTGTCAATCACCGCCACGTGGGCCAGAGCGGAGTGCGCTCCGGCCCACGTGGCGGTGATTGACAGCACAGGCGCAGTACAGGCCGACCTGGAGGTCGCCCTGACGTCATCGTCGGGGACCGGGACGGAGCTGCGGCGAACGGCTGCGGGGAGAGCTGCGGACATGCTGGGAGCTTGGGGCTGGAGGAAGCCCCCGGTCAGTAGCACTTATTTTCTTTAGGATTGCCTGATGACTCCTTTAAGGGTTTAGGGATTGTTCTAGTTCAAAGACCCCAAAGGCAATTAGGCAATGTTCCCCAAACACACATGACGGCAGTGTTCCCACAATGATGTGGTGAAATTGGATATTTGCATCATAGATGTCAGTCCATGACATGACTATGTACTCTGTAAAGTGCTGTAGAAGATGTAATTGCTACATAAATACATACAGTGGGATGCGAAAGTTTGGGCAACCTTGTTAATCATCATGATTTTCCTGTATAAATCGTTGGTTGTTACGATAAAAAATGTCAGTTAAATATATCATATAGGAGACACACACAGTGATATTTGAGAAGTGAAATGAAGTTTATTGGATTTACAGAAAGTGTGCAATAATTGTTTAAACAAAATTAGGCAGGTGCATAAATTTCAAAAAGAAATGAAATCAATATTTAGTAGATGCTCCTTTTGCAGAAATTACATCCTCTAAACGCTTCCTGTAGGTTCCAATGAGGGTCTGGATTCTGGTTGAAGGTATTTTGGACCATTCCTCTTTACAAAACATCTCTAGTTCATTCAGGTTTGATGGATTCTGAGTATGGACAGCTCTCTTTAACTCACACCACAGATTTTCAATTATATACAAGTCTGGGGACTGAGATGGCCATTCGAGAACGTTGTACTAGTTCCTCTGCATGAATGCCTTAATGGATTATGAGCAGTGTTTAGAGTCGTTGTCTTGTTGAAAGATCCAGCCTCGCCGCAGTTTCAGCTTTGTCACTGATTCCTGGACATTGGTCTCCAGAATCTGCTGACACTGTCCACACAGCCCCACAGCATAATGGAACCACCACCATATTTTACTGTAGGTAGCAGGTATTTTTCTTGGAATGCTGTGTTTTTTCTCCATGCATAATGCCCCTTGTTATGCCCAAATAACTAAATTTTAGTTTCATCAGTCCACAGCACCTTATTCCAAAATGAAGCTGGCTTGTCCAAATGTGCTTTAGCATACCTCAAGCGGCTCTGTTTGTGCTGTGGGTAAAGAAAAGGCTTCCTCTGCATCACTGTCGCATACAGCATCTCCTTGTGTAAAGTACGTCGAATGGTTGAACAATGCACAGTGACTCCATCTGCAGCAAGATGATGTTGTAGGTCTTTGGTGCTGGTCTGTGGGTTGACTCTGACTGTTCTCACCAATCGTCGCTTCTGTTTATCTGAGATTTTTCTTTGTCTGCCACTTTGAGCCTTAACTTGAACTGAGCCTGTGGTCTTCCATTTCCTCAATATGTTCCTAACTGTGGAAAAAGACAGCTGAAATCTCTGAGACAGCTTTCTGTATCCTTCGTCTAAACCATGATGGAAAACAATCTTTGTCTTCAAGTCATTTGAGAGTTGTTTTGAGACCCCCATGTTGCTACTCTTCAGAGAAAATTAAAAGAGGAAGGAAACTTACCACCTTACATACTCTTTCTCTTAATTGGATTCACCCATGTATGTAGGTCAGGGGTCACTGAGCTTACCAAGCCAATTTGAGTTCCAATAATTAGTTCTAAAGGTTTTGGAATAAATAAAATGACGACCGTGCTCAAATATATGCACCTGCCTAATTTTGTTTACACAATTATTGTGCACTTTCTGTAAATCCAATAAACTTCATTTCACTTCTCAAATATCACTATGTGCGTCTCCTGTATGATATATTTAACTGACATTTTTTATCATAACAACCAACAATTTATACAGGAAAATCATGACGATTAACAAGGTTGCCCAAACTTTCGCATCCCACTGTAATAATGATATGGCTGGACATTAGACTTTGACTATGGCCGGGATTGGATTGTGAGCTCTGCCAAGGACATGACTGCATTCTCTGTAAAATGCTGCCTTAGATTCCAGTGCTATATAAATACATAATAATATCGTAGGACATTAGACTGTGACTATGGTGGGATACTGGGATTAGATTGTGAGCTCCTCCGAGGACAATCAGTGACATTAATATGTACTCTGTAAAGTGCTGCAGAAGTTGTCAGTGCTATATAAATACATAATAATAATAATAATATGGTAGGACATTAGACTATGACTATGATGGGGTTAGATTGTGCACAAAATCTGCAGAAGCTGCTGCTGCAACCATAACCCCAAAGTAGCAAATGCAGTCTCTATGGCCATCAAATAATAATTGCAGAAACCGTTACCTCTGACACATGAATTACAATAACCGTTACCAAATTAAATGCAACCACTGTTACCTCTGACACATGAAATGCAGCAGAAAACGATTACTCCGACTCCGCAAATAGTAAATGAGGCAAACATTACCTCATGTGGCCAAAGAGTCTAATGCCTGGGACACCCGACAGCCAGAAGTGGGACATTACCTGTGACACATTGCAACCTGGGACAGGGGACCTTGAACCTGGGACATGTCCCAGGTAAAACGGGACGACTGGTCAGGGTAATTCTGGACACACATAGCCTCACCTCTGCAGCAGCATGCAGACCTCAAACATGCAAATCTTTATTGGTATTGTGTATTCTGGACACACATAGACTTACCTCTGCAGCTGCATGCGGATCTCAAACATGCAAATCTTTATTGGTATCGTGTATTCTGGACACACATAGCCTCCCATTCATCTGCAGCAGCATGCGAGCCTCAAACATGCAAATCTTTATTGGTATTGTGTATCCTGGACACACATAGCCCCCCCATCTATCTGCAGCAGCATGCGAGCCTCAAACATGCAAATCTTTATTCCTTTCATGTATCCTGGACACACATAACCCCCCATCTATCTGCAGCAGCATGCGGGCCTCAAACATGCAAATCTTTTTTTGTATCATGTATCCCGGGCACAAGCCTCCCATCTATCTGCAGCAGCATGCCAGCCACAAACATGCAAATCTTTATTCGTATTATGTATCCTAAACACACATTTCCATCCATCTATCTGCAGCAACATGCGAGCCTCAAACATGCAAATCTTTATTGGTATCATCATGTATCCTGGGCACACATGGCCTTTCATCTATCTGCAGCAGCATGCGGGCCTCAAACATGCAAATCTTTATTGGTATAGTGTATTCTGGACACAAAGAGACTCACCTCTGTAGCAGCGTGTGAGCCTCAATCATGCAAATCTTTATTGGTATCATGTATCCTGTGCACACATAGCCTCCCATCTATCTGCAGCAGCATGTAAGCCTCAAACGTGCAGATCTTTATTGGTATAGTGTATTCTGGACACAGAGACTCACCTCTGTAGCAGCATGTGAGCCTTAATCATGCAAATCTTTATTGATACAGTGTGTTCTGGACACACATAGCCTTGCTGCACTCTGGTGCGGTGACCCCATGCAAATGTGTGGAGTAGAGATGGGAAGTTTGGATCTTTTCAATGATCCGGATGATTCGAATCGGATCATTGAAAAGATCCGGATCTTTGATCCGAATCTCGGATCATTTTACAATGGAAGCATTCGGGGGTGAAATGACTAGCAGGACAGGAGAAGGGGAGGGTGGTGGACACCCAGAGAAGGGGAGAAGATGGACAGAGGGCAGGGAGTGGACAGAGATGGGGAGGGGGGTGGACACACAGAGAAGGGGAGAAGATGGACAGAGGGCAGGGAGTGGACAGAGAAGGGAGGAGGGACGAGCAGAGAGCAGAAATGTTTGCTTGCACACAATACCCACATGCTGCAATCATATGCTTTACATGTATGTCACCTATATGTTCATCTGTATACGCTGAATGCAAACGTCGCACAGTGAAAGAAAGCATTCCCCAATGCATTCCCAGAAGATAAGTGCAGCTGTTTAGAGCGAGTGCAGGAGGATCATATTGCCCTGCAATCACAGTGCCTGCAGAGTTACTGAGCTGTGCTGAGCTGAGCCAAAAGCTTCCAATATCTGGCAGTGGCACCCATGTCCCCTCTACCTGTCCCTGAAAGGCTGGCTCCCCTGAGTCCCCTCCAACAGAGCAATCCATCTCTGCTCTGCTTCCAGGACACCGCTGCCCGCTGAGAGGGGACGTGTCGCTCCTGGCCACGCCCCTTTTTCGATCCGAATCACTCATTTTGATGATTCGGATGATTCGACTCACAAAATAGATTCGGATCAAAGATCCGAATCGTTCATGATCCGGACAACACTAGTGTGGAGCTCTGACATGGAAAATCAGGTTTGATGAGTTGTCCTGAAATAGTCTGTAGGCAGGTTTGAACATTACTAGGCTTCATTAGGAAGTTTACTCTGCAGACAATAACAATAGGGCGTCTGTTGTGTGTTCAGCACAGTGTTTATTTATAGCCTGCACAGTTTTTATGACGGTGTCACGTGGCTGTCTTGGGAAAGTTTCGCAGTAGATGAATCAGTGTAAAGAGTCAGCGGGCCTGCTACAGATCATGTGGCCCGCACAGATCATGCAGCCAGGAAGCCACCTCATGTAACGTCTAGGGGACGGTGTAGTGAAAATTTTTGCTACCTATCATATTTTGCAACTTGCCATAGAGGACAGTGTATGATTGTGTAGGCGTGGCTCCTCTCTGTTAACACGCCTGTATTTTTTTGCAACCACAGATCCCATTGAGCTAGAAGGGGGATTGTTCCCTCCAGGGGGGGTTATTAGTTGAGCAAGAGGGGGGATTGTTTCCTCGGGGGGTGGGGGGGTTATTAGTTGAGGAAGAGGGGGGATTGTTCCCTCCAGGGGGGGTTATTAGTTGAGCAACAGGGGGGATTGTTCCCTCCAGGGGGGGTTATTAGTTGAGCAAGAGGGGGGATTGATCCCTGGGGGGGGGGGGGGGGGGGGGGTTATTAGTTCAGCAAGAGGGGAAATTGTTCCCTCCAGGGGGGGTTATTAGTTGATCAAGAGGGGGGATTGTTCCCTCCAGGGGGGGGTTATTAGTTGAGCAAGAGGGGAGGGTTCTGTGTGAGAATAGGGTTTGGTTGGGTTGCATTTTCTGATACAGATAGGTTAAAGTCAATGGCTAGGTTGCACTTTCTGATAGCTATACGTATAAATAAGTGCAACCGGTTGCAAAATCTGATAAAGTTGCAAAAAATTTCACCACAACGGCTGCTGCCCACTTGAGTATATGTGCGGGGATTGGCATCACCCCGCTGATGGATGCTGGCATCTGCCTGTCAGGTGATGTGTGAGTGGCGAGTCTCCAAAGCACGACGTGGGGCAGCTGTGCACGTTACACACATACCTCCCAACTTTTTGAGATAAGAACGAGGGACATTTTAATCAGTTCACCACTGAGGGTTTTTTTTCCTCTAATGAACCAGAGCAATTTTCATCTGAAGATCATGATGGCCACATTTGTTTTTATGATCCCTATGAGGTGGGCCCCAAGGCTGAAAAGGGCACCAAGGGGAAGCAAGGAAAGGGGTGTGAATATTGGGGGCCACAATAAAGTTTCACTGGGGGTCCCCATGAATTGTAGTTACGCAATTGGTTGGGAGCTATGCCTTACATTCCCAGGTGAGACGGCCCAAAACACCCATCTCAGCCAAGAGCCATCCAGCGTGTGTGCGAGGCTTAATGTGAACCTGAGGCAATTCTCGGGTCAAAACCCAGATACTGTCTATACTTGCCTAAGAAGAGGCAAGAAGGAAGCCTCCCCACATCCTCCTCCAGACACCCGCGGCTGCTCGGGACCCTCCTGAAGATCATGATGATGTGCCTCTTCATGTGTGAGCGTGGCCATGCTGTACCAGCAAGTATGGCTGCGCCTGCACGGTGGAATGGAGGCTCTTATGCAGTAGTGACTCCGGCTTACAGTGCAGGCATGCCCATACTCACACAGGCACAGTACAGCCGCGCTTGTGCATGTAAAGGAGCACGTACCGCGATCAGAAATCCAACAAGCTCTTGTTGGATTTCTTTCAGGGGTCTACAGACGACAACGGTGGGGGGCAGGATAATGTAGGGAGCCTCTGCAGGATCCGGAGGCTTCCTTCTTCTTAGGTAAGCATCTGTTTTCTAACCTTAGGTTCACCTTGGCTGCACTTCAAGGTAGATCAAGTCTGACCAGGGACAAAAGTTTATAGGAAGGGAGCAAAAACATCATAAAAAGTTTAAACTTTAACTTTATTGAACAACCTCCCCAGGCAGCTGTATCTGCTCTACATTCCCTGCACATTGCCAGGCTCATTGGAGTTTTTTTTTTTTTTTCAGAAAGCGGTAGTTACCATAAATGTGGTAGCTATGTGGTCATGTGATTCACACTTAGGGCAGCACAGTGGCGTAGTGGTTAGTGATCTCATCTTGCAGTACCGGGTTCCCAGCTCGAATCCCAATCAGGGCACTATCTGCATAGAGTTTGTATGTAATCCTTGTGTCTACGTGGGTTTCCTCCGGGCACTCCTGTTTCCTCCCACATCCCAAAAACATACAGATAAGTTAATTGGCTTGTTCCTTAATTGGCATTAGACTACAATACATACGCTATGCGATACATACATAGAGATATGACTATGAGCCCTCTGAGGGACAAGTTAAGTGACAAGACAATATACTCTGTACAGCCCTGCAGAAAATGTTGGCACTGTATACCGTAAATAGTAAATGATAATAGCACTTTAACCATCCAATACCTTAAATACTCACCCAATCTCCCTGCTGCTCCTCCCCCTCACTCACATGAAGAGAAAATAACCTCCAGGGGGGCAGAACATGGCCGCAGAGCTCCCTGCAACTGCAAGGCCCCAGCACTAGGGATAGGCGGAAATGCCAATTTCCTATTTCGATGGATTTCCCCTTTCCCAGAGGTGTCTTTTCTACAATTGTGTGAGTTGATCAGCCGCATGGATCAGGCAAATCGTCTGTTATCAGTCACTCATCTAGTTGTTTGCCCCACGTACACACCAAAACCGGCATCCACCAAAATCAAAAGACAATCAGGTGGTTTGGTTGAGTGTGTGTACGGCCTGTAGATGACGGCATCAGTTGAGAGGTCCAGAGGTGCCTCTGTCATTCCTCCACTGGATCAGCTAAATGGCTTTGTGATGTGATCTCTGTGTGCCATTATCATCGTGTCCTCGGCACTTTTACATATAGATTGCTGATTAATTGTTGGGCTAACGATGTACTGACCCCATCCACATAACAATGAGTCCCAGGAGAGCCTGTCCTGCTATCATCCATCTCTGGATGTCCTGACTCCTAACCACTGGTCAAATTACTGTACAGCCTATCAGACAATGCAGAAAACAATGTACAGCAGCCAATCAGAGGCCAGAGAACAATGTACAGCAGCCAATCAGAGTCCATCTTCTACAGGCTTGACTCAAATTGAACTGGAAATCTCTTCCACATGAGCCTATTACTGCAATGTTCAACATGACTGAACAACATTTGTTAACCAATTCACAGCATTTATTCTCTGTATTCCCATACCATTGTTATGCAGAGGTGCTGTGTATTATTATAGCAAGACTTTTTTGTGGGCTACCTAGCTAACCTGTTGCTATTATTGTGTATTCATATAGCACTGACACCTTCTGCAGCACATTACAGAGTACATAGTCATGTCACTGACTGTCCTCAGAGGAGCTTACAATCTAATGCCACCATGTTCGAATGTCCCACAGTCTAATGAGCTTTTTTTTTGGGGGGGGGGGGGAGGGGTGGAAACCACTAACACTACGTATTTATGATGTGAGAGGAAACACACTCGTGATGATCGTAATCAGCTAATTACAATTACGCAAAATTTTGCATACATTTTTGCAATCATGCCTATACGTAATTATGATTTGTAAATTCAATTGATTTCGCATAGTCATTCGTAATTTCACATAAAATTTTGCGTAATTTTTGTGTAATTTTGTGACAACTTTAACAGTGAATAGCAAAGCCCCCATACATGCTATTTATACCAAGATTGCTACATATGTTAAGCAGAATAGTGGGTACAAGTCATAAATAGAATTTTCCAAAAAAGACCTTGTAGTTTTTGAGAAAATCGATTTTAAAAATGCAAAGAAAAAATGTTTTTGAAACTCAGAACAAAAACAGCTTAAAAACCATATTTCTTTGCATTTTTAAAATCGAATTTTCTCAAAAACTACAAGGACTTTTTGGGAAAATTCTATTTATGACTTGTACCCACTATTCTGCTTAACATATGTAGCAATTTTGGTAGCAATGGCATGTATGGGGGCTTTGCTATTAAAGGGAAGATTCAGGGAGAGGTTGAAAAAAATAAAAATACATATCCACTTACCTGGGAGGAGGTGCCCTCGCCGCCGCTCCGCAGGCTCCCGGTGGTCTCCGGTGGCCGACCCGACTTGGCCGGCTGCCAGGTCGGGCTCTTCTGCACTCCAACAACGGGCTCTTCTGCGTCCCACGCGGGCGTGCTGACATCATCGGACGTCCTCCGGGCTGTACTGCGCAGGCGCAGAACTACTGTGCCTGCTCAGTACAGCCCGGAGGACGTCCGATGACGTCAGCGCGCCTACGTGAGGCGCAGATTGGAGCGCAGAAGAGACCGACCTGGCAGCCGGCCTGGCCAGGTCGGGTCGGCCACCGGAAACGACCGGGAGCCTCTGGAGCGGCGGCAAGGGCACCTCCTGCCTGCTACGGGCTGGAGAAAGCCCCAGGTAAGTGGATATGTATTTTTATTTTTTTCAACCCCTCCCTGAACCTTCCCTTTAACCGCTAAAGTCGGCACAAAATTATGTGAAATTTTGCGATATTTACGCGAAAATTTCCTGGAAATGATTAAATATTACTATGACATACGAAATTAATTACGATTTTCTCTGAAATTACGATGCGTAATTGCCAATTTCGATGTGAAATTTCCCATATGCGAAATTTCGGCCCACCACTGATCCTCACACACACACAAGCATACAAAGTCTACACACAAAGTTTCTTGGCTGAGATTTGAAACTAAGACTCCAGTGCCACAAACTGGCAGCCTTTTCACGGTTTTTGATTGGCTAAATGTTTGCTGCAAATCTTTGGATGGGGCCCCCTTTCTCCCCCTCGCACACGTCATGTACAGAAAACGCATGCAGAAACCGACAGATGAGTGTGCTCCCAGCCTCATCTTATTACACTCACTCTGTCCATCTCTGAGAACTGGCTCTGCAGACTCCTCCAGCATCATTACAGTACACAGCACTAAGGGAGGGGTAGAGAGGTTGGGGCTGGGCACTGTACACAAGAGCCTGCTGCACAATGAATAGGGGCTGTCTACAAATCTTTGTCTGCAAAACTTTGTAATGATTTCTTATCAGTGGCTGAGCAGATGCAGTCATTACAACAATTGTGCAGAGAGCAGAAAGTGTTTTCTCTGCGTGCCCTTAGTTGTCAGTCTCTCAGGACAGGGAAAATAAACTTCTCCCCCCATGAGGGCCCCTGCTGCTTCTAAGCCCCCCTGCGACTGTATCCCTTGCAGAGTCTATTGTTATGCCCCTGTTGTGTAATCACCTTAGATACCACTTCTGCATACAAAGATTGGCATTAGATTGGAAATCTGTGCATTTCATAGCTATCTCTGAAGTGTCTGAGAACATCACCCTCTGGTTGCCAGGAGGTGTAGGCTGCACTGCCAGGAAACATGTGACCTGAGGCTGCACAACTTGTGCTGTTTTCTTTTAAGTATTAGTAAGAGTGAATATTCTTTGGTTTACTGACAACATAATAACACGTCCTAAAAATCAACTCCGTTGCAAAAATATATATATTTAATCACATACATACATACATATATATTAAAACTTTGCAGAATATAGCATCTTTATAGTTACATTCAGTATATTACAAACTTTTTAAAAAATCACCCCATTGTGCTAAAAATGATGCCAACATGATCCATCTCAAAGGAGTAAACTCTGCGGCTGCCACCCTGCTGAATGAGTTCCTCGGTAATAACTATGGGAGAATGAAGCCAGGGACAGTATGACTGCCTCATTAGCTTTACCCTTTAAAAAAACAAAAAAAAACAAACAGCAGGGACATGTTTGCTTAATTGCTTGCTTACAAATTCAGTTTAAACCGCCCTCAACTGAGTTTTTCACAAATTTGTAAACTTCCTGAAACCCAACCGGGAACAGGAAACTGGAGTCACTCAAACTGGAACGGCGCCCTTCCCTGCACTGGCTCCAGTTCAGCCATGGCTCCTCCCACATCCTGTTTGGAGTTGTTGGGGAGGGGCAGCTTGGCCATGGCTCCAGTCCACTCCCAGAATGCAGCGTGGCACGGCCCTCCAACCTTAGCAGAAGATTTCTCAACATATTTTCAACAGAAGTTTTGAAAAAAAAAACAAGCGCAGCAGTGAGAAATAGTCATGTGACCGTTCAGAAGATACTGGGGACTTATTTCCCAAGGACCACTATCGCGAAAAAAGTAGGCAGTTAAAAAATGTGACAGATGACAGGTTTTGGGCCAGTCCATCTTTTTAAGGGGGATTCTCGGGGCTTTCTTTGTTTTCAACAGCATTTCCTGAACAACAGTGGCAAAATCTAACTGACATAGGTTATCATTCATAAAGCATTTCCGCATGCGGAAATGCATAAAACAGCTGACTTTACCGAACGCTCGGCAAAGTCAGCATTCATAAAGGCTCTTTCCGCATGAAAAAATGACACTACCGAGCAGAGTGATAAATCACCGCCTTGTGCGGTGATTATCGGAACAAATGTAGCAAAATGTTAATTCATAAAGATCACCGCAAGCGGTGTGAGGTCGGAAAGTACCGCTCCCTCTGATGTGGCGCTACCAATGTAAGTGAATGGAGACACACAGACCTCCCAGGCAGCTGCAGCAGAGCGGAACACGGAGAAATGTATCAACTCAGCAGCTTCCGTGTCTCCGCAACCCTTCCGCCTGCCTACCGCCTGCCTAGTTCGGGGAATCTCCGCACTGCCACCGCACCTGGATACATTTTTATGAATGCCCACCCAGAAGTCTAAAACACCGCCAGCAGTGTTTTCCCGTATTGATTCCCCTTACCGACAGCTCCTTTATGAATGATAGCCATAATAGTGTGCAAGTGGTTAGGGAGGCCGGCTAGTATCTTGCTATTTTGGCAGTTAAACTGCTGTTCAGGAAATGCTGTTGAAAACAAAGAAAGCCCTGAGAATCCCCCTTAAAAAGATGGACTGGCCCAAAACCTGTCATCTGTCATATTTTTTAACTGTCTACTTTTTTCACGATAGTGGTCCTTTAAGCAAAAAGCACTGGAGCAAAAAGGAGCAGTTGCTTAGAGCAACCAAAAAGAACAGTAAACAATAGTGGCATGTTGCGATAGCTTTGCAATTATTTCCATCAACTTAGTTTTTCACATATCATTTATTATGGGTACTGAGTGACAATTTGACACACTATCCATGGAAAGGATTGGTGGGTGAGGTTCAGAGATGGAATTGGGTCAAAAATGTGCAAAAAATAAAAAAGAATGCATTTCCTGTGCACTTGGTTTAAAATTGTAAAAATTTGTGCAAATGAGTCAAAATGCCCGACATGGAAGTTATTGCAGGTTTGTGTAAGCTGAATACATATAAGAATGAGATGCTCTCTCTGTATCTTTGCAGACATCTACTGGTGATATAGGACTTGAGGACAGGAGTGTAACATACTTATGTAGACATCTGCCCCCTTCTGATCAGATTATTATTAATATCGGTTTATAAAGCACCAATATATTCTGTGGCAATGTTAAAAGTAAGAAAAACAGACATGAGGTACAGAATAATACAGACAATGGTGTACGCCAAATATAGACACTGGTACAAAATATACAACTGGTCATTACAGTGACAAATGTAACATGATGAATAAAATGTATAACAAATTCTAAGACAGCACGGATCATCCACAGAGCAATTCTAGGCAGCTGCCTAGGGCTGCGAGAAAATCGAGGGGCCTGGTAGATTCTTCCATCAGCCCCCCCCTCCCCCCCCCCCCCAATCTTACTAAAAAGAAACAGGTGCCTATCAGCGGTGGGTCACGTAGTGCTATATTGCTTAGGGCTCCATTTCATCTTAATCCTTTTCTGCAAGACACAAAAGTGTGAGAGAGCTCGGCCCTGCTTGCAAGGCAGAGGCGAGAGAGGCTCCAGCCTCAGGGCGCAGTGTAGGAGGGGGCACAGGGCGGGGCCAAGGAAGAGGCGAGAGAGACTCCAGCCTCAGGGCGCAGTGTAGGAGGGGGCAGAGGGCGGGGCCGAGGAAGAGGCGAGAGAGACTCCAGCCTCAGGGCGCAGTGTAGGAGGGGGCAGAGGGTGGGGCAGAGGCGAGAGAGGCTCCAGCCTCAGGGCGCAGTGTAGGAGGGGGCACAGGGCGGGGCCGAGGCAGAGGCGAGAGAGGCTCCAGCCTCAGGGCGCAGTGTAGGAGGGGGCACAGGGCGGGGCCGAGGAAGAGGCGAGAGAGACTCCAGCCTCAGGGCGCAGTGTAGGAGGGGGCAGAGGGCGGGGCCGAGGCAGAGGCGAGAGAGGCTCCAGCCTCAGGGAGCAGTGTAGGAGGGGGCACAGGGCGGGGCCGAGGCAAAGGTGAGAGAGGCTCCAGCCTCAGGGCGCAGTGTAGGAGGGGGCACAGGGCGGGCCGAGGCAGAGGCGAGAGAGGCTCCAGCCTCAGGGCGCAGTGTAGGAGGGGGCACAGGGCGGGGCCGAGGCAGAGGCGAGAGAGGCTCCAGCCTCAGAGAGCAGTGTATAAGGGGGCACAGGGCGGGGCCGAGGCAGAGGCGAGAGAGGCTCCAGCCTCAGGGCGCAGTGTAGGAGGGGGCACAGGGTGGGGCCGAGGCAGAGGCGAGAGAGGCTCCAGCCTCAGGGCGCAGTGTAGGAGGGGGCGCATAACTCACTCAGCTATCATTCCCCTATTGTGTTTGAAGCTGAGAAATAAGAAAAGGGGATATACAGCAGTGACTGCAGCCAGATACCTAGAGATTAAGGTGTTGGGGGCCCTGGGGCACTTCTTAGTCTAATAGCAATCAGTGTGTGATGGCTGTGGTGGGCGGGATGGAGGGGCACACTTTGGTGTCTCAGCCTTGGGTGCTGGAGGACCTTGTCCCGGCTCTGCTTGCAAGCTTACAATTTAAATGAATGGATGGGGGGGGGGGGGGGGGACACAAGAGGTGTGGTATATTTTACAATATGTCAGAAAAGTATTGAGATGAAATGGGCCCCTAGCTAAGATAGAAGGTTTTGCCCATTGATGATGGTCACCTGGCTTTTTTTTTAATAAGATTTGGTGGGGGCTAACACCCACCAAACCCCTAGTCTCGCTCCAGGCCCTAGGCAACTGACTAGAATTGCCTTGTGGATGATTCGGCTCTGCAATATGTATACCAAAGGCAGTGTGTTTTTAGGCTATCTAGTAAGGAGCAGAACTTGGCCAGAGGTCGGAGGGAGAATGGCCTAAGTTGGAGTGTATGATTTTTGGGCGAAGCGAGTTTTGAGGGAGCGTTTATCACCTGTGCTTGTGAATCAACCCCAGTTATTCTCAATACACCTGTCAATTCACATATTAACTCCCACAGAAAATTATGGTGACACTGATACCAGCCAGTATTATAGATCAGAGGGGCGCATGTGCAGCCAGCCGGAGGCTCGGACAGACGAGGGGAGATCTTATCACATGGCTTGAAAGTGGCCATTGTGGACTTATAGCTTCACATCCCGGACAAAGGGCTCTTTCTTCCTCGCTCAGCTGGCCATATAGTGTTTCCAGCCTGTATATCTACAATATAGATCCTCATCCTCAGTGTAGAAACTTTTATAAGTATCCTTGTACAACTCTGGACCAATAACACCCATGAATGTACCAGGCTGCTGTATAAAATACTGGGATTGTAATATTCTAGTGAAAGCACCACCAAGGACCACCATTACGAAAAATTGTAAAATTTAAAATAAATGAAGATACATAAATAAATGAAGATACATAAATAAAAGTATGTCTCCCTGAGTGAAATGTGCTATAAATGACTTTTCTCTTATGTTCCAGTCACTTACAGTAGTTAGTAGAAATATTACAGAACTGATAGGTTTTAGACTAGCCCATCTCCTCATGGGGGATTCTCAGAGTTTTCATTATTTTCAAAAGCACTTAGTGAACGGCTGTTGCGCAGTCCAACTGCCAGAATAGTGTGCAAACAGGTGGGGGAAACTGCATCTTTACATAGATTTTTTCCAACGACTGCTTTTGTAAAGCATAACTGAAATACTGAGAATCTCCCATGAAGAGATAGACTAGTCAAGAAACCTCAGTCAGATTTCTACTAACTACTGTAGGTGACAGCAACATAGGAGAAAAGCCATTGTAACAAATGCACTTATTTGTATTTGTTTGTATGTATTTTAAATTTTTCCCAATAGTGTTTGATTGGTTGACCCAAAACATCAAGTCATTGCACCTTCCGATTGGTGGATTGTGAATTGCACATTCCTGTGTAAATCCTACATTAATGATCTTTATTTAATCCCACCTGCAACTCTACAGCCACCTGTGGCCCTCCAGTGCCTTCTCTGTACGGTCCTCTGAGCAATCTCTGTATACTTTACCTGACTTCTCACAGAGCTTTCTTTGTTGTCACCCAACCTCTCTGCGCCCTGTTGGGTGACTCACAGGCCGTGGCTCCATCACTTCTGTCTTTGGTCATTTTCAGCTCCCACGTTCTTCTCACAATGAGCTCAAGTTACATATTGTAAAGAAATGGAACTTTTAAATAATACGGCTTTAGGTTCAGACACAATCCAGCCCCTGTCTATCCAGTGTACCTAAATCCTATTACCGCTTAATGCAGACAGCTGGGGGGCCGCTGCACCAAGACCGGCCAGTCGGAGGCAAGGATAATAATCGGCTGTGGGTTTTTTGGAGGGACTCGTCCAATGATCACTGCAGGAAATGTATAGAGGCAGGGCCGCCGTTAGACCATCACAGGGGATAGAGGTGTATGGGGCCCCAGGGATTCTGGAGCCCAGCCAGGGGGATCTACCATGATGAAGCAAAGTGAAGCACATGAAGGCACTTATCAGACACTTGACCAGAGCTGCAAGTTTTGAGGGGGTTGCTTGCTGGTATTATATAGATTCTGAATGCGCTTTGAGTCCTACGGGAGAAAAGCGCTTTACAAATGTTATTTGTTGTTGTTGTTGTTGAATGTCATTGAATAGTAGCTGTCCCTCAGGCATGAGATGGTTTCCTGACGAGGTAGAAATTGCTTGATCCAGCGATTAGCGCCTCATATCCTCTGCTGTACTGTGAAAACTCGGTATTGGGTTCTGAGGCCATCAATTCCTTAAAGGGCCTCTAATGAAATCCCAGCCATGGGTGGGTTATGAGGCTGGAACCACTGAGGGGGTATGGAGGGAACATAATGAATTGTAACGTGTAGCCCTTTTCCTAAAAGGACCTTATATCTTACACCGCTGTGGTGACGCTGGAGCGACACACCATGTGTGTGCAGTAAAAGTAGGCGTTAAGTCATCATGAACCATCATGGCTGATGGGAGATCACGTGACCTTTTGTACGTATCTTATTAGTTCTTCCTCCAGCCGTTGCAGATCAGAACCCAGACTATGCATTTTGTACAACATGCTAATGACCAGCTCTCTAAACTATGGTTATGTCAAGGCCACTATGCCAGATGCAATATGGAAACTCTGTTAAAGGCAACCCAAGGTGAGAATGAAATCGATGTTGCCATATTTATTTTCTTTTAAGCAATGCTAGTTACCTGGCTGTCGCAGTAATCCTCTGCAGCTAATACTTTTAGACGTAGACCCTGAACAAGCATGCAGATCAGATTTATGACTCAAGTCTGCCTGGATTAGCTTCATGCTTGTTTCTGGTGTGATTCAGGCACTACTGCAGTCAAAGAGATCAGCAGGGCTGCCAGGCAACTGGTATTGTTTAAAAGGAAATAAATATGTCAGCCTCCATATTTCTCTCACCTCAGGTTCACTTTAATCTCATATCTCTTGGAGGACCTGATGGTGCTGGAAGATACTGCAGTTAAAGCCTACACTCAGACTTAGGCACGGTAGGCAAGTGCCTAGAGTCAGTTGGCATTCGGTAGCCCCTTGTCCACTTCCTTGTGGTGTCTGCTGCTCCATCACATCCCAATTCAGACGTTTTATGAGGAAGTGAACAAGTATACATTGCTGCACATATATTGGCTGTTTGTATAGCCTCTGGGGGTGTCGCCTAGGGTGTGGCTGTGGGTGGCATCTGCTAAGGGGCGGGGACAGATCTTCTGTGCCAATAGGCCCTTGAGATCTAAATTCCCCCATGAATAGAACTTTATTTGAAAGTAACAGTGCCTAGAAACTTTTTGTGAATAAAAGTAGATGTGTTTGCTAAATAAAAAAGCAGAAATATCTGCTGTACCAATTTATAGATTCTTATCTCCTGCTTAACAGTAACTAGCTGCTTGCTCTTCCCCCCCACAGAGGATTTTGGCTATGATAGGCCATTGCCTAACAAGTCAGGAGGGAGGTGTGGCTTCAGCCAACAGAGCAATTGTTCTTCCCTTGCATGATCATGTGACCAAAATGGGAGTGTCTCAGATTTTTTTGGTGTGGCAGCTGAGGAGGAGGTGAAGATCCTGGCACCTGTTTCCCTCCTTGAGGGGTAATACTCGACTTTTTAGCCTTTACAGGTGCACTTTTGTGTCCGGCTATACCTGTGTTGCGTGCTTTATTTTTATTGGGCTGGATGGAGGGTTGGGTGAGGGGCTGTAGTAGCTGGATGCGTAGTCCCCAGAATTCTGCAAAACATCAAGTAAAAAAGAAGGGTCATGTTTAACTAAGGCAGAGTAGAACCTTAAAGGGCAAATACACCAAAACAAAGAGGCCCTGTAGTGCGGAGCAGTGCTTTTCAGCGCTGCTAGATTTGGGCGCAGCCAGCGCCGCCATAGACTGTAATGGGAATCAGTCTATAGCGGCGCTCAGTGAGTCAGAAGACGGAGCCGAAGTTGCTTAAAAAACACAATAATTCGGCCTCCAGCAATCGCTGGAAGCCGAATTATTTCATTCCCCCACTATCCATGTCGGCCTGGAGGGGGAATAGTAATTAAAACGCCCCGGACTTGTGCAGAAGCAGGACCAGCCATTTAACAGCTGGATCCTGCGCCCAAGTCTACCAGCGCCGTATTCAAATGTACGCCTGTAGTGACATATTGGGCTTGATTCAGTAAACGGTGCTAACCCAGTTAGCACGCCTAAAGACATTGGGCGTGATAACTAGGGTGCTAACTGGGTCAGCACTGTTTACTAAATTTACATTGCGCGCAAAGTCCCACACTGAAAACTTTGCGTGCCCACAGCGCGGTGTGCGCAAAATGTCGCATCGCGGTGCGACGAAAACGGTGCGTTGATGCGCCTATAAGGTCGCATTGCGTGCGACTTTAACGTCACATGGTGTGACATTAAGATCGCACCCAATGCGACCTTATAGGCGCATCGGGTGCACTGTTTTCGCGGTGCGCGCGCAAAGTTTTGCATGCGGGACTGTGCGCGCGATGTGAATTTAGTAAAGGGTGCTAACCCAGTTAGCACCCTAGTTATCACGCCTAAAGTCTTTAGATGTGAATTTATCATGCCTAAACTAACTTTAGGCATGATATAGGGCTTTTCACAGGCGTGCTAACACTTAGCACGGTTTACTGATATGAGCCCCTAGTGGAATGCAGTAAATTATTCAGGCTACCCACTTTTACTGTAATTATCAGCATCAGAAACCAGTGGCGTATGTAGAGGGGTACAAGCATGGCTAGTGCCATGGGCGCTACAGTGCTGCACTACAATACTGGGGGATGCCTTTCACTACCTATACTGGGGGAGCTATTTATTCTGGGGGACACTTACACTTCTCATAAGCTTTACTGGGGACACACCTCTCACCACCTATACTGGGGGCATCTCTCTCTACCTATACTAGGAGATATATCTCACTACCTATACTGGGTGGGTAATCATACTGGATGTATACCTGTCATTACCTATACTGGGGAGGGGGGGCTATTTATCCTGGGGGACACTTCTCATTGGATTTAATGGGGGACACCTCTCACCACCTATACTGGGGGGACTACTTATACTAGGAAATATCTCTCACTACCTACACTGGGAGGGGTGTGGGGGTAATTATACTGGATGGATACCTCTCACTACCTATACTGGGGGGGGGGCACTTATACTGGGAGACACTTCTTACTGCCTATGTTTGGGGGGAGGGCTACTTATACTAGGAGACATCTCCCACTACCTATACTTGGGGGGGGGGGGGGGGGAGGAAAATCCCGGATGAATACCTGTCACTACCTATACGGGGGGGGGGGGGGGCTATTTACAGTGGGGGACACCTCTTACTGCCTATATTTGGGGGTAGGGCGACTTATACTGGGCGACAAATCTCACTTCCTATACTGAGGGGACACCTCCCACTACCTATATATGGGCCCATTCACATTAGAAGTGCTTTTCTGAGCGTTTTGCGATTGATTAGCGTTTTTTAAAATCGCTCCCATTCATTTTCATTAAAATCGTGGAAAAATCGCTGCAAATTTCGCATACGTGATTGCGAAAATCGCAGCGATTTATCCATGATTTTTTACCGCAATTTGAATGAAAGTGAATGGGAGCAAATTTAAAAAACACGAATCAATCGCAAAACGCTCAGTAAAGCGCTTCTAGTGTGAATGGGCCCTAAAAAAGTTTTATACATACCTGGGGCTTCCGCCAACCCCCTTGGCGCTGATTAGTCCCTCGCCATCCTCCTCCACTGCCTGCTGCCTCCGCAGACTGGCACGGTAACTGTGGGAGTCAGGGGCTTACTGCGCAGGCATCAAACGCTCCCAGGCCCAGGAGCGAGACGGGGGAGCACGCTTGGCCGCCCTGTGCCGACTGGCCCCGACTTGCCAAATTTCCCGGCTGGATTGTGGAGGCTGCAGGCGGTGGAGGAACGTGACAAGGGTGCGATCAGGCCGAAGAGGGCTGCAGATAGCCCCAGGTATGTATAAAACTACTTTTTTTTTCTTTCGTCTCTGGTAAACTGAGTGCATCTATCGTTACCTACACTGGTGGACTACTTATACTATGGGAGGGACACCTCTTACTCCCTATGTGGAAGGGCGATATTATACCAGGGAGACACCTCTAAATACCTCTGGCTACCTATACTAGGGTACTACTTCTCAGAGCCGGGACAAGGCCCTCCAGCACCCGAGGCTGAGACACCAAAGTGCGCCCCTCTATCCCGCCCACACCAGCCGCCACACACTGATTGCTATTAGACTAAGAGGCTCCGCAGGGCCCCAACACCTTAATCTCTAGTTATCTGGCTTGCAGTCACTGCCATGTATCCCGTTTTCTTATTTCTCTCTGCTTCAAGCAAAATAGAGGAATGGTAGGTGAGTGAGTTGTGTGCCCCCTCCTACACTGCGCTCTGAGGCTGGAGCCTCTGTCGCCTCTGCCACGCCCGGCCTTTCTACCTTTCAGGACTTATACTGGGAGGCTAACTCTAGCAACTTATACTGGGGGGGGGGGGGGGATGCAATTTCAGTGTTTGCCATAGGCGCTATATTACCAGATACGCTCCTGTTAGAATTACTTCCTAATTCTATGCAGATTTCTCCTCCCAGAGCATAGCATTTCTACTATCTTTGGAACACTGAGTATACAAACACTGAGTATACAAACACTGAGTATACAAACATGCAAACACTAAGTATACAAACATTCCATAGTGATGCACCCGTCAGCAGTAAAGATGTCACTACCTGCGATGAATTTCAGAATGCAAAACAAGGAGAAGGAAGAGGAGAGATTCTACAACAGGCAAACACTGACTAAATGGTTTATAAAGGAATATTGTAAGAAAATAAGCAATTTTATTTATTTAATTATTTTCACTACAGTTTCTCTTTAACCATTTAAGGACCGTGGGGTTAAACCCCCCTAGTGACCAGGCCTTTTTTTTTTTTTATCAAAATAGACCATTGCAGCCTTAACCACCTGAGCGGTCTGGACGAGCTCAGCTCGTCCAACACCGCCGGAGGTCGCCGCTCAGGCCCTGCTGGGCCGATTTTCATCAAATAAAAAGCAGCACACGCAGCCGGCACTTTGCCAGCCGCGTGTGCTGCCTGATCGCCGCCGCTCTGCGGCAATCCGCCGCGAGCAGCGGCGAAAGAGGGTCCCCCCAGCCGCCTGAGCCCAGCGTAGCCGGAACAAAAAGTTCCGGCCAGCGCTAAGGGCTGGATCGGAGGCGGCTGACGTCAGGACGTCGGCTGACGTCGATGACGTCACTCCGCTCGTCGCTATGGCGACGATATAAGCAAAACAAGGAAGGCCGCTCATTGCGGCCTTCCTTGTTTATTCTGGGCGCCGGAGGCGATCGGAAGATCGCCTCCGGAGCGCCCTCTAGTGGGCTTTCATGCTGCCAACTTTCAGTTGGCTGCATGAAATAGTTTTTTTTTTATTTAAAAAAAACCCTCCCGCAGCCACCCTGGCGATTTAATCAGAACGCCAGGGTGGTTAAAGTGAACCTCCGGACTAAAAATCGACTCAGCAGCACTGAAAAGGCCTGGTGTTTTTTTAACAGTTTCACAGCATCAGAACTTTGTTTCTCTTATACAAGCCTCATTTTTAGCTGCACAGAAGAAAACTGCCCGGGCTTTTTTCCCCTGATGCTGTGCAAAGCCTGATGGGACTTTTGATGTTGTTGTTCTCGTTCTGCTGTTTTGGTGCAATTTTTTTTTTTTACATGTTGAATTTGACATTTCAAGCCTAGTGTGTGCAGCTGGGAGGGGTATTCAGGACACAGGACAGTTAGAACTGTGTCTCCTGCTCCTTGTCACCTCCTTTCAACCAAAAAGATGGCTGCCCCCATGACAAAGATGACAGCCCCCATGAATCACAAACATTTGCCTGTTCTTTTAAAACAGGGTGGGTAAGGCCTCGTTCACATCTGCTGCGCTGAAAAACGTGTTAAAGCGCATGGTAAAAAACGCATGCGCTTGTGCGCGCTTTAGTCCGCGTTTCTGTGCGTTGCGCTGCGCTTCTTTAAAGCACGTTTTGCTTACTGTAGCAGCAGCAGTTGTCAATAAAACTTTGTTTTTGTATGTAAATGTATTTTTTTCTCCAATTAGGGGTAAAAAACGCATGCGCTTCTATGCGCTTGTACGCGCTTCTATGCGCTAAAAAAGCGGACCCATTCACTTGCATTGCTGTGCGCTTTACAGCTCAGCGCACAGAAATGCATGCAACCCTACGTTTCTGTAACGCTGCTCAGCGCAGCGCATAGATGTGAACCAGCTACATTTAGTTACATGGAAAAATCAATACCTTGCTGAACGCACAGGGCAATGCGCTGTGGAAATCGCACAGAAACGGCCCTGATGTGAACGAGGATTATATTACCTATCTATTCTAATTAACATAACTAATGTAACTTGATGACAGTATGTTTGTCTAGGCTGAATTTTCCCTTAAGGCCAAGCTGCAGGGCCGTACAACTCAGCACACAAGAGCTTTCTGTTGGTGGGGTCTGATCGCTCCCAGGTTGTTTGTTTATTTATTTTTATATAAATATGAATTCATTTTTTTTTATTAACCTTTAATTTTTTTATTTATTTTGCCTAGGTCCCTCCCTCCCAGCGGCAGCCTATGACAGTGGATCGCTTCTGTCTCCCCCAGGGTTTCACCCTTTAACAGTTTGGGATAGTGAAGGTGCAGCGGAGCTCCGTCATCATCAGAGCGGAGATGCGGGCGTATCGGCGCGCACCATCTCCTGAAAACCCCATAGGAACCCATTCACGCCAATCGGTGTGGAGTGGTCCTGGGGCTGCCGCACTGTGCTCACGCCAATCGGCTTGGAGCTGTCGGCAAGAGGTTAAAAGGAACCTAAAGCGATAGGGATATAGCAGCTGCCTTATTTATTTCCTGTTAAATAATGCATATTGCCTGGCTGGCCTGCTGATCCTCTGCCTTTAATACTTTTAACCATAGACTCTGAGCAAGCATGCAGATCAGGTGCTCTGACTGAAATCTGACTGGATTAGCTGAATCAGAGATAAATATGGCAGCCTCGCTTTAGGTTCCCTTTAAATAACTGTGAATTGTGCGAGCTCCTGTCATACAGGGCGTAACTAGAAATCACTGTACCCCAATCGATACTGTGGATGGAGCTCCCTTTGCATAATTCCTTATCAGTGGCTGAGCAGATGCAGTCATTAGAACAATTGTGCAGAGAGCAGAAAGCTTTTTCTCTCTGTGCCCAGACTCCTCAAGCATCACTACAGTACACAGCACTTGGGGAGGGGTAGAGAGGCGGGGGGCTGGACGTGGTACACAAGAGCCTGCTGCACACTGAATAGGGACTGTCTACAATTCTTTGTCTACAAAACTTTGTAGGATTCCTTATCAGTGGCTGAACAGATACAGTCATTAGAACAACTGTGCAGAGAGCAGAACGTTTTTTCTCTCCGTGCCCTTAGCTGTCAGTCTCAAGGAACAGGGAAAAGAAACGTCTCCCCCCACACTGCCCCCTTATGGCTTCTGACCCCCTGTGGCCGCATCCCTTGCAGGGTCTATTGTTACACCCCTAGTTATGCAGCCAGTTGTCCCCAGAAATGTCAGTTGAGCCACTGAGATCTGCGCGTCCTCCGCCACCGTCCCCCGCCACCCCTGCCCCACAATACTCTCCCATTTCTTTCTTCATTAGCTCAGCAGAATAACTTTCCTTCTAAACCGAGAACTCGCCGTTCCGTTAGTGTAAACACGTGTGATCGCTATAATAACCCGTGATTAAAGGGAGGCTTAGAAGCACTTCCTTTGAAGTGGCGTATCTGCATATGACAATACTCAGACAGGGGTCAAGCGAGAAGTCTGAGGCTCCCGAGATCTGTCAGATAAAAGGATCATCTTCCACATGAAATGAACATCTGATACGTGTGACAGAAGTGGAGCATCTTCTACGTGGCGATGCCACCGGATTACAGGAAGCATTGGGCTTATTCTGTGCATAGTTATCAGGTATGTATCCAAAGAGTCTTCTCTGTATAGATGGCCAGGGACATGCTAATACATATGACTCGCATGCAAATTGTATGCAGCCTGGACAATGAAATGCACTTCCTGACGTGTTAAACGACCTTGAACTGAAAATAAACAAATCATATGATAATCAATTGTATCTACAGTCTTCAGCCTTAAAAGGACTTTCCTGGAATCCAACTGTTTTATTTTGTGTTTAAAAGCTAAAAAAAAAAATAAAAAATAAAAAAAGTAAGTTTAACCACTTCACCTCCAAGGGTTTTTCCCCTTAAAAAAACAGAGCAATTTCACCTGTCAGCGCTCCTTCCATTTATTCGCCTATCACTTTATTACTACTTATTACAACAAAACAATCAATGGCCTCAATTCACTAAGATCATGCTGGAGATAATAAGGCAAGAGAAAACTTACCACTGCACAGTAATAGAGTTATCTTATCTCTTCATTCCTTGCGTTACCTCCTCTGTAGTTAAGTTACCTCCTCTGTAGTTATTTTCACACGCAGTTAATGAACAGCCTGTCTTTAACTCTGAAGTTATTTTAAGGATTAAAGAGTTAACTTAAAGACAGAAGAGTTAACTTTAGGTTTGCCTGAGGTAAAATGTTTCCTGAATACTACATGCCTTATCACCATGGTAACAACTCTAAAAGAGTTATTAAAGACAGGAGATAAGCTTAGTGAATTGAGGCCTATATCTTGTTTTTTTCCGCCACCAGTTAGGCTTTCTTTGGGGGGGGGGGGGGGTACTTTTTGTTAAGAATGATTTTATTCTATGTTTTAACAGGATAAATAAGAAAAAAATCATTATTTCTCAGTTTTCGGCCATTGTAGTTTTAAAATAATACATGATACCATAATTAAAACCCACACAATTTATTTGCCCATTTGTCCCGGTTATTGCAACGTTTAACATTTTTCCCTAGTACAATGTATGGCGCTAATATTTTATTGGAAAATGAAGGTGCATTTTTTTTCAGTTTTGTGTCTATCACTAATTAGAAGCCCATTATTTAAAATGTAACAGTAATATACCCCCTTGACATACATATTAAAAAAAAGTTCAGTCCCTAAAGTAACTATTTATGTATTTTTTTTAAATATATATATACACACCGTATATATATATATATATATATATATATATATATATATATATATATATATACAAAAAATGTTTCAGGGCAACTATTGAGATGTGTGGGAGGTAAGGGGTTCATTTTAAATGTAAAAAAAAAAGTCTGCTGATGAAAAGAATGTATGTAGATGTAATTTTACTATTTGGCCACAAGATGTCCTCGCGCATAACGTTTCTGTGCATAGTATTACTATGCAAGCAGGAAGTAATGCGTGGACGTGTAAGTATCGATACCTGTGATTGACGATGCCATCTCATTGATGGGGCAGTCATTCACATGGGGTCTTAGATCAATAAATGGGAACTGTGTTCTCATCCATTGATCTCCCGTCTAAGGATCGACAGCGATAATGAGCACGGGAGCGCGTGGGGGGGAGCGGGAACGGGGTAGCTACGTACCTGCACAGAGTTATGGCATTTTGCAGGGACGTAGTTACTCGTCCCAAGGAGGGGAAGTGGTTAAAGTAACAGTGAAGCGAGAAAAAAAAAACGTGTGAGATAATTAATTGTATGTGTAGTACAGCTAAGGAATAGAACATTATTAGTATAGAAAAGAGTATCATATTTTTATTTTCAGTTATATAGCTTTTTTTTAACATTGCATCATCTTGTGATATTTGCAGTTTACAAACCACACTTTGTGTTTTAAATCACAAAACAGAGCAAAGCTAATGGCGCTTTGAACTTCCCTGCAGTAAAACCTTACCTCACACTGGGCTTGATTTACTAAGACAAATAGCATGCCTTATCTGAGTTAACACACCTTATCAGGGTGAGCGCTACAAACTTATGCCTGCTATTTGGCAATGACGAGAGCTCCATTCGTCTTGCCCTGAGTCCCTGCAGGTTCGTAGCGCTCACTATCCTACTCTGATAAGGCGTGTTAACTTTGATAAGGCATGCTATTTGCCTTAGTGAAGGAAGCCCTGGTCTCTGACTGTTTCTGTGATGTATAAGTGCTTCAGAAAATAGGACAGTCTCTGACCCAAGTTGGGTCAGTCAGAGAAGCTCTTTTGCATAGATATCAACTGAAGTTTCTTATCTCTTCCTGTACTAGAAACCATAGGAGACTCCTTTCTTTGCTACTAATGTTCTATTTCTTAGCTGTACTACACACACAATTCATTATTTTCACTTCAGATTCCCTTTAATGTGATTATTGTCTCAGCTGAGTGACACAGTAAATTCAAGTTGTACAGCACCTATTTTGAACTATTGACATTTTTAACCTAACCCCGACATTTCTTTGCCAAGCAAAAGTTTTATGGGTTGTAATTAGTTATCAGTGAGTGTTACTATAGTCCAGTCTAGTCCCACGAAAGAGAAAATGTAATTTGCATACCTGAATCTTTAACCTTTACACTGAGAAAAAAAAGAAAAAAGATACAGCGTAGTACTATATTGGAATGGTACTATACATACACATGATTAAAGGGGCCCATACACTCAGCCAATTTTCTGGCCGACCGATCGATCAAAATCGATCGATCGATTGATCGGTTGGCCAATTGACCGATCGACGGCTGAATTCGATCGATTTCGATGGATTTCCATCGAACTGGCAGGGTGGAAAATCTAGGTCGATCTGATGAGATTGATTATCGTTTTGCATTGGCCCTAATGGAAATCTGATGGCAAAAAAATGCCATCAGATCGAATTTCAATAGATTTCAAACTGAAATCTATTGGAATTCTATCCTAGTGAAAAATGTTCTAAAAACACATCAGATAGATCATCAGATGCATTTCTTATCTATCTGCTGCCAATCTGACGAGTGTATGGGCACCTTTAGTCATCATGTCACTTCAGGTACCCTCTAAGTTTGCACACTTCCTGGAAATGTCAGCACCTCCCTGACCATCTTAAGGCCCGGTTCACATTAGCGGTGGCCGTCCGGAATCGCCGTGCAGGAGCCGCACCGCTTGCAGAACGGACGGAACGGACGCACGGCATAGCAATGAAAGCCTATGCGTCCGTTCACATGCGTCCGTTCTGCCGGACCGGATCCGGGCCGGATCCGGACTCCGGCCTCCGTTCCAACATGCGCTATTTTTTGATCCGGCTCCTCCGGCAGCCGTATCCGGGGCGGAGCCGGACTGCACCATCTGGCCAATACAAACCAATGGGAACCGGAGAGCGCACAACACACTGGCTGAGAAATCCGGATGTTCTACCCCACTTCCTATGCGGATTGTTGCGGCGATATTGGATGGGGACACATGGGCAAGCATTTTGGAGTGGAGCAGCACAGCTGGATCCGGATCCGGAGATGTTGGCAGCATGTCGCAGGTGGAGGTGAGTGCTAAACAGCAGAGGGCCTGATTCCACAGGTCCCCCTTCTGCTGACCTCCCAGACCCCAGCATTTTTTTTGTTTTTTACGTTACTTTTGCCAAACGGATCCGGATCGCATCCTGATGAACACCTGATGCAACCTGACCGGATCCGGATCGGATCCGGATCAGAACCGTACGGTTCCGATCCGGATCCGGTCCGGATCCGGTCAGGTCATCCGGTCCGTTTGGCAAACAACCGCAAGTGTGAACCGGGCCTTACTCCAGCAATGTAAAGTGATGCTTCTGAACCTGGATGTGCAGCCAAAGCCTTAGCCTGACCACAGAGAAGACATGTTGTATGAAAGCCCCGATTGGCACCGGGGAACTCACCATGATGTAGGAGCCCATAGAGATGGACGAGTTGCGGTACATGATGTTGTTGACGGTGAAATAGGCCGGGTCATCTGGTGACAGTGTGTTTCCCGACACCTGCAGGGGTGGAAGCAAAGTTGTGGGATTGGAAAGGAAGAACATAGGTTTCAGTTATGTTTTTCTCCTTTCCTGGGCTTTCTTGTGTCACTTCAATGCCTTCAACCCTGTACAACGTCCCTCTCCCATGTGCAACCCCGGAGCTCCCCTCTACTACGCAAACATGCCTTTCATATACAGCAGGCCTTTCCCACCCCCAGCCCTAGGTGCGCACTGGGCTACAGTAACCATAGTCTGTGGCTTATGTTGTCTTTTCTGAAAGGGAAAAAGTGGAACTGTAAAAAGAATTTCTTACCGTGCGGAGAACATCTTTATGTTGAGGTTTCTTCTCTTCTGCTTGGAATAAAAACAACAGTGTGTCACTACATAGCAGAAGCTTAAAGGACAACCGAGGTGACATGTGACATGATGAGATAGACATGTGTATGTACACAGTGGCGTAGCTACAAACCTCTGGGCCCCGATGCGGAATCTGGATGTGGGCCCCCCCCCCCGGCAACAACAGCCCCCCCTCCCCCGACAACACCCGACGGATGCACACACATATCAAAATCCCTATAGCCAGCTATAGGTACCCCCAGTATAGGTAGTCAGGCATAGGTAAGCCAGTATAGTTGCCCCCGGTATAGGTGAGATAGGCAGGCGCTGCCGGTATAAGTTAGATAGATAGGTGCCCCCAGTACAGGTTAGCTAGGTGGGTGCCTCTAATATAGGTAGCCAGAATAGTTGCCCCCAGCGTAGGTTAGATAGGTAGGTGCCCCCAGTATAGGTTAGTTAGGTAGGTGCCTCCAATATAGGTAGCCAGTTTAGTTGCCACCTGTATAGGCTAGCTAGGTGCCCCCAATACAGGTTAGATAAGTAAGTGCCCCCAGTATAGGTTAGATAGGTAGGTGCCCCCAGTATAAATTAGATTAGGTCGGTGCCCCCTAGTATAGGTTAGATTAGGTAGCTGCCCCCCAGTATAGGTTAGATTAGGTAGCTGCCCCCCAGGATAGATTAGGTAGCTGCCCCCAGGATAGATTAGGTAGGTGCCCCCCAGTGTAGGTTAGATGAGGTAGCTGCCCCCCAGGATAGATTAGGTAGCTTCCCCCCAGGATAGATTAGGTAGCTGCCCCCCAGGATAGATTAGGTAGCTGCCCCCCAGGATAGATTAGATAGCTGCCCCCCAGGATTAGGTTAGAATAGGTAGGTGCCCCCCAGGATAGATTAGGTAGCTGCCCCCCAGGATTAGGTTAGATTAGGTAGCTGCCCCCCAGGATAGATTAGGTAGCTGCCCCCAGGATAGATTAGGTAGGTGCCCCCCAGTATAGGTTAGATTAGGTAGCTGCCCCCCAGGATTAGGTTAGATTAGGTAGGTGCCCCCCAGGATAGATTAGGTAGCTGCCCCCAGGATAGATTAGGTAGGTGCCCCCCAGTATAGGTTAGATTAGGTAGCTGTCCCCCAGGATTAGGTTAGATTAGGTAGGTGCCCCCCAGGATAGATTAGGTAGCTGCCCCCAGGATAGATTAGGTAGGTGCCCCCCAGTATAGGTTAGATTAGGTAGCTGCCCCCCAGGATTAGGTTAGATTAGGTAGGTGCCCCCCAGGATAGATTAGGTAGCTGCCCCCAGGATAGATTAGGTAGGTGCCCCCCAGTATAGGTTAGATTAGGTAGGTGCCCCCCAGGATAGATTAGGTAGCTGCCCCCAGGATAGATTAGGTAGGTGCCCCCCAGTATAGGTTAGATTAGGTAGCTGCCCCCCAGGATTAGGTTAGATTAGGTAGGTGCCCCCCAGGATAGATTAGGTAGCTGCCCCCAGGATAGATTAGGTAGGTGCCCCCCAGTATAGGTTAGATTAGGTAGCTGCCCCCCAGGATTAGGTTAGATTAGGTAGGTGCCCCCCAGGATAGATTAGGTAGGTGCCCCCCAGTATAGGTTAGATTAGGTAGGTGCCCCCCAGGATAGATTAGGTAGCTGCCCCCCAGGATAGATTAGGTAGCTGCCTGTCCCCATAATGGAGGGGGGGGGCCGCAGCCGCGGGGAGGGCAGCCCGACCTCTCCCTCCCTTCCTCTCCCCGGGGCCCCCCCTCAGATGCAGAGTAAGCGGCTAACGGAAGCGCTATAGGCAGAACTCACCTCCGTCCCTGGTTCCAATCGCCGCTGATCTCCTCTCTGGCTGGCTCTGCATAGATGCTTACACACGCAGCTTCCTGTTTAGCCGGAAGCTGCGTGTGTAACAACATCTATGCAGAGCCAGCCAGAGAGGAGATCAGCGGCGAGTGGGACGCAGGGAGGTGAGTTCTGCCTATAGCGCTTCCGTTAGCCGCTTACTCTGCATCTGAGGGGGGGGCCCGGGGAGAGGAAGGGAGGAAGAGGTCGGGCTGCCCTCCCCGCGGCTGCGGCTCCCTCCTACCAGCGCGAACGGGCGCATGGCCCTCCAAACGGAGATGGGCCCCCCGGGCCCCTCCCCCGCCTCCTCAGGAGCCGGGCCCGGTCGCCAAGGCGACCGCTGCGACCACGGGCCCTACGCCCTTGTATGTACAGTGCCTAGCACACAAATAACTAGACTGTCTTCCTTTTTTTCTTTCTCTGCATGAAAAAGTTAAAATCCGGTATGCAAGTGACAGTTTCTGTCTGGGTAGGGACCGGGTTGGACTGGGTCAGGCTATAGCATAACCCTCACTGATAAGTAATTACAGCCATAAAACACTTTCCTGTCAGTAAATGGCTTCCTGGAGCAGGAAAGAGATAAAAAGTGTCAATAATTCATAGATTTCAGCTCTGGCATACTTCAATGAAGGTGTCATTGAGCAGAGACAATGAAACAGTAAAAACTAGATTTAAATATAAAATAAAAGTATGGGACATCTAAAAAAGTCCTTTATAGGAGACTGATGATAGATACAATTGTTTTTCTCATCAGTTTATTTTCACCTCGGATGTCCTTTAAATCCTGTTCTTTAAAGCGGTATTGTCACCATAAAAATCAAATTTAAACAGCAACTGGTCTGGGTGTATTAAGTGATAAGGATGCTAATCCTGCATTCAAAACTTGCAAAACTTTTTCTGCTGTTATGGTTTGTAGTTATCACATACTTTAGGAGCACTGGCCCTAGTGCCAAACAGTGCCAACCAGTTGAATTCTGGGAGTTCTTTTTATCTATAATATCCTCTTCCATTAATTTCCCTGCCTAGCTGCTTATCAGAAACACCCTCTTGTCACTTGTGTTTACAAGCAAGGCTGAGGTGACTCAGCGATTGGAGGATAAGACAGTGCAGTTCCTAGTATACACCTCAGTGGGAGTGTCTGAAGACTCTGGGAGGAGGGCAGCTAATGAATGCACAATGAGAAGGAGAAGGGAGGGGGGGAAACAAGAGTCAGGGAGGATAGGATGTCAGTGTTAGCTTGGCAAGGCTGCCTAGAATAGGATTTTCTGCTTTTCCTTTATAAAATTCACAGGAATCATTACATGGATAGCACAATACATCTGTTATGTAAGTAGAAGTAGTATTTATCTACTTATATATGTGTTTTTTATTTCTAGGTTAGCATGAGTGTCGCATGTTTAAATACGGTATATTCCACAGCATATTCCAAACTAACGCCACATTATGGTCCCTTCTCCGCCTGCCATTTGTGCTGCGAGATTCTCCAATAAACTCATTCCAGCAGATTTATCAAATCCAGTACAAGGAAGAATCGGAGCAAAGATGGAGCAGATGCCAAGATCAAGGAGCAAATGTTCCACATTTGCATGTGTTTTGCTTAGTAATGATCATAACCTGCTAATTACGATCACACAAAATTTTGCGTAATTTTTCGCAATTAGGCTATACATAATTACGATTTAGACGTTCAAATGATTTTGTGCAATCCATTCATAATTTTGCGTAATTACTAAAATTTTCACATAATTCCATGCCAAATTTAGCGGTTAATAGCAAATCCCCCATACATGCTATGGTCATCAAACTTGCTACGTATGTTAAAGGGCATCTGACTTGAGAGGATTATAGAGGCTGCCATATTTATTTCTTTTTAGACAATACCGGTCGCCCTGCTCGTCTATTTGGCCTAAGTAGTGTCTGAATCACACCAGAAACAAGCATGCAGCTAATCTTTTCAGATCTGATAATAATGTGGATATACACAGGAAAGAGTTAATTCTCCTATGGGTGTACTAGTAGACCCAAGCACTTTTAAAAATGGGCTCTAGGTCTGTTTGCAGACAGAGCGCACAACCGCCGCATGCCCATCCGCCCGCAAGTCCCAACGGCTGTCTGGGTCCGTGCTGTGCACATGCGCAGTAGCTGAAAGCATGGACCCAGCTACACAGAGACAGTGTACGCAGGGACACTTGTCTCTTATTAGGTAGGATTCATTAACCCACCCTTAAATGAAATTTTTTAAATGTGTTAGTTGTTTAAATTTGCAGCTGGCTAGGAATTTCAAAAAAAAAAAAAAAAAAGGCATTTAGTCTAAGTTGATGTATTTTTCTGGTTTGGACTTTATATGCATCCACTTGGATAAATTTCTCTTCCTGCAGGGGGAACTGGCTGCAAAGAGCAGGAACAAATATTGCTTGTTTTCCACACTTGTCCTAACTGAGTGACTGGCAGTGGGAGGAAGCTCTGACACACCGGGTCTTGAGAGAGTACCTGAGTCCCTCCCTTATAACCCTGCCTCCTGGAATGTCCTGTGTAATCACTTGAGATCCATTACAACCCCGCCTCCTGGAATATTCTATGTTTTATAATCATCTGCACACACCCCCAACTCCTCCCACACACACACCCCAACTACACACACACACACTCCCATGGCCCCACCTCCTGGCATTTCCTGTGTTCTGTAACCTCCTGAGCCCCCTTAGAGCCCTGCCAGTTGCAACTGTCCTGTATTCTATTATCACCTGAGCCTTACAGCCCCGCTGCCTGGAATATTCTATGTCCTATAATCACCTGAGGCCCCTTACGGCCACACCTCCTGGAATGCTCTATGTTCTATAATCACCTGCATCACACCCCCACTTCTATGGCCCTACCTACTGGAATGTCCTGTATTCTTTAATCACCAGAACCCTGCCCCCTTACATCCTTACCTCCTTGAACGCACTGTGCTTTATAATCACCTGAGCTCCCTTACAGCCCCACCTCCTGTACTCTATAATCACCTGAGCTCCCTTACAGCCCCACCTCCTGTGCTCTATAATCACCTGAGCTCCCTTACAGCCCCGCCTCCTGGAATGTCTTGTGCTCTATAATCACCTGAGCCCCTTACAGCCCCACCTACTGGAACCTACTGTGTACTATAATCACCTGAACCCCTTTACAGCCTCACCTCCTGAAACGTCCTGTGTTCTATAATCACCTGAGCCCACTTACACCCCTTCATCCTGGAACGTCCTGTGTTCTATAATCACTTGAGCTCCCTTACAGCCCCGCCTCCTGGAATGTCTTGTGCTCTATAATCACCTGAGCCCCCTTACAGCCCCACCTCCTGGAGCTTCTTGTGTTCTGCAATCACCTGAGCCCCCTTACAGCCCCACATCTTGGAGCATCCTGTGTTCTATAGTCACTTGAGCTCCCTTACAGCCCCGCCTCCTGTAACGCCCTGTGCTCTATAATCACCTGAGCCCCCTTACAGCCCCGCCTCCTGGAACGCCCTGTGCTCTATAATCACCTGAGCTCCCTTACAGCACCGCCTCCTGGAATGTCCTGTGCTCTATAATCACTTGAGCTCTCTTACAGCCCCGCCTCCTGGAACCTCCTGTGTCTTAATTACCTGAGCCCCCGTTACAGCCTTGCCTCCTGGAATTCCCTGTTCTCTATAATCACCTGAGCTCCCTTACAGCCCCACCTCCTGGAACTTCCTGTGTTCTATAATCACCTGAGCCCTTCTACAGCCCCGCCTCCTCGAACCTCCTGTGTTCTATAATCACCTGAGCCCCTTACAGCCCCACCTACTGGAACCTACCATGTACTATAATCACCTGAGCCCCCTTACAGCCCCGCCTACTGGAACGTCCTGTGTTCTATAATCACCTGAGCTCCCTACAGCTCCGCCTCCTGGAGCGTCCTCTGTTCTATAATCACCTGAGCCCACCTACAGCCCCACCTACTGAAACCTCCTGTGCTCTATAATCACCTGAGCCCCCTTACAGTGCCGCCTCCTGGATTGTCCTGTATTCTGTATGAACACCATCTTGCCCTTCTCAGCCGGTGCAGGCACTACCACTGTCCAATGCATACTATCACACAGCCAGTGGTGCCGAAGCTTAAAGCACCAGTTGGATACATATTTGCCCTTCAAGTGACTTACCTCTTTTTCTTTTGCGTATGCAATACACCACAAGGACAATGAGAGCAATGAGTAGTATGGCACCCAGCACTGAGCCAATCACAATCCCAGCTATGGCCCCGCCACTAAGGGAGGCTGCAGCATTCGTGTCTGTAGAGAACAGAGGAGAAGTTAGAATCCTAAGCTGTACTCTATGGAAGTACAAAGTGGAAGTGAGTCTTCTAATACAGCAAAAGGAACCTCCGCTCCATCCAAAGCAGTTGTGTGTGGAGGAAGGCAGGAGTTGCAAAGTTTGCCATTTGTAAGATGGCACAGAGTTATATCCTTGTTTCTCTTTTAGTAAATAAACCCTTTACCTTCTAACAATACAAAGTTCAGCATTTCCTGAATGTGAGGTGAAAATAAACGAATGAAACAAACAATTTAATCTATCCTTCTTCTAAAACTGACTTTTTTTTAGTTATCCCACAGTTTTATTTTATATTTAAATGTCCTTTTAAGTTTTTACTGTTCCATGGTCTCTTCTCAATGGCACATTCATTTAAGTATGCCAGAGCTATAATCTATAAAATATTGATCGTTTTTATCTCTTTCCTGTTCTCAGAATCCATTTTTACTGCCAGGAAAGTGTTTTATGGCTAAGGGTCACCCCATAACCTGACTTGGTACAGACTTGGACTGAAACTGCCACTTGCATACCTTATTTTTAACTTTTGCATACCTGATTTTTTAAGAAAAAAAAAAAAGTACACAGCATAGTTATTTGTGTGCTTGGCACTGTACATACATATGTCTATCTCATTATGTCACATGTCAACTTGGATTGCCTTTAAAACAGTAGGGTCCTGCAAGTGTACCCACAATGCCTTACTTCAGGACAATGGGTGGAACTAAAGGAGGATTACAAGGAAATTGTCCCCTCTACTTGCCATCTTGCTCTTTTGGTAAGGTAAAGTGGGGGGTGTGGCCAGATTAAGTGCCACCAGGTTACAGTAGGCCATGCATGCATCCAAAACCAATCCTTTAAGGCAGAGTTCCCCAACCCTGTCCTCAAGGTCCACCAACAGTACATGTTTTGCAGAAAACCACAAACATGCACAGGTGAGGTAATTAGTGTCTCAGCAGAGCTGTTTACCTGCCTCTGTGGATTTCCACAAAACATGCTCTGTTGGTGGGCCTTGAGGACAGGGTTGGGGAACACTGCTTTTAAGGCACTAATGTTGCAATTAAAGTGGGATAAAACTTTGACATAGAATTCAATAAAAATGTGCTTTCCTAGAATTAAAGGATACCATAGTGGGAAAAAAATGCTCTCTGACGTCACAACATAAGTAGTGCACCTGCACAGAGCCCTCCCAGTCGCATGAACGCGTTACAAGGATACGCTTTGCCGAGCAGCGCCTGTGCAGTAAGCAGCGACTACCCCGACCTGGGAGTAAGTTCAGGGGGTCACTACTGACTAACGGAGGAGAACTGGTTGGAGCGATGGGCATGAGGAGAGCCTTCTAAACATGCCTGCTCCCCCCGTTTTTCATTTCCACTAAGGTATTCTATAATGCCAGCGCGTGTGTGTGGGGGGCTCACTGTAGTGTTGGTTGTCCTCACCTGATGGCAGCTAAGGAAGCAATGCGCATAAGTAAGGAAGGCACGCTCGTTACATGGCAGGCAGCACTGCTATGTAAGGCATGCATAGCGTGCCGCACACTACAGAACATTAGAGAGAAACTTCAGCCTAAAGAAACATACTGTCATTAAGTTACATTAGACATGTTAATTAAAATAGATAGGAAATATAATCTCTGACCCACCCTGTTTTAAAAGAACAGGCAAATGTTTGTGATTCTATGGGGCAGCCATGTTTTTCATGAGGGCAGCCATCTTTTTGGTTGAAAGGAGGTGACAGGGAGCATGAGACACAGTTCCAACTGTCCTGATCACCCCTCCCAGCTGCACACTAGGCTTCAAATCTCAAATTCAAAATGAAAAAAAAAACAAATTTGAGCCAAAACATCAGAAATCCCCTCATGCTTTGCACAGCATCAAAATGCCCGGGCAGTTTTCTTCTATGCAGCTAAAAATGAGGCTTGGGTAAGAAAAACAAAATTCTGATGCTGTGAAACTGTTAACCACTAGCCGACTGCATCACACCAATGGGTGTGGCCGCAGCGGCATCCCCAGGACCACCTAACGCCGATCGGCATAAGGTCCTGCGGGCCTGTTTTGCCGGAGACTGCACGTGCATCTTCGCTTGGGAGGCTGAGCTCAGCTCCACCTTCACCTCCACCGTCCACTGCTACACAGTGAAAGCTCTGTTGGTGGGGAGAAAAGGGGGGGGGGGGAGAATCACTTGAGTGCTGACATGCACATCCCTGCAGCGAGGCCTTAAAGCTGCAGTGGCCTATTTCATGAAAAATAGCCTGGTCTTTAGGAGGGGGGGGGGGGGGTTTAACACTGCGGTCTTTAAGTGGTTAACCTCCTTAGCGGTAACCCGGTGTGACATGGGGTAAGCCGCCGGAGGGTGCCGCTCAGGCCCAGCTGGGTCGATTTACATAATTTTTTTGTTTGCTGGACGCAGCTAGCACTTTGCTAGCTGCGCCAGCACACTGATCGCCGCCGGCCCGCGCCCGATCGCCGCTATCCGTTGCGGCGCGCGGGCCCCCCCCCCCCCCAGACCCCGTGCGCTGCCTGGCCAATCAGTGCCAGGCAGCGCCGAGGGGTGGATCGGGACTCCCAATGACGTCATCCCGCCCCGTCGCCATGGCGACGGGGAAGCCCTCCAGGAAATCCCGTTCTTTGAACGGGATTTCCTGATCGGAGATCGCCGGAGGCCCTGGGCTCGCTACATGATTTAAAAAACAAAAACAAAAAAAACTGCTGCGCTGCCCCCTGGCGGAATTTTTCATACCGCCAGGGGGGTTAAAGAAACACCAAGCCTTTTCAGTGCTGCTGAGTAGATTTTTAGTATGGAGGTCCACTTTAAGCTGCACTGCTTTAGAAACGCAGCTTGATGAATAAAGCCAATGAATACAGTGGGATGCAAAGGTTTGGGCAACGTTGTTAATTGTCATGATTTCCCTGTATAAATCGTTGGTTGTTACGATAAAATAAGTCAGTTAAATATATCATATAGGAGACAGACACAGTGACATTTGAGAAGTGAAATGAAGTTTATTGGATTTACAGAAAATGTGCAATAATTGTTTAAACAAAATGAGGCAGGTGCATAAATTTGGGCACCACAAAAAAGAAATGAAATTAATATTTAGTGGATCCTCCTTTTGCAGAAATTACAGCCACTAAACTCCCTATAGGTTCCAATGAGAGTCTGGATTCTGGAAGGTATTTTGGACCATTCCTCTTTACAAAACATCTCTAGTTGATGGCTTCCGAGCAGGACAGCTCTCTTTAACTCACACCACAGATTTTCAATTATATTCAGGTCTGGGGACTGAGATGGCCATTCCAGAACGTTGTACTTGTTCCTCTGCATGAATGCCTTAGTGGATTTTGAGCAGTGTTTAGGGTCGTTATCTTGTACAAAGATCCAGCCCCGGCGCAGCTTCAGCTTTGTCATTGATTCCTGGACATTGGTCTCCAGAATCTGCTGATACTGGGTGGAATCCATGCGTCCCTCAACTTTGACAAGATTCCCAGTCCCTGCACTGGCCACACAGCCCCACAGCGTGATGGAACCACCACCATATTTTACTGTAGGTAGCAGGTGTTTTTCTTGAAATGCTGTGTTGTTTTTCCTCCATGCATAACGCCCCTTGTTATGCCCAAATAACTCAATTTTAGTTTCAGCAGGCCACAGCACCTTATTCCAAAATGAAGCTGGCTTATCCAAATGTGCTTTAGCATACTTCAAGCGGCTCGGTTTGTGCTGTGGGCGGAGAAAAGGCTTCCTCCGCATACAGCATCTCCTTGTGTAAAGTGCACCGAATGGTGGAATGATACACAGTGACCCCATCTGCAGCAAGATGATGTTGTAGGTCTTTGGTGCGGATCCGTGGGTTGGCTCTGACTGTTCTCACCATTCATCACTTTGGTCTGAGACAGCTTTCTGTATCCTCCCTCTAAACCATGATGGTGAACAATCTTTGTCTTCAGGTCATTTGAGAGTTGTTTTGAGACCCCCATGTTGCTACTCTTTATTCAAAATTTAAAAGAGGAAGGAACCTTACAATTGACTCCCTTAAATACTCTTTCTTATAATGGGATTCACCTGTGTATGTGGGTCAGTTGTCACTGAGCTTACCAAGTTAATTTATGTTCCAATAATTAGTTCTAAAGGTTTTAGAATCAATAAAATGACAAATTTATGCACCAGCCTAATTTTATTTAAACAATTATTGCACACTTTCTGTAAATGAAATAAACTTCATTTCACTTCTCAAATATCACTGTGTGTGTCTCCTATAGGATATATTTAACTGACATTTTTTATTTGTATAGCAACCAACGATTTATACAGGAAAATCATGACGATTAACAACGTTGCCCAAACTTTCGCATCCCACTGTAGGTATAGCAAAACATAAATCCCAATCAATACTGTACCCACTCACAAGAAACGGTGAGTTCAAATGTTTTTCTGTCTGCGCTGATCGGATTAGACATTGAACAGGTGTAGTTCCCACTATATGTTCTGTCGGGGTTTTTTATTTGTAGAGTTCTGTTCCCATTTAGAAGGGTGTAGCTGTCATTATAGCCCAGCGTCTGTCCACTCCGTGTCCATGTGACTGTATCAGCATCACCAGCTGAGCTGCAGGTCAGATTCACCAACGCCATCCCCTCACTGACTGACTCCGGGGACTGCACTACCGAGACGTTAATCACCGGATCTGCAGCAAAAGAACAATAATAACAATGCTTACAAACTGCAGAAGACAGACAACCTACCACCACGTCACAAATATAGAGTTAAATGAGATGCTAGCAGGGCCGGATTTACCATAAGGCACTATAGGCACATGCCTACAGGTGTCTGATCTTGGAAGGCGGCTCACTTCCCTCTCCCAGTGCCTCCCTCCTGCTTTGTGCATGCAGAGTCGTGATCGGAGTGTAAATAAGAGGCTACTCACCAGGGTCTCAGCATTCCACTGACCATATGTCCCTTCAGTCGGGGGCACCTCTAGCTACCTAATACTTGGTGGCACCTCTAGCTACTTAATAATGAGGATAGCTCTGGCTAGCTAATACTAAGGGTTACTTGTAGCAATGCTGGACAAGGGAACTAAGGAAAAATGACAGCTGGGACAACCAGTACGCTTTTCTGTGTGGTTCGGTGGGGATAAGTTGGTTCATGAAGGGCGGAGTCTAAGGTGCCAGGGCATCTGTGCCTATCGGCTTCTGTGAGGTAAATCTGGGCCTGGATGCTAGTTTAAGTTGATTAAAATTTTTGACAGTCTCAACAATAGTATTAAAGCCAATGTCAACTAAAGTTAAAAAAGAAACAAAACAAAAAAACAGATACTTACGGTGGATATACACTCATCGATTTTCTCATTCGATTCCTTGCAGATTAGATTACTCTGCCTGGAATCGATTCCCCAAAATGTCATATCGATTGATTTTTTATCCATTTTAAACAAAAATCAATTGAAAGAATCGATCAGACAGGATTGGAAAATTCAAAACAATCGGAGGAGGAGCAAGAGCATTGGCAGATCAATGGCCTTTAGCTGTGCACTGCATGGAACAGTGCAACTCTGCAGTTTGATTGATTTTCAATAGATTCCCTGCTGGAATCTATTGGAAATTGATGTGCATTGTATGGTAGGATTTGATTCCTTCTAAAGCCATTATTTACAGAAAGGAATTGGATTTGGAACATTGGGTGGAAATCCCAATGTAAGTGTATGGCCAGCTTTGCCTTTGGAGAAGGAAGACTCCTATAGAGCCTTCCTATTCCTCTTATACTCCCCTCGTTCCAGCGCTGTCACCTTGTTCCAATCTGCTGCCGTGGGGGGCTTCAGAAGTCATTGGAAGCCCCAGTGCTCCCTAAGACAGGCGGCAATGTACTGAGCCTGCAGGCGCTGTATGGAGCCACCCGTCTTTGGGAGCACTCGGGCTCCCAAAGTTTTCCGAAGCCTCCCGCGGCGGCGCAGCGCAGCAGATTAGTGATGGGATCACCAGACACAAGTGAACTCCTGCTTCCTCTCAGACTACAGCGGCACCTCACGTGACCCAGCAGCACCTAACAGGCCAGATGAGGCACCGATGTAGCCATGGATACAGGACACTGGACGGGCAGATGGAGATCCCATCACTGGAACACTAAGAGCTGGTGAGTGAAGCGGCTCTGTACATCTAGGGAGGGGGAGACCGAGTGCGAGGAGGGGACATTTGGGGAGGGGAGCCGCCTCTTGCTGCCCTCTAATTGTTGCCGCCCTAAAGCACGTGATTCAAGTTGCTTCATGGAGGAACCGTCCCTGTATCTATGACATATCTGATTTCCATGCAGGGTCCAGAAAAGTCATACAAGAAGGTACTCTGAGTTCTGCTACTGCAATGGTGATGATGGACATGTCGACATAAATCCTATGGATAGCATAAGATCCATTGACATGTCCGTTAGTCTCCGCTGTAGAAACCAGTATGATTTGGCCTCTAGTGTGGACCTTTCCTAAGAAGTCCCTCTGATGACTCTACAACGATAGAATGAAATTCTGTTTTATCCACTCACCATAGATTTTCACGTGAAAAGACAGTGAGGCCTGCGTCTGACCAACCACATTGACCGTAACAGTGTAAGTCCCAGCATCATTCTTGTTAGCGTTGGTGATAACCAGAGATACATTGTCTATGATTGACACTCTGTTGTTTACAGATGAAAGCATCCCATTTGCCCAGGTAGCCGCAATTGTGCCATTCACTGTCCATGTGATTATGGCTGTAGTCAGTGCTTGGCTGGGATAGATGTTCAGGGTGATGATTTGCCCGGTCTGAACGTTTCCAGTGGAGTTGCTGGTCAGAGTCAGAGCTGCTGCTTCACTGCCTGCCAAGAGATATAGATATCAGTCATCATCAATCCGGACATTTCCTCCATGCAGCTCACACACAGAGGTACGTTATAGTGACACCGACACCAATAACAAATTAGCATACAAGAGGCATAAAAAGTATAACGGTGGCCATACATCCATCGAATTGGCGGTCGATCGACCTTCCGATTTGATAACTATTATCGAATCGGATGTAAATTGGTGCCACCAAGTGCATGCGCAATTGACGATGCGTCCAATTCTGGGCCAAGCATGTCGATCGGATGTGCTGCAAGATGTCTGGCTGTCCGGATCGATCAGCTGCACGGAGGTAACAGTCAGCGATTTCCAGACGAGTTACTAACGCGATGAAACTTCCGACACTATCCCCGCTAATGTCCAATGTGCCCCACAGTGCCTAGTGCACTATACATTACCTGTTTGTGTCCTTTGCAGGCTCCGGGCTCCCATCCCCCGTCCATACACGTGACTTGTGTGGTTGCCGGCGTACTTGTGGGTGCGTGTGATGTCACACAGGCACCCACGTTACTCTGGTAACTACATGGGGCATGTGTATGGACTGAGCCCAGAGCCAGCGGCAGACATGGACAGGTAATTTATAATGCACTGGGCACCCGGGCGGGGCACATTGGACATAACCGGGGGCAGCGTTGGGCCGGCGAGGTGGCACAAGGCCAATTCTGATCGGGAATCAGCATGTTGTGAATGGACAGTCGGAATCTCTGAAATAAGATTCGATTAGAGAGAGATTTGTCTTGAATCTGCCCCTCATTGCGAAATGCATGGCTACCTTTAAAATCATTTTTTTTTCAGAGCTACACTCTGGAGAACTATATGCAAATTAGTACTGTTGCTATGAGTGTAAATAAATTGCAAACAACACATGTATTGAATATGATGAGACAATAGACAGAGTAGAATAATGACATAAGAGGAAATGTCACCCATTGATCGTTTTAGCAATCCCAGCCATGCGTCCTTTTAAATAAACTCTCAGCTTTCATTGAAAATCTCTGCAAACCCATCTATATCAGTGTCCCAAAAGACTTTTTGTAATTTAATGTTATTAAAGGGAACCTTAGAGAGGGATATGGGTTTCCTTTTTATTTATTTATTATTTATTGTATTTATAAAGTGCTAACATATTACGCAGCGCTGAACATTAGTTTAGGTTACAGACAATATTTAGGGGTGACATACAGCAATACGACAATACAGGAATACATGCAAAGCATCCGAGGAACGTTCACCTCCCATTCATTCGCCTATAACTTTATTGCTACTTATCACAATGAATTGATCTGTATCTTGTTTTTTCCGCCACTAATTAGGCTTTCTTTGGGTAGTACATTTTGCTAAGAATTATTTTTTTCTAAATCCATTTTAGCAGGAAGATTAAGAAAGAAATGAAAAAAATTCATTATTTCTCAGTTTTTGGCCATTATAGTTTGAAATTAATATGTGCTACCGTAATTAAAACTCATGTATTTTATTTGCCCATCTGTCCCGGTTATTACACCGTTTAAATGATGTCCCTATCACAATTTATGGTGCCGATATTTCATTTAGAAATAAAGGTGCATTTTTTCAATTTGCGTCCATCACTATTTATAAGCTTATAATTTTAAATAATATAATAACATAGTCTCTTGACATGCATATTTAAAAAGTTCAGACCCTTGGGTAACTATTTATGTTGTTTTTATTTTTTTTTTAATAAAAAATGTATGTGGGTAATTTTTGGTGTGGGAGGGAAACTGCTAATTTTAAATGTAAAATAATATAATTGTTTGATTAAAAATGTATGTGGGTGCCGTTTACTATTTGGCCACAAGATGGCCACAGTCAAAAAAGTCCTGGATGCGAACGATCTCGCATCCAGGAACTAAAAAGCAGAGGAGAAGTTTCCTGGGGCAGAAATACTGCGCTCTCTGGATAGAAAGCGTTGGTTTTTCTGCGGGGAAGTTAGATCAGTGAATGGGAATTGTATTCCCATTCACTGATTGGAGGGCTAGCGGCGGGCGGCGGGAGCGCGCGGGAGTGCGCCCGATCGCTCGCACCATGTGGCGGGAGCAGCAGTGCCTATCTGGACGAGGAATCTCGTCCAGATAGGCCAAACTGGTTAAACAATACCAGTTGCCTGGCAGTCCTGCTGATCTCTTTGGCTGCAGTAGTGGCTGAATCACACACCTGAAACAAGCATGCAGCTAATCCAGTCTGACTTCAGTCAGAGCACCTGATCTGCATGCTTGTTGAGGGGCTGTGGCTGAACATATTAGAGACACAGGATCAGCAGGAGAGTCCGGCAACTGGTATTATTTTAAAAGGAAAAATCGATATCCTTCTCAGTTTAGATTCCCTTTAAAATGGATCTTTCTATTGCAATTAGTGATCGCCGATCGGCTATATGTTTCTGGCAGTAGATGTTTTGCACTTCTTTGCCAGCCTGAAATCTGTACTTTCTTTGTGAAGCAGGGACTACCTAGAAACTTTTAAATTGGACCTGAACTCTTGAACAGGACAGAAGGAAAACATAGAGAAATGCACCCTGTATGTAGTTACAGTTTATCCTGTCTAATCCCCCCTCATCTATAATCATTAACCACTTAACGACCGCCCCCAGCCGATGGGCGGCGGCAAAGACCGGGCCCAAACGACCGCAATACGCCCATCGGCGGGGGCGGCTGCGGGAGTGGCTGTGCGGCGATCGCGTCATTCGTGACGCGATCAGCCGCCGGGGACTGGCTCCGCCCACCGCTCGTAGTAACCCGCCGGCCGTTCGGAAGCGCCGGCGGGTTACTAGCACCCGGATCGCCGCATGTAACAAGTATAATAGGCTTTGTAATGTATACAAAGCCTATTATACTGGCTGCCTCCTGCCCTGGTGGTCCCAGTGTCCGAGGGACCACCAGGGCAGGCTGCAGCCACCCTAGTCTGCACCCAAGCACACTGATTTCCCCCCCCCCTGCCCCCTGATCGCCCACAGCACCCCTCAGACCCCCCCCTGCCCACCCCCCAGACCACTGTTTGCACCCAGTCACCCCCCTAATCACCCATCAATCACTCCCTGTCACTATCTGTCAACGCTATTTTATTTTTAAGTCCCTAATCTGCCCCCTACTCCCTCCTGATCACCCCCCCACCCCTCAGATTCTCCCCAGACCCCCCCCCCCCCCCGTGTACTGTATGCATCTATCCCCCCTGATCACCTGTCAATCACCTGTCAATCACCTGTCAATCACCCGTCAATCACCCGTCAATCACCCCCTGTCACTGCCACCCATCAATCAGCCCCTAACCTGCCCCTTGCGGGCAATCTGATCACCCACCCACACCAATAGATCGCCCGCAGATCCGACATCAGATCACCTCCCAAATCCATTGTTTACATCTCTTATCTCCTCTAAACACCCACTAATTACCCATCAATCACCCCCTATCACCACCTGTCACTGTTACCCATCAGATTAGACCCTAATCTGCCCCTTGCGGGCACCCAATCACCCGCCCACACGCTCAGATTGCCCTCAGACCCCCCCTTATCAATTCGCCCGTGCAATATTTACATCTGTTATTCCCTGTAATAACCCACTGATCACCTGTCAATCACCCATCAATCACCCCCTGTCACTGCCACCCATCAATCACCCCCTGTCACTGCCACCCATCAAACAGCCCCTAACCTGCCCCTTGCGGGCAATCTGATCACCCACCCACACCAATAGATCGCCCGCAGATCCGACATCAGATCACCTCCCAAATCCATTGTTTACATCTCTTATCTCCTCTAAACACCCACTAATTACCCATCAATCACCCCCTATCACCACCTGTCACTGTTACCCATCAGATTAGACCCTAATCTGCCCCTTGCGGGCACCCAATCACCCGCCCACACCTCAGAACGCCCTCAGACCCCAGCCCTGATCACCTCGCCAGTGCATTGCTTGCATCTATTTCCCCCCTCTAATCACACCTTGAGACACCCATCAATCACCTCCTGTCACCCCCTAGCACACCTACCCATCAGATCAGGCCCTAATTTGCCCCGTGTGGGCTCCTGATCACTCGGCCAAACCCTCAGATCCCCCTCAGACCCCCTTCCGATCACGTCCCCAGTGCATTTATTGCATCTATTTTCCCCTCTAACCGCCCCCTGAGACACCCATCAATCACCTCCTGTCACCCCCCTAGCACTCCTATCCATCAGATCAGGCCCAATACATCCTGTCATCTAAGAGGCCACCCTGCTTATGACCGCTTCCACAAAATTTGCCCCCTCATAGACCACCTGTCATCAAAATTTGCAGATGCTTATACCCCTGAACAGTCATTTTGAGAAATTTGGTTTCCAGACTACTCACAGTTTTGGGCCCGTAAAATGCCAGGGCAGTATAGGAACCCCACAAGTGACCCCATTTTAGAAAGAAGACACCCCAAGGTATTCTGTTAGGTGTATGATGAGTTCATAGAATATTTTATTTTTTGTCAAAAGTTAGAGGAAATTGGATTTTTATTGTTTTTTTCACAAAGTGTCATTTTTCACTAACTTGTGACAAAAAATAAAATCTTCTATGAACTCACCATACCCCTAACGGAATACCTTGGGGTGTCTTCTTTCTAAAATGGGGTCACTTGTGGGGTTCCTATACTGCCCTGGCATTTTAGGGGCCCTAAACCGTGAGGAGTAGTCTAGAATCCAAATGCCTCAAAATGACCTGTGAATAGGACGTTAGGCTCCTTAGCGCACCTAGGTTGCAAAAAAGTGTCACACATGTGGTATCGCCGTACTCAGAAGAAGTAGTATAATGTGTTTTGCGGTGTATTTTTATACATACCCATGCTGGGTGGGAGAAATCTCTCTGTAAATGGACAATTGTGTGTAAAAAAAATCAAATAATTGTCATTTACAGAGATATTTCTCCCACCCAGCATCTGTATGTGTAAAAATACACCCCAAAACACATTATACTACTTCTCCTGAGTACGGCGGTACCACATGTGTGGCACTTTTTTGCACCCTAAGTGCGCTAAGGGGCCCAAAGTCCAATGAGTACCTTTAGGATTTCACAGGTCATTTTGCGACATTTGGTTTCAAGACTACTCCTCACGGTTTAGGGCCCCTAAAATGCCAGGGCAGTATAGGAACCCCACAAATGACCCCATTTTAGAAAGAAGACACCCCAAGGTATTCCGTTAGGAGTATGGTGAGTTCATAGAAGATTTTATTTTTTGTCACAAGTTAGCGGAAAATGACACTTTGTGAAAAAAAACAATTAACATCAATTTCCGCTAACTTGTGACAAAAAAAAAAATCTTCTATGAACTCACCATACTCCTAATGGAATACCTTGGGGTGTCTTCTTTCTAAAATGGGGTAATTTGTGGGGTTCCTATACTGTCCTGGCATTTTAGGGGCCCTAAACCGTGAGGAGTAGTCTTGAAACGAAATTTCTCAAAATGACCTGTGAAATCCTAAAGGTACTCATTGGACTTTGGGCCCCTTAGCGCAGTTAGGGTGCAAAAAAGTGCCACACATGTGGTATCGCCGTACTCAGGAGAAGTAGTATAATGTGTTTTGGGGTGTATTTTTCCACATACCCATGCTGAGTGGGAGAAATATCTCTATAAATAGACAATTGTGTGTAAAAAAAATAAAAAAATTGTCATTTACGGAGATATTTCTCCCACCCAGCACGGGTATGTGTAAAAATACACCCCAAAACACATTATACTACTTTTCCTGAGTACGGCAATACCACATGTGTGGCACTTTTTTGCAGCCTAACTGCGCTAAGGGGCCCAAAGTCCAATGAGCATCTTTAGGCTTTACAGGGGTGCTTACAATTAGGCACCCCCCAAAATGCCAGGACAGTGAACACACCCCACAAATGACCCCATTTTGGAAAGTAGACACTTCAAGGTATTCAGAGAGGAGCATAGTGAGTCCGTGGCAGATTTCATTTTTTTTTTGTCGCAAGTTAGAAGAAATGGAAACTTTTTTTTTGTTGTTGTTGTTGTCAGAAAGTGTCATTTTCCGCTAACTTGTGACAAAAAATAAAATCTTCTATGAACTCACCATGCCTCTCACTGAATACTTTGGGATGTCTTCTTTCCAAAATGGGGTCATTTGGGGGGTATTTGTACTATCCTGGAATTTTAGCCCCTCATGAAACCTGACAGGTGCGCAGAAAAGTCAGAGATGCTTGAAAATGGGAAAATTCACTTTTGGCACCATAGTTTGTAAACGCTATAACTTTTACCCAATCCAATAAATATACACTGAATGGTTTTTTTTTTATCAAAGACATGTAGCAGAATAACTTTCGCGCTCAAATGTATAGGAAATTTTACTTTATTTGAAAAATGTCAGCACAGAAAGTTAAAAAAGTCATTTTTTTGACAAAATTCATGTCTTTTTTGATGAATATAATAAAAAGTAAAACTCGCAGCAGCAATCAAATAGCATCAAAAGAAAGCTGTATTAGTGACAAGAAAAGGAGGTAAAATTCATTTAGGTGGTAGGTTGTATGACCGAGCATTAAACCGTGAAAGCTGCAGTGGTCTGAATGGAGAAAAAGGCTCTGGTCCTTAAAGAGGAACTGTAACGAAAAAACGGCCCCTGGGGGGTACTCACCTCGGGTGGGGGAAGCCTCAGGATCCTAATGAGGCTTCCCACGCCGTCCTGCGTCCCTCGGGGGTCTCGCTGTAGCCCTCCGTACAGCGGTGACGTAATATTTACCTTTGCAGGCTCCTGCGCAGGCGTTCTGGCTGCTTTCGCTCCGAAGGAGGCGGAAATACCCGATCGCCGTCGGGTCCGCTCTACTGCGCAGGCGCAAGTCTCCGGCGCCTGCGCAGTAGAGCGGACCCGACTGAGATCGGGTATTTCCGCCTCCTTCGGAACGAAAGCAGCCACAGCGCCCCCGCTGGAGCCTGCAAAGGTAAATATTGAATTGAACAGTCGGCACAGTCGCCGGCTGTTCGGAGGGCTGCAGCGAGACCTCCGTGGGACAGAGGACGGCGTGGGAAGCCTCATTAGGATCCTGAGGCTTCCCCCACCCGAGGTGAGTACCCCCCAGGGGATCTTTTTGTTGTTACAGAGTCTCTTTAAGGGGCGAAAAGACTGTGGTCCTGAAGTGGTTAATTAATCACCATTGTGAATGCCAGTTCTCGATGGACTTGTGAAGGAGTACGGTATATTCAGACATAGGGGAGGAGAGAAAACGTATGTTATTATTGAGTAATAGTATAACGCTATGTAATTTCCCCTGTGAGATTCTGAATTACGCCAATGACTTATACAGGTCCCACAAGAACAAGCACAGGAATGAGGAAGAGCAGAAAAAAGCGAAATTGAGCATTGATGCAAATGGGGCGTGGCAGAGGGGTTAACTCACCCTGCTTTCTACCTCTGGCTGGCTGCAGGGCTCCCCGCCTCTCTACAGCCTCCTGATACTTCCTCCTTTCTTTTCTGTTACTTCCTCCTTCTGGCTGTGGAGAAGAAAGTATCAGGAGGATGAAAAGGGATGAGTAGCTCTTAGGCCAGAAGTAGCAACCCAGGTGTATGAGCAGGAGGACTGCCATGTTACTAGAGAGTGCAGTCAGGTATCTGGTGAACAAGAGGAGCCTTGGGTAAAATATTCACAGGTTTAAAATCAAAAGCATTCATCTGACTTGTAGTAAAGCAGTACTCTTTGTGACAATGTAATGAAGGGGGGAGAGAGGGGGACATTATATATATAGTGTCACCTGCAGTGACACTTCTAATGAGCTGTTATCAAGGTTCTAGCCTCACCTCCTAAACATGAAATAACGTTACTATGAACATTTCAGTTCTCATTGATGTGCTATAGTAAAATATCGGTAGAGTTTACCGATATTTTACTGAACAGGGGAGACTAAATGACCTGAGTGCCCATCGCTCTGCAGCTAATATCGCACTATTGGCTGTGGTGAGGTCCCAGGGAGCAGGCAGACTTTGTAGGAAGAGGATCGGCTCAGGCAAGTGCCTGTAGCCATGATGATCACAGAGGCGGGACTGTGTGCTTAGAGCCCATAGTTCCCTGCTGTTACCTCTCCCCCGATTGGTCAGGTGGGGGAGCCGTTAAATAGCGGTAAAATATCGGTTTTTATACCGTCGGCGCTATGCACCATTTTTATCTGTCCCGCGCAGGAGCGGAGGAAGTGAGCGCTCTCCTGTCCTGTTACATCACTACGCAGCCACAGGGGAGCAGAAGGGACATACTGCGCATGTGTGGCGCAGTATGTCGGGTTTGGAGTCGCCGGGGAGAAGGGCACTGATTGCAGGAGAACGGCAAGGGACGGAGGGGACCGGGGCGTGGTAAGTATTTGCTTTTAACCCCCTACCCACTACACATTCTGTTGTTACCGGAGCCCTTCAGCTCTGGTATCTTTTAAGACTTTTAATCTATAAAGCAGAGCAGGGCAGCACGGTGTGTAGTGGTAGTGTCACCGGTTCGAATCCCAGCCAGGTCAATATCTGCAAGGAGTTTGTATATTCTCCCCTTGTCTGCGTGGGTTTCCTCCGGGCACTCCGGTTTCCTCCCACATACCAAAACTATAAGTTAATTGGCTTCCCCCTAAAATTGGCCCTAGACTATGATACATGCACTACATGATACATACATAGACATATAACTATGGTAGGGATTAGCTTGTGAGCTCTGAGGGACAGTTAGTGATAAGACAATGTACTCTGTACAGCACTGCGAAATATGTCAGCACTGTATAAATAAATAAATAGAAACCATTGAGCTTTTTACAGTAAATGCAGAATTTCCCTTTAAGGAACAGGTAGTTACAGAAATGGTGACAGTATTGTTTGCGCAGGGTGAGGCATGTGTGCATTACTCCCTGGGGATAGGTTCTCTTGCACAGCTCGGGGCACACAGGTCCTGGTTACACCTCTCGTCAGGCATATTGATTTCTCTACATAAATGGATACAAATAAACACATTTGTAACTGTTGTCGTCAACCGGCAACAAGTCAGCGATTTTCACAAAGTGAAACACACAAAGAATTTTAGCATTTGGCTTGGAAATAGATCAGTCCTTCATTCATGCATCCCTAAAGAAAGAAACTAGCAATTTGATGATACGCTGTATAGGATTCTAAGAGATTTGTGATTACTGTGGGTGACAGTTTTCCTGTGTATTTAATGTACTATACCCATAAGGCACTGTAGGCACGGGCCTACAGGCGCCTGATGATGGAAGGTGGTTCACTTTCCTCCCTGAGTGCCTCCCTCTCTCCTTCCCTATACAGAGTCCTGATGAGAGTGTAAATGAGAGGTTACTCACCCGACTCTCAGCATTCCACTGATGAGATCTCCCTTCAGTCAGGGGCACCTCTAGCTACTTAATACTGAGGGTACTTCTAGCTACCTAATACTGTACTAAGGGGCACCTGTAGCTACCTATGACAGGCAAAGTCATTAGCTCTGCTCAGAGATAGATTAAGATGGAACGGGGCTCTAGGCAAGGTAGTATATTTGGGGCCCTCTTGTGGTCTTTTTGGTAAGCTGAAGTGGAGAGAGGTCAGAGGAGGTGGCTAGTGGGCCCCTTGAAACCCACTAGGCCCCAGGCACCTGCCTAGGCTGCCTGGTGGATGATCCTGTTATGTTTCATAGTTTACAGTACAATGCAAGTTCCAAACTGCAAATATGACAGAATGATGAAATGTTATAAAAAAAAAAAAAAAAAAAAAAAACCTATATAACTGAAAATAAAAATGAGACTCTTTTCTTTTCTACTAATGTTCTATTAATTATCCGTACTACACAACCAATTCATTATATCATAAAGTTGTTGTTTTTTTCCCGCTTCAGTATCACGTTAAAGGGGAACTCCAGCCTAAACAAACATACTGTCATTAAGTGACAATAGTTATGTTAATTAAAATAGATAGGTAATATAATCTCTTACCCACCCTGTTTTAAAAGAACAGGCAAATGTTTGTGATTTCATGGGGGCAGTCATCTTTTTGGTTGGAAGGAGGTGACAGGGAGCATGAGACACAGTTCCAACTGTCCTGTGTCCTAATCACCTCTCCCAGTTGCTAGGCAAAGAGAACAGCAACATCAGAACTCCCATCATGCTTTGCACAGCATCAGGGGAAAAATGCCCGGGCAGTTTTCTACTGTGCAACTAAAAATGAGGATTGGGTAAGAAAAACTGTTGTGAAACTGTTAAAGAAACACCAAGCCTTTTCAGTGCTGCTGAGTAGATTTTTAGTCTGGAGGTTCACTTTAAGCACAAGTTTTTTGGTAGCCACAAGTACACAAAAAGGACAAACTGTGACTCTCGCCTCCTCCTGGGCCCAGTAGCAGCTGCAACAGAATTTGTTACTCCCCCCACTGCTCTGCGGACATGTTCAGAGATTTAAAAACACACACCGCCCCCCCCCCTCCCCCCGTATAGGTCTCTGTTTTGCATCTAGTGACAAAATTCATTATATGAACATTGCCAACTCTCTAAAACTAATCATTATCAATCACATCATTATTCCGCCATCCTATTACACTTGCAGAGGAGATAGATGCATTTACCCCTCTGTAGCCGGATTTTCAGGCTTTTTCTGAGTTTACAATGTTGTAGAGAAATTTAAATTACTCATGATGTTTAATGGGCTCATAAACCTAAGTTACAGCTTCATAAGAGCAATTAACTACATTTTATAGATCAATATAGAACATAATGTTTTTGGAGTTTAACAGGACTGACGATGACGGAGGGAGGAAGTTCTGGGTTGGGAGACATGGTCTTTCCTGCTCACCGCAGGCTTCCTGCCTTGCAGTGGTGCTCAGCAGAGCTCGAATATTCGAGTAGCTCGAATATTCGAGCTCTTTTTCAGCTATTCGAGCTCGGTATTCGAGCTCCGAATAGCTGGAGCTATTCGAATGGGCTATCCGAGTACACTCGAATAGCCCATTCACTATTCGAGCTATTCGAGCAACCCGGCGCTATTCGAGCTCGGTACCGAGCTCGAATAGCGTCATAGCCCAGATTGATGTCCTTAGAGCCAATCAGAGGGCTCCCAGGCCCTCTGACGGCAGCCAATCACAGAGGGGGACCCTGGCCAGCCCCTACCCTATAAATAGCGGCCGCCATGTTCCGTTTCTCCATGCTTGCCTGAGACTTGTACAGAGAGAGAGTTGCTCCTTTGTGCTTTGGCTTAGCAAGTGCTCTATTGTGATCATTTACCTAGCGTTTTTGCTCACCTACACCTGCCATATACACCTATATTGTTGTTAGTTAGATAGACATTGTATTTTAGTTAGTAGCTTGTGTGTTACATTAGAGACAGGCAGCTGCTGCAAGCTTACAGGTTTAGGCCTCAGGGGGGCCTTGCCTCTGTGGGCAGCTGTCCTCTGTTTATTTCTCTCATCTATACCAGTATTTCTGCTGTCCTTTACTAATAGTATTGTAGTTATACTGTACTAGGAGTAGGACACTCACTGACTGTCACTGTTTATAGGCTACTAGCTAGCTCCTGCGTGTGTGCACTCACTCACTGTCTGTGTGTACACACACTCTATTTCCTTCTGATTACTGATAGATTATTGTTAGTTAGTTGTACTTACTTACTACTTACTCTTACTGTACCCGTAGGGACACTCACTGTCACTGTTCATATAGGCTACTAGCTCCTGCGTGTGCGCACTGCACTCACTGTCTGAGTGTACACACACAACACACACTCTATTTCCTTCTGATCGCTGATTGATTATCGTAATTAGTTAGTTCTACTTACTGTTACTACTTACTCTTACTGTACTAGGAGTCTAGGACACTCAGTCACTGTCCATAGGCTACTAGCTCCTGCGTGCGTGCACTCACTGTCTGAGTGTACACACACCCACACTCCATTTCCTTCTGATCGCTGATTGATTATCGTAATTAGTTAGTTCTACTTACTGTTACTACTTACTCTTACTGTACTAGGAGTCTAGGACACTCAGTCACTGTCCATAGGCTACTAGCTCCTGCGTGCGGTCACTCACTGTCTGAGTGTACACACACCACCCACACTCCATTTCCTTCTGATCGCTGATTGATTATTGTAATTAGTTAGTTCTACTTACTGTTACTACTTACTCTTACTGTACTAGGAGTCTAGGACACTCAGTCACTGTGTTCATAGGCTACTAGCTCCTGCGTGCGGTCACTCACTGTCTGAGTGTACACACACCCACACTCCATTTCCTTCTGATCGCTGATTGATTATTGTAATTAGTTAGTTCTACTTACTGTTACTACTTACTCTTACTGTACTAGGAGTCTAGGACACTCAGTCACTGTCCATAGGCTACTAGCTCCTGCGTGCGGTCACTCACTGTCTGAGTGTACACACACCATCCACACTCCATTTCCTTCTGATCGCTGATTGATTATTGTAATTAGTTAGTTCTACTTACTGTTACTACTTACTCTTACTGTACTAGGAGTCTAGGACACTCAGTCACTGTCCATAGGCTACTAGCTCCTGCGTGCGGTCACTCACTGTCTGAGTGTACACACACCCACACTCCATTTCCTTCTGATCGCTGATTGATTATTGTAATTAGTTAGTTCTACTTACTGTTACTACTTACTCTTACTGTACTAGGAGTCTAGGACACTCAGTCACTGTGTTCATAGGCTACTAGCTCCTGCGTGCGGTCACTCACTGTCTGAGTGTACACACACCACCCACACTCCATTTCCTTCTGATTGCTGATTGATTATTGTAATTAGTTAGTTCTACTTACTGTTACTACTTACTCTTACTGTACTAGGAGTCTAGGACACTCAGTCACTGTGTTCATAGGCTACTAGCTCCTGCGTGCGTGCACTCACTGTCTGAGTGTACACACACTAAATTTACTTGTGATTACTACTGATTATTGTAACTGCTAGTTGTACTTCCTGACTGTTACTACTTACTTACTGTACTAGGGGACACTCACTCAGTCACCTCACCAACCAACCCACTCCATTAAAGTACCCCACTTTTCACCCGCCCTTTTACAAAACTTTTGTCTATACGCCCAAAACATTTAAGATGTCTGGAAGTGGCAGCCAGCGCGGTTTGGGCAAGGGGAAGGGCAGCAAGGGAATCAGGAGGAGAGGGAGCAGCATTGTGGCAAGCCGCGGCCGCGGGCGCGCCACCATGCACAGTTCCGCAGCAGCAGCAGCAGCGTCAGTGGCTAACATTCCTCCCATAGCCACTGGCCGTGGACGCCTTGGGCGCCGCCCAGCAGGAGCATCTGCAACTCACGCTGCAGAAACACAGCAGCAGCAGCGTGTAGCACCTGCTCCCATTTTCCTCCAGCCGGGTCGGAAATGTCCCATTGAGGAAAAGGATGCAGACACTGTGGTGCAACTCATGACGGAGGATGAGCAGCCCGCCATCAGCTCTGCATCCGAGGCCTCCACCCTCACCACCACCACCACCCCTGTTCGCAGCAGCCGCCCAGCAGGGTCTGGGGAGGAGGCCAGTTCACCGTCACTCGCCGACCTGTCATTCAGCAGTCTTTTGACCCCAGGAATCATGAGTAAATTGTCTGCTGTTGTTGGCGATCTTGAGGAGGAGATGCTGATGGGCACTTTGGGGGATGAGGGATTGGACAGCAAGACTGTGGCGACAGTCAAGCAGCCCATCCATGCATCAGGAGAGGAGTTTGGGGGGTCCTCATCCCAGCAGGACATGTTTCAGGAGGGGGAGGATGATGATGACCCGGTGACAGACAGAGACTGGGTGCCACCACCTCCAGGGGATGTCGTCCTCAGCAGCTCTGAGGAGGAGGAGGAGGATGCGCTTGTGGGCCTTGCAAGGAGGCGCATCATTGCAAGCATTGGCAGCGTCCCACAGCCTGCTGGTGTCTCAGGCTCAGCAGCAGCAGCAGCAGCATCAGCCAGTACCACCCCCAGCCGCACCCAAGCCCCCCCCCCAACCACCACAGGGAGACAGGCAGCAGCGCTTCCATGCCGTAGGGGGAAGTTTCTGTCACCAATCTGGCGGTTTTTCACCATGCCCACTGTGTACAGCAAGTACGCCACTTGCAACCACTGTCAGCGGAAGTTGAGCAGAGGTGCAGACCCCTTAAAGTTCAGCACCAGCTCGCTCATCAACCACCTTGCGGCTAAACATTTCCACCAGCATGAGGAGTTCCAGAGGCTGAAGGCATCTGCTGCTGGCAGTGGCACCACACCCAGCCTTCAGCAGCAGCAGCAGCAACAGCAGCCACCCGCCCTCCTGCTCCTCCAGCAGCACCAGCAGGAGTGCGGAAACGCACTGCTCCTCCCCCCTCTGCAACTCCTGCCGCCGACACTGAGGCCTGTTCTGGCAGCCAGTCCTCAGTGGCCTCCTCTGCTGTGTCTGCTGATTCCCGTGTCAGCAAAAGGCCACGCCAGAGCCTTTTGAGCGAGTCCTTCCAGGGGGTGGTTAGGGCTCTGCCTCCCAGCAGCCGTCGCGTGCGGCAGCTGAACGGCTTGCTGGCACGGGCCATGTGCTCCCAACTCCTGCCGTACACGCTCGTGCAGGAGGGGAGCGACATTCGTGCGCTGCTTGCTTGCGCAGCCCCAGACTGGCAGCTCCCCAGCAGACACTTTTTCTCCCGCAAGGCCATTCCTGCACTGCACCGCTTTGTGATGGCCAATGTGGAGCGAGGGCTGGAGCACGCGGTTGGTGAAAGGGTCCACGTCACCATGGACTCCTGGAGCAGCCGCTTCGGGACAGGCCGCTACCTGTCCTTCACTGTCCACTGGGTCAGCTTGGTGGAAGGGGGTGAGGATGGGAGAGCAGCAGCGGGCACAGCAGCAGCAGCAACACAGTGGGTGGTGCCACCCCGCAGGGTCAGGGGAACTGCAGCAGGTTCCTCCGATCCTCTGCCATCCTCCGGCACACCTGGCCAAACCCCCCGCCTCAGCAGCAGCGTGAAGGCCCGCCACTGCCAAGCGCTGCTGCACTTGGTCAGCCTTGGGAAGACCAAGCTGACGGCAACCCATGTGTTGGCCAAACTCCAGGAGCAGGAGAGGATTTGGCTGACCCCCAGAGGCCTCAGAGTCGGAGAGGTGGTGGCCGACAATGGGGCCAATCTGGTTGCCGCAATAGACAGGGGAAACCTGACCCACATCCCCTGTCTTGCCCACGTGCTGAACCTGGTGGTGCAGAAGTTCCTGCGCACCTACCAGGGGATGGGCGAACTGCTGGAAACGGCAAGGAATGTTGTGCGTCACTTCCGGCGCTCGGCTGCAGCCTGTGCGAGCCTGGAAGACGTGCAAAAGGAGCTGGATCTGCCACGCCATCGGCTGATCCTTGACGTTCCGACTCGCTGGAACTCCACCCTGGCGATGTTGGAGCGTCTGGTTGAACAGAGGCGCGCTGTCAAACAGTACCTTGCCCTGGCCACTGTTTCCGCAGCTCTGAGAAGGGACAAGACCAGCAACTTCCCGTCCATCGTCCCCGATGATGACTGGAGGCACATGCAGCAGGTGTGCTTAGTGCTGGCTCCCTTCCTGCAGGCCACAAACATGGTGAGCAGGGACCATGCTATGGTCTGCGAGTGGGTGCCCCTGGTTTCTCTGCTGAACAGGGCCCTCGATGCTTTGCTGGAACAGGGAGCGGCAGCCTTGGACCAGCAGGAGCGGCAACCAGCTGCGCAGTCCACCTCTGAGGGGGAGGAGGAGGAGGACTTGGTGGAGGTCCCTGACCTGGCTGCTGATGAGGGGGATCAGCACAGCGCAGCTGAGTTGGTGCGGGGGTGGAGAGAGGATGAGGCGGCAGAGGAGGAGGATGAGGACAGCACTGACGTCGATGTGCCAGCAGACGTGGCCCGCCTCTTCCCAATGGCAGCGCACATGCTGACGTGCCTGCGCAGGGACCCCAGGGTGATCCAGATGAAGCAGAGGGAGGACATCTGGATCAGCATGATGTTGGACCCACGCCTCAAGGGGAAGTTGAGCCAGTTCCTGCCGCCTGCAGGAGGAGACCCAGCGCAACAAATAAGGAGCTTGCAGCAGGCCCTTGTTGAGCGCTTGGAGGAAGCCTTCCCCCAGCCTTCCACCCCCACTGTCCAGCAGCCAGCACAGAGGCAGCAGCAGGTGCCTGCATCCAGCAGCAGCAAGCGCCCCACAGACCTGCTGTCTCTCAGCCACGAGCTCTACAGGACTGTAGAGGCTCCGGCAGCAGTGACTAGAGAGGAGATGCATGCAGCAGCATCCTCCTCCGGTCACAGCCAGCGCCTGACCCGCATGGTGGCTGACTACATGGGGTCGTACAGCGGGCTTGACAGCGATGCCCCTGTTGATCCCATGGAGTATTGGGTCAAGCGCATGGAGATCTGGAGCGAGCTGGCGCAGTACGCCCTGGAAGTGCTGTCCTGCCCCCCTTCCAGCGTGCTGTCCGAGCGCTGCTTCAGTGCAGCTGGTGGCGTGGTCACCGAGAAACGCTCACGTCTGTCTCAC